>NC_080088.1:26427694-26777277 GCF_950005125.1 Chionomys nivalis
TGACTTATGACCAGAATTCTTACAAAATTCTCAGAAGTGGTGAGGTCCAGACTTTGCAATCATTTATAAAAAGTGAGGAGGCCCAGTAAATATTTGTTGTTGAAGCTTTGTACCAATATAGTTTCTAACATTCAATATCACATATTGTCACACTCTTAAAAATAGATTTGCTCTTTACACACATAAATGGTGTGTATACGTATAGAAATCATGTATCTTACATGGAAGTTCATTTTTTAGTATGTAAATATGGAAAACCATATTTAAATATTATATACTTAATAATGAAATATATATAATTGCACCAAAATATTTTTAAAATTTAACATGTTTAAATGATCCCAAAAGTTCACACTTTCACTTGACATTCTGCTAAGCATTCAAAAAATTCACAAACAATTCTATTTACAGTTACAGTTTTTTCTTACCCTGCTGACATTAACACTGGACCACAGGAAGGCTTTTCCATCCCTCCTGTGCTGTGTGCCTTGCCATGAAGTATGGGGATAAGAGAACAAAACAACTAGCAATTCCCTATCTCAACAATAAGGAATGATATTCATTTTAAATTTTATCTATTTTTTATGTTTCAGTTTAAAAGAATTCTATTGCTTTCCCTCTTCCCTTTTCTTTCGGCATCTCCCAGATACCCTACCAACAACTCCTCCCATATCCTCCCCTCTCAATTTGGTAGCTTCTTTTTCTTTGATTATTAGTGTTACACATATAAATAAAAAGTAATCATATTCAGAATATATCTTCCACTTAGCCATTATTATTTTAAGTGATTTTCTGATATAATAATGCCCAGAAGGAAATTAAAACACTTATTATAATAAAAGGATGTCCATTGGTAGCAATCAATAGGCAATTTTGTCTGTTGACCAAACCTTTGTATTTTTTCTTGCCTCCAGGTACTGAAGTAAAAAAGCTGTGTACTAAGTCAGTAGTTCCCAATATTTAGATCATCATTAATCTTTCATTTCAGATATGCTTACACAATAAAATTGACATATTGCAATTAATGTATTTAGACACAATTTTCAGCGAGTCAGAAAAAGGAACAAATTCAAGATTCTGTTTTCTTTGTGGGATTTTCATTTAGCCAAATATTCTGCAACTGGGAAATGTTTAAAGTCCTACTTTTAAAACCATGAAGTCCACATGACTGGGGGGAGTCAATGAAATAGTCCCTCATTATGTTCTGTTCTACTTATTGACTGAAGCCTAGAATGATCATCATCAGAGAGGCTTCACCCACCAACTGATGGGAACAGATGCAGAAACCACAACCAAACTTAGTCAGAGCTTGGAAATCCTGCACAAGTTGGGGAAGATGGAATATAGGACCTAGAGGTATCAAGGACACCATAAAATGGTCCATAGAATCAAGTAACCTGCGATCATAGGGACCCAAAGTGACTGAAGCCAACAATCAGAGAGCCTTCATGGGACTTTAGGCCTTCTGTTTTCTGTTGTGTTTGTATAGCTGGGTATTCTTGGGAGACTCCTAACAGTGGAAGTCAGGTGGTTTCTCATTGTTTTACTTGCTATTGGAATACTGTTCCTCAAATTGGACTGCCCTGTTGAGCCTTGTTATGAGGGGATGTGCCCAGTCTTATTGTAAAATTGTTATGCGATGTTTGGTTGATATCCTTGGGAGGCCTCTCCTTTTCTGAAGACAAAGAAGGAAAAATGGACATGGGGGAGAGGGGAGATGTTTGGGAGGGACAGGTAAGGGAGAAGGGGGGGAAACTATGGTCAGGATGGAATATATGACAGAATAATAAGTTCAAACAATAAAAAGTAAAGTCTAATCTGGGTTAGAATATGTATATACAGGATTAACATGTAGGCTGTGGACAATTTTTAGTTTAAGCTAGTTGCAAATAACAGGTAAAGTGCTCACGGCGTCCATCATGCCACTTCTTAGGAGAGGCCCGTTATGCAACTAATT
Source organism: Chionomys nivalis (assembly GCF_950005125.1). Classification (NCBI taxonomy): domain Eukaryota; kingdom Metazoa; phylum Chordata; class Mammalia; order Rodentia; family Cricetidae; genus Chionomys; species Chionomys nivalis. Next base: position 26,429,652 of record NC_080088.1, read on the forward strand.
GACTCTATGAAGATGCAGACATAGAATTGTGATGCAGTCAGAAACCTGTAGTGATAAGGTATGCCCATTAGCAAGGCAATCGAAGAACATGTGGAGCAGTGTAGTAGTTTTAGGAGAACATTTTGGATATGGCTGAAGAAGGAGATGACAGGAGACATCTGGGACTCAAGTCATAGCTTGACAGACCAGAGAACGTCACAAAAGTTTTTAATGTAATATTATGCATCGTTGAGAGAAAATTCAAGGCTCCAAAGGAGTACAAAAATAATCTAACAATGTTCAAAACAGAATATGCTAAGGTTTATTTCCCCAAATTCCATTGGGTGTCTCTAGTCACCAATGTAGTAAATGAATGTTTATTAGGGTTATTATTGCTATTTTTCTTAGATTTAGCAGAAAAGTCCTCTGAAGTTCATTGGTTTATATCACATTCAAATATAAAAATCTGGTGCTCTATACACAAATAAAATGTAACAATAAATGTCTTCTTTTAGGCTATAGGGTATTGTTTAGTATTGGTAGAAAAATTATTTCTATCAGGAAAATCACAAATTAGCTTTTATTTCTTTTTAAAATCAAAGTGAAAATGGCATGCTTGATATGAAACTCAAAGTTAAATCATTTAGGCATAGATATTCACACAGAGTGCAGGAGCCACCTAATAACCCTATGTCTAGGGAATGAATTATGTTGGAATAAAGTCTTTGTCAGAGAGTAGTATTTAATTGTTCAATGTTCTTTATCTCAAAAGAATTGATTTGCATTTAAATGAGCACTCCGTAAGGTAATGATCCCAGTAGATGTTTTATTATTGATGTAAAAGTATTGAGTACCTGTTTTAATGCATACAGTAGTAATAGTGTGCCTGAATTAACTGTGGAAATGTTAGGCAATTAAATTAATATATAATTTTAATATTATTTTCTCTATAATTTAATAAATTAATTAAAAACTCTTAAGGAAATAATAGACCTTGCAATGCAAATTAAGCAATAACAATTGTTTTTACTGTTTTTTTATACAAAATATATTTTGGATTGGATAATTTTATATTTGCCGTTCATTATATGCCTTAACTGATATAAAAATTAATAATTGCTGACTAACCACGAATAGATATAAATATTTTTCTCGGTTACCTGGCAACCCTTAAAATTACCTAACATGAGCCATGTATATATGTAATAAACATAATGCCTAAATTCATATAAGATACCATTTTGAATAAGTGAGAAACAATAATTTTGAGTAAACATTATTATAAAAAACATACAATTAATGCCAGGTGATGGTGCATGCTTTTAATTCCAGCACTCGGGTGGCAGAGGCAGGCCTATCTCTGTGAGTTTGAGACCAGCCTGGTCTACAAGACCTAGTTCCAGGACAGGCTCAAAAGCTACAGTGAAATCCTGTCTCGAAAAACCAAGAAAAAAAATTACAATTATTTTAAATATTATGAAATTTTAGGTGGAGTGTAATTCTCTGAACATCTGCATATTTTCAGACAAAGCAACAGCAAGCAAACATTCACTGGGTTAAGCTTCTGATATAATCCATGACTGACTATTGATAATTACTTAATATTCTTCCAATGTTTTTGTTTCTCCCAATTTCATTCTAAAAGAGAAATGAATAAGCACCATTAAAAGAGAGATGGTGAAAGAGAATTACAGATAGATTCCAAGACTGCAAGAAGAAAGCATAAATCAGCACTCATGTATGTGTTTGTAGTCTAAGTCAATGATCAATGACCCAATTCTGCATGTACAAAAAAAAAAATAGTTGGTACAACAGGAAACAGACGTATCATAAAAACTGAATTTTCTTTGAAGTTATAAACTTAAAATTTGTAGAATAAGGAAATATACACATGTTGAGTAACCCTAACCTAAAAATTCAAAACCAAAATGCCCCTGGGGAGAACTCAACAATCAACTTATATGACAGAAAATATTCTAAAAGCAGGCAAAATAAGAATAATGTGAGACATTAAATGCAGTTTTCATGCAAAATGCATTTATGAATATCCATAAATATTTTATTTGAATATTAGCTCCAATTACCAAAATACTCCACTATCTATATATAAATATTCCAAATTCTAAAAATGTTTAAAAGCAGAAAGGTCGTGAGTGTTGTAGATAAGGAATACTAAGTCTGTAATTAGAGATCTGTGGGTGGCATTGGACTTATATTGCTTAGGTAATGTAGGGGAGATAACAAGTGCATATGGAGTTAAGAAAAATATGTTCGAAAATTGATCATGGTAATTATCTTTAGATATTTAGTTGGATAGATAGATACATAGATACATAGGCAGATAATTATTGTATATTAAAATTGGCTAGCCTCTATTGTGTGATTTGTAACTCACTAAGTCTATATTTTTATCACATTTTGCATTTTATATATGCATATTCTGTTTTGTAACATTTCTGATTCTTGTAAAAATTGTCACAAAAATTTTAAACTATGATAAAGAAAATTTTATATAAAAAATCATCCTAGCTTGTATGCAAATATTTATGTTATAATTTTCCAGTACATCATAATTGTAATTGATTTATTGATTTACAATTTGAAAATTCATTGCATCTTAAATAATAAATGCATAAATATTTGTTTACATGTAAGACTATTTGGCTCATACAGGAAAGTAGTTTAGGTTTATGAATAGTAAATTCTTTCTGCTATATGTTGCAGACCAATTTTTTTTATTATTATTACTTTAAAAAATACCAATCCAAGTTTCCACTACTTCCCCTCCTCCCAGTTCCCTCCCTCTCCCTTCACAAATCCTCCCTCAACTCCTCCAACCCTAAGGGAGTGCCATGCACCCTGCCCTGTGGAAAGTCCAAAGCCCTCCCTACTACATCTAGGCTGAGCAAGGTTTACATCCAAAGAGAATAGGATCCCATGAAGCCGGTATCTGCAGTAGAGACACATCCCAGTGTCACTGTCAGTGGCCCCTCAGTCTGCCCCAAATGTCAACCCCCTTCAGAGGGCTTGGTTGTTCCCATGTTCGTTCACTCCCAGTCCAGTTAGAGCTGGTGAGCTACCATTAGCTAAAGCAAACTGTCTCAGTGGATGACCCCTCATGGTCTTGAATTCCTTGCTCAATATTTGTTTAAATGTAAGACTATTTGGCTCATACCGGAAAGTAGTTTAGGTTTATGAATAGTAAATACTTTCTGCTATATGTTGCAGACAAATTTTGATTTAGATTAGAGAAAAAGAGAAAATATTTGTCACCGTGAAGTCCAGAAATCACACTGAACTTCCTCTCTAATTGAAGAAATATGGAGAAGAGTTTGTTAAGTGTTAACAAAGAGGGCTCTCACAGTCAAGCTGCAATCATCTGTGTATACTGCTTTTTATGTCTCCGCTGTGGCCAACACAATGGACTACTATCGAAAGGTCAAGGAGGAATAGGTATTCACACACAGAGGAGGGAAGAACAACAGAGTGAAATGAATTGACCATGGCACAAAAAGCAGAGACGTGAGAAGTCATTAACTGCCTTGATGCACTCCTCTCACGGGACTCCTTTACTGAGAGAAACAAATAAATGACTTTTATGTAAAAGGCTATTTATTCCAAGTAATATAAATCTCTTAAAGCCATCCATTCACCCTTCCTTCAAATTGAAAAGCCTATTATCTCTCACAGAGATTTCAATGTAATTTTGAGTGTTTCTATTATCTGCCCACACACTTAAACATAAATGAGTTATAATAAAGGAGAATTTAAGTGATTATCTTGTTTGGCGCTATATGTCTTCAAAGAATTTGTTTTGTCTATTGAAATATTCATGCAAATTAAATAAATAGATTATGGGTTAGAACTGACACCCTACAAGAGGTTATTATTTCTTACAGTAATTGTACAGCAAATGCATTTCTCTTTTTCTGAAGTCTTGCTTTTCTATCTTGAATCTTGAATCAGTATTATTAAAGTTAGTTAATGCCAGAGAATATATATATATAAGTAAAAAAAGGGTAATATTACTTCTATTATTTCACAAATATAGACACGCTATCCTCATAAGTTGTTGTGAGAGGGTGTTTGGTTATATCACCTTCAGCTTGCTACAGCTATTTTTCATTGGGCAATATAAATCCCACCAAGTTATGCATATTTAAATAGCATGTTCATTACTATTTTAATAGCTATTTAAAGTATACTTATTAATGCCATGTTCCAATTCACCCAGACCCTTAAAATTCTGACTATATGGGTCATACTAAGTGACTTTAAATGTTTCCATTAAGAAGCTCCCTGTTAATCCCAGCACTCGGGAGGCAGAGGCAGGCGGATCTCTGTGAGTTCGAGACCAGCCTGGTCTACAGAGCTAGTTCCAGGACAGGCTCCAAAGCCACAGAGAAACCCTGTCTTGAAAAACCAAAAAAAAAAAAAAAGAAGCTCCCTGTTTTATCACAGTTTAAATATTCTACAATCCATAATAATTCATTCACAACAAAACTAATACAAATAAACTTAAGACATAGAAAGATGCTATCTGCAGCCAATGGTAGCAGAAGTTTTCCACTTACATATTAAAACATTGTGGATATTCAGCTAGGGAGGTGAAACATGCTGAACATCATGAGCAATTCTGGGCAAAGACTGGGAAGGAATGATCTTAAAATTGAAGTTAGAATTGTTTCAGGAAAAAGTATGTATGTTTAATGTAGAATGTTTAATATTAAGCAAGATTATAGAAATCTCATAAAAAATATAATTTCTTCCTCATATGTAGAATCTAGACCTATCTATATATCTCTCTACATTTAATATATAAAGTGGATTTATATATGTACTGTATATAATAAATGTGCATACTTTACACCAATATAACATATTGGTATAACTGTAAAATATATACCATGTACATGTAGGAATTATACACCACTGTGAATGAAAGCAAAAAATGATTAGCTAAATAAAAGAAGATAAAAAAAAACTGCATGCAGGAAATGTTCATGGGTTAATATAAAGGATAAAAAGCTAATTTTGCAGGAATTTCTGTCATGTCAACGACATTTTGGTTTTAGTCGTGAAAGTTACAGAAGATATATTCAATACTCAGTGCAAAATGTAATATGTTCCAAATGCCTATTTTAACTGTTCATTGAGTTGTATAGATTGTGTCTGATTAATTTGGCTTGCGATTTTTTTTTATTTCTGAGATTTTTTTAAAAAAAATTTATAAAATTTTTAAAACTTAAAAAAAACTGGAAATTGAAATAATTTTTTCAATTTTTATTAAAATTCTGATATTTTTATTATCTTATTCTCATGTATTCACACTTTTATAATTTAAACATGTTGTCAAATCAAAATGATTCTTATATTTTATGAAATTATATCTGTTATTAAAAGGCTGACGAGGGAGGGGGACTTGATCGGGGGACGGGGAGGGAAATGGGAGGCGGTGGCGGGGAGGAGGCAGAAATCTTTAAATAAATAAATAAATAAATGAACTAATTGATATTAAAAGTAAGACCACAGCTATAGCTAGTGAATTATTCTGAGACATGCTTATAGCATGGTGAGTAAATTAATATTTCTTAAAATCAGTCCGACGGGAAGTTCACTTTAAATCATGATGATTATCCCACAAGTTAGCCACTCAGTATCTTGTTTTATTGTTGTTCTTGCAAATACACCATATCCACATTTCACCCTCTCGGATTCTTTCAGAGGACTTCTTTATCAACTGATAAGTCATGGTCAGTCACTATCAGTGGTTCTCTGGAAATAGTGTAGAGGAGCAATGTAACTCCTAAAATATTTGACAATAACCACAGACATTTTGAAAGTTATAATAAGGAAAAATAGGTGAGGAGAAAGAATTATAGTCACTGGGACCTGTTTCACTGTCCAGGAAACTATTGAATACGCTATGTCTTAAAAGGCAACATTTTACAACAGAGATTTATGCGACCAACTATGGGAGTGATCCCTCCATTGGGAATTTCAAATCTCTGTCACCTGGAAACTTTTAGACCCTTTTATCTATGGTTACTTAGAAAAAAGTATTTGATTCTCTTCCTTGTTAAGAAGAATCCTCACTGGAGTTCCCTTGTTCACTTGAGCAGGCAAATTGTTGCTGCTGTTTTTCAGCTCATGTTTAGACAGTCATGTCAATGGGAATTTATGGGTGTAGCTTCTCACATTAGTTGGAGCCAAAATCTAACAGAATTTCCTGGCTCTTACAACCATTCTGCCCCCCTTTCAGCAATGTTTCTTCAGGCTTAGGTGCAGAAATGTTTTGTACATGTATCCATTGGTACTGTACTCCACAAATGCATTTTTATTGGGGTAGATTTCTGGCATGGTCTCAGTAAGTTGCAAAGAGAGTTTCTTTAATGAACAGCAAGCCTACACTTATCAGTGGGTTTCAATCTTACAGAAAGAACGACAAGCAAGTGAAAGCTATAGAAATAGTCTTTTCCAGGGAAGAGCACACCAACTACTCATCTAATAGTTAATGGTCCACACTGAAAGCAAACATGTGAGTAGCATTATACAGGGTGAAAGGTTAAAAGAGGATAGATACATATACACATACATACATATATAGGCAGAGACTGCTCATTTGTTTTCCTACTGCTCAGACCCAAATGATCACACAGAAACAATACTAACTAAAATACTGGTCTATTAGCTCAGGCATCTTATTAGCTAACTCTTACGTGTGATTGAGGGATAACTGCATTTTATGGCAGAAATAAGACATAACATTTGGAAAGATAGCTATTTTTCTTTTAGTGTTGACACTGATAGCAATATCTGTTAGTAGATCATCATTTAATAATTAAAAAATGATAGAAGTTCAGAAGTATTATTATGTATGAAACAAATTTTGAATTTTTATTATAAAAGTTAGTTAGGTTTTAGGTATTTTATTCCTCTACTTAGACACATTTATGATGATAGTACCAAATCCAGCAAGGTGAACCTATCAGGCAAGTATTCCACTACAGAGCTACATCCTGAGCTCTTAGACATGTGTTTCCTACTTCATATTCCTAAAATGTCACAGGCAATGCAATCAATTAAAATATCCTGTTAAAGGCATAGAGACCTAATCATATACTCCCCCCATGCCCAATAAATAATTATTCTTGTGAAATTTCCTTTTCTATTTCCACATTCTTTTTCAAAATGTATCTCATATTTTATCAATTCTAGGATGAAATATCAAAAATAGAGTAAGAAATAGAACCATCTCTTTCTGTGTCTCCAAGACCTGTGGATGTGATATTCAGTTTGGTTTATCATTTTTATTAGCTTTAATTCCAACTCTAATAACAGTAATTATAATAACAAGATATTTGCTTAAATGTATCCATTATTCCTCCCATTACTTATTGCTTTTATTTATATTATTTAAATATTTTAATGCATTTAATTAATTTCTATAACATAGTTTCCACATCTATAACTTTATATAATGTACATATAGATGAATACTCTCCTTCTTTAACTATATTCACCACATATAAATGCAGCTTGCTGAGTCCTGCCAATCTTGTTTCTAAGGCTGACCTCTTCATTCTGGATGATAAATCAGGGTTCAGAAAACCAATTCTTTCTCCCTCGGTAACTGTTAATTGTTCTCTTGTTCTCTCTCTCCTCTCTCTCTCTCTCTCTCTCTCTCTCTCTCTCTCTCTCTCTCTCTCTCTCAGCTTTTGAGACAGGGCTTCTCTGTAGTTTTGGAGCCTGTCCTGGAACTCACTCTGTAGACCAGGCTGGCCTCGAACTCACAGAGAATCACCTGTCTCTGCCTCCTGAATTCTGGGATTATATGTGTGTGTCACCACCACCAAGCTAATTGTTAACTCTTAATCTAGGCCAGAGGCCTGTGAGATTTCCCCCATTTACACTGGGATGTCAACTATAAACCATACACAGAAAAAGATTGGGATTATCGAGAATCACTAGAACTCCAGTAAAATAAAAGGGAAGTTAGAGTTTCTTCAGAATATTTTCTAACAAAGACTTGGGGGAAGACAAGAGAGATATGCAAATATTATTTTTTCTTATTTTGTTGGTCATTGTGTACTGGGAAAGTGATTTTAGAGTGTCTAGAAAGATGGTACATAGATGAATAAAAGGATAGATAAAAGAACAGATGGCAGTAGATCAATAGTAGATAACTGCTAGATGATAGATGGTGATAGAAATGATATATATGATAGATGATGATAAAAGATAGGTAGATGATATATAACGAGGAAAGAGACAGAGAGACACACACACACACACACACACACAGAGAGAGAGAGAGAGAGAGAGAGAGAGAGAGAGAGAGAGAGAGAGAGAGAATGTGTGTGTTTTGTAGATTCTTGAGTATATCAACTTCCAGTGCAAGAAGTTGACAACATGGAGGCTGAGAAATCAGTTCTAATTTAGCCTCAAAGGTACTCTGCATGAAAATCACCCAAGTCAAGGGTACAGATACAGTCTGATAGATTACTGGATTATTTTTACTTGCTTGACAGAAAGCAACATTTTGTTTCTTAGACCTTTAGCTAATTAAATGATGAGGATCAACCATATAATATTTAATGTTCTTTATTCAAAATTTACCAATTTCCACATAAATTTATGCATACACACAGAAACATCCAGAATAATGTCTGATTGATCATCTGGGTATAGTTGCATAGCTGTGTTGATGTATTCAATAACCAGTACACTACTCTGTGTACAGCACAAAAATAAAAGGTGCATGTATGGCTTATCAATTAATGTTTCCAGCTTTTTAGTAACTATTCAATATTGTCTGTGAACATACAGTTAGTTATAAGTGCTCTAAGAACACTCTCAATTAATAATTTCGAGGATAATTTAAACAAAGAAGGATAGTCTTTGCACAGCCCTGCATAGCTTGAGATCTTTCCTTGCTTCAAATCATGTAACTTGAAGCGCTACTATCAAGGAAATTAGTCCTTCTGACCTTACTCTTTAGATTATTTTCCACAGTGCTTATTTTCTTTTGAAGTGCATTATCTTTCTTAAAATGAAAGGAAAGTGTTCCAATTAATTACATTTCTTTTCATTCTAGATCACAGTGTTTTTTCTTTCTTCTCATAACCATATGCTAATTTTCCACTTCAGTGAGTGTAAGACAAAACTAATTTGTTCTTTTAAAATGTAAAAAATTAACTAAGTATAGCTTCTCTTATTAAAAGATAGTCTTAAATATTTCAAATTTTCATTTGTTGCAAATTTAAATTTAAATATAAATCAACAACAAAGATTTTCACTTATATCATTCTCATGTATTTGGGTCATCACTCTATCATTTCCATGCCCGTGATTTTTTAATAGCCCAAAGTAAGTAAATGTCATGTTACCACAGTTTGACCACAATAAGAAAAATTCACAGCATACACGCAAGTCTAGATTACTGTCTCTAAACCTATTAACAGAGTCCATTTTCTTGGTTTGGTCACCATGCAAAATAGTTAATTCTTCTACTTGTCAAGTTTCTGATTCCAATTTAAGACTATTCATATTAAGAAGTCAAATTTGTCTTCTTCCTAGGTCAAATATTGAAGAATAGTCAATTTCATTTTTGAAAACAAGATAGGGAGTTTTCTAGTAAATGGGTTGCTCTGCTTGGAAGTCAATATATTTATCTTGAGCTCAGCAGGATTTTAGAACCATTTTTTTTTACCATTTTATTTACCATTTACTTTTTGCTTTATCATCATGACCATAAACATAGAATCAGTGAGGCTTGGAGCTATTTTGCTTAGTTGATAGTTGGTAATTAGATCTACTCAGCTATTGCTACAAATTCTACCCAAATCGAATCCATTTTTTTTTAATTTTTAACACTATTTTTTGATTCTTTGGGAATTTCACAATATGACTCCCAATTCAAATCATCTCCCAATCCCCTGATATCCTCACTTCACCCTGAAGCACAATCCCCCAAAAGAAAATTTTAAAAATCAAACCAAAACCAGTAAAGCAAGCAAAAAAAAAAAAAAAAAAAAAAAAAAAAACCAAACATCTTCACTTTTTCATCTTTCCCTCCTGTCTTATAACTCTTCATTCGTCCTAGTGGCAATAGGAACAGTGTGTCATATAGTGTACTCTTTTGTTCAATCAGCTTTACCAGCAAATGTTCATTGCAGTGATTCATTGGTCTAGTTCAAAGCCTTTGTTTTCTGGTACCGGATTATCACTGGATCCTTACCTAAACGCCTTTCATATCCTGTGACTGTCCCAAGTAATGGAGATCCTGCAGTGCTGTGGGACAATAGTTTGTACCCTGTCAATTGTATTTTAATAAAACGCTGATTGGCCAGTAGCCAGGCAAAGTATAGGCAGGACAACCATGCAGGAAGTAGAAGCAGGCAACAAGAGCAGGAGAATTCTGGGAAGAAGAAAGCTTGGTCTGCAGTCATTTCCCAGCCACAAAAGATGTGACTGCCCAGCCACAGAAGTAAGATGTGACTGCCTTGCTGAATAGGGTACCTAAACATGTGACTAGCATAAACGAGAATAATGGGCTTATAAGTTATAATAGTTAACAAGAAGCCTGAGCTAACAAGCCTATCTATCAGTTTATATCTAATGTAGACCTTTGTGTGATTCCTTTGGGACTTAACGACTCGGGGAACTGGACAGTACAGAAACCCTGACAACATGGCAGGAATCACTCAACAGGACCATTTCCTTCATGAGTTACAGGAGATCCTAGAGGAGGTAGATGTTACTTATAGTGAGTCAACCAAATCCTATCTATGGGTCTGGATGGTTGTTGAGCTGCTCAATTCAGGGCACGGGGCCATAGGACTCAGTCAAGGGTGCAGAGCCAGCATTCCTACACCATGTCTTCAGGGTCAATTTTCCCTCACCTGTGGTGAGGTTTGGGGCCATCTCTTCAGAGGGCAGGAAGAGGGGCATTATGTTCTTATGTAGGTCATAGCTATCTCTCTTGCTACAGTGTCTAGAGAAAGGCAAGGCCAGCTTTGCCAAGGCCAGAGAACAGTGGAGCCAATTCTGCATAGCCCTCTGATTTTATTACTTGTGATTCCTATGGTCTCCTGGGGTGACACAGGCCACAGACATCAACATATACTCCAGCTGCAGCTAGATCACAGACCCAGACATGGTTCTTGGCAACATCTTATACCCAGGCAGCATCGTGGATCCAGGTGAAAGAACTGACCACTAAGATCAGGATGATTCTGGCAGGAGCACAGCTCCCAGGCTCCAAAAGGCCACAGGTTGTGATCCCAGCTTTTGGCTTCCTTGTGATTTATGCTAGCAACACGGGCCTTGTACTTCAACACAGACCCCAGCCGCGTAGGATCACAAATCCAGACATGGTCTTTGGCAGCAGCTGGACATGGATGTCAACATTGCTTCAGGTGGCAGTGTAGGTCACACAGATCAGCACAGTCCCAGTATCAGCGTTACCGTTGGACAAAAATATGAGTCTTTCTCAGTCTAAACATGCATTTTGTTTACATTATTTATTTTGTAAGACTATATAAATTTTGTATGACTGTCTTTATGATGTTCTATCATTTGTGGAGATAAGCTAACAGAAATATATTATTTCAAAACTCAAGACTTGAAGCGTTAGATCAATGTTTTACCTACGTTGTTTTTTTTTTTTTTCTGAGGCTACTCTCCTTGGCTTCTACAAGATATCTTTTCCCTCCTCCACCCCATCCCTGACTCACAGTCTTCACTTTGTGTGTTTTCTATGTCCCAGACTACTCTTTAAAGTATACTGAACTCTGAATTTGTTTAATCATCCTCATATCTCAATGAGCCCTCTCTCCAAATAAATCACTATTCTGATATTTTGGGGTGCTACAACTGAATTTAGAACTTCGAGAAGACATGAAGCCTTTAGAGCTTGCAGGTGATTATCTCAGATCTGAAAATGTCCTTGTTAAGATCAATTTTGATGTGATTGGAACGAAGATCTCCCCAGTATAAGCAAGCAATAAAGCCATACAACAACATTCATATACCATGAAAAGATATTCTTGTGAAGGTGAGAGTTATACTATGAAGACATAAGATAAGATCAGAACTAACTCTCTAGGCTTTTAGGAAAAGGTCTGTGTTGTTGTTTATAATAGGTGATCTATATATTTAAAAAATGTTTCATTAGGATAATCATTAACATAGACTGAACATCTATGTATAGAATATTCAGCAAAGATTTATATATGAAATTCTATTTGGCAAATGTGCATTTTTAGCATTAATACAAATATCCTGTTTGTAAAACACCAAGCCAGTGTAGGCAAGTTGAGCTGAAGAGGTTGGCTTCAGAATTATAAGAAGCTGGTGATAAACTGCCTTTTCTTAATTAAGACCTTGTCAATGCTCATGTAAGCATCCTTAACTAAAGATAGAAGCCGACAAAGACAAAAAATACATGGAAGTAGAAGGAAATCCTCCTGTGAGGAAGTAGGAGCTGAGTGTGATAGAAAGCTATACAAGAGGATAATTTAAAAAAAAATGTGATTAAAATTTCACACATTTCATAAAGACTAGTACAAGAAGGAGACATTGGTGGTACCAAGTCCTGCCGAGACATAGAATTAACTAATTTTCACTCTATCATAGAAACTTCATTGCAAGTTTTGCCAACAACTGTGTTTACAAACAATTTTTGCACATAAGGATACATTTAAAAATTACAGGTACTTTCATATTCTCACTAACTAGAATAATAAAATTTGACAATAAATAACTTAAAGTATTTACTACAATTATATAATAATATGTTTTTATTTTCTGTAAACTCAAAGCATCTGTTATAAGATCATAGTGTTCCTAGGCATAGATTTATAGCTAGGATAGTCACTGAGAGGCTTGGTAATCACATAAGATTGTATGCTACTGGATACAGAAAGAATTCAGCAGAGTTAAGACAATGAGCAACAGATCAAAAAATATGCAAAGAAGATGCAAAATTCAGCAATGAAGAATTCAGTCTTATCTATTGAAGTTTCCTTTAACTGTCTCTCTATGGAAACTGTGAAATGCTAATAGTGTGTCTTTTTATTTCAGTAATCTCTGAGTAAAGCAAGAATACTGCTTAGTAATTAAACTCTAAGCGCATTTACCTAAGAACCTTATTCTCAGCTGAATGTGAGTTATAAGACAATATCTTGGTGCTAAAACTGAATTTGAGAGCATATATGATAATTCACTCAGAAAGGGATCTTGCCATAAAACTAACACACCTGAATTGGATCACAGAATCCACATGGTGGAAGGAGTAAACTGACCCCTGGAAGTTGTATTTTGACTTAAACACGTACGCACCATATCACATGTGCTTCTAAACATAGACAACACAAAATAAGTAAATAAAATAAATAACAAATAAAAAACCCTAAAACTTGAAACTTGATAGTAATTCAGAAAAATCAATAAAAGTGAAAATAGATTATATTCCTGACAAATGAAAGACATATCTCTCCAAAACACATAATAAAGATGGATATAAAGAAGTGAATGTAATTCAGATTACTAAATAACTGCTAACTAGGAAGATGTATAGAAGAAGATATCAGGCCAGGGTCAGCTTTAGTATATAAGAGAAAATGAGACAGAGTTCCCTCTCTACTGGGCCACCTACTCTAGGCAGTGTCAGTGACAAAATAAGAAGTTCTGATACATAGAGAATAAATTGATACTTAAGAGTCCACTGTCCTTGTTTGCTTTCCAAAAGTATGATTAAAAACAGTAACCAAAAGAAACTTGGAAGAGAAAGCGTTTATTTCAGCTCATGGGTGTAGGTTGCAGTCTATCACTGAAGTAAGTTAGGAACTGGGGAAGAGATAACAAAAAAAGGATTGGTGCTTACTTTCTTGCTCCCCATGCCTTGCTCAGCTTTCTTTCTTACACAACCCAGGATTCTTTGCTTGGGCTTGTCTCATCCACAATGAATAGGGGCCTCCCATTCAAGACAAATTCTACATACACATCTATAGGCCACTGTAATGGAAGAAATTCTTCAACTGAGTTTCGCTCATCTAAGATGTCAAGCTGACAAAATACTACCATCATATCCACTTCTCACACTTAGGATGGCCTAGTGGAGAAAGAGAGAATAAGTCAAACCCTTTGCTTTGTTTACTTCCTTAGTATTAGTTCCTTATTGTTAATATAGCAACTCCTTCAATTTAGTGGGTTATAATTTAAAAAGTATGGGCTTTTATGTAAAAGTCAGAAGTAAAAGTTCAGTAACTGATCAACATGTCAATAGAGGTGAATCCGTCAGAAGATTTTCAGAGTTCAATCTGTTTACGGGTCTTTTTTCAAACATCCAGAGTTTATACATTTCTTGCCTCCTTGTGAATTTCTATTAATAGCAGAATTTCAAACTGTACTGCCTGATCATATATTTTTCTTTCCTTAAGACAGGTGGATCTCTGTGAGTTTGAGGTCAGCCTAGTCTACAGAATGAGTTCTATGACAGGTGCCAAAGCCACAGAGGAACTCAGTCTCAAAAAAAAATCAAAATAAAGAAAGAAAAAGAAAAGAAAAAAATCTTATCTTTCCTAATGATGCAAAGCATTCTTCTTCATTTCAAAATCATTAAGTTAATCAACTATGCAAAGTTCTCTGATATTTATTCACATGTTGCAACAAGTACTTACAGCTGTAAGGATATGTGTATACAGAAAATGTACACTGGACAAAAAGAGGCAGTAGTTTTCCATACCATCTGAAGAAACAGATATGCATTTTTATCTATTTAGCAAGAAATGTTTATCAGATTACTCAGTCAACTGAAAGTTTCAGATGTCTGAATCTTTTCCTAATCTCTGGAAGTGAATTATAGACCATTATTAGAAATAACAATTGAGCTTAGTACAATCCCTTGATATATTAAAGATAAGAAATGGTCACAATTTTTCAAGTAAGTTTGAAATCATTCTTACAAAATAATAGGCATATACAATTCTGTTTTTCATAAAACCAAAATTTCTTTGCCTGTAATCATGAAAACAAATTCTACCATGCACTGAATTAAGTTAAGTTAAATACAGAGGATATATGTACCTTTGGGAGACTGTGTACTAGGGATGCATACACTACTTCACATAATACAGTACCAAGGGTTAAATAGTATATGAGAAAATCATAAGGAAAATGCATACCAAAAGATGGAAATATACTCTGAAGAATTATTGTTTTTATTTGTGAAATGAAATGACACTGTCATGTACATAATCAATGAATGGAAAACAGTATCACTGTCCCCTAATTGGACAAGTTATGTTTCCCCATCTATACTTAATTGGTCCCACTGAGTAGGCATGTGTCAAAGATTCAGAATGCAGAAAATCTAAAACACTTTAGACACCTTGGCAGAGTGAGACTTTTCTGTTTGTTTGTTTTATTTTGTTTTATATTTTAAAGATTTTTGCCCATAGTTTTTGGCAGTTACACATATAACCTAAACCTGGGCTGATCTTTCCCACATTTCCAGATATTGAGTCATAAAAGCTTCATTGACATAAGTCCCGAGTCTCACTCATGTACAAAGTTTCCTTCCACAGTATTTTTCACCTGAAGTGGTCCAATATCCCAAAGTTTTGCCGAGTCAACTGTAGTAATAAGAGCGGCAGGGCTGTGTCCCCGGCACCCAGCTGCCCACATGGCTTATGCCCCAAAATAATTACATGGAAACTGTATTCTTTTGAACACTGCCTAGCCCATTAGTTCCAGCCTCTTATTGGCTAGCTCTTACATATTGATCTAACCCATTTTTAATATTCTGTGTAGCACCATGAGCTGGCTTACCAGGAAAGATCTTAACCTGCGTCTGTCTGGAGTGGGAGAATCATGGCAACTCACTGACTCGGCTTCTTTCTCCCAGCATTCTGTTCTGTTTACTCTACCCACCTAAAGGTTGACTTATCAAATGGGCCTAGGCAGTTTCTTTATTAACCAATGAAAGCAACAGATTAATACAAGATCCACCTCCATCTTTTTCCCTTTTTCTGTTTAAACAAAAAAGGCTTTCAGTTTAACATAGTAAGATTACATATAACAAAAAAGTTATCAAGCAAGAATTACAGTTGCAATATTTATATCTATTTTATCCTTTATCATAACTAAGGAAAACTATAACTAACCATTCTTCAACTCCATCAAAGACTCCAGAAGGATATAATATTACCTAAGTAAACAAGAAATAAGAAACTTCAAACTCTAGAAATGACAGAGACATCTTGCTGCCTGGACAGTCACCCAAAGTGCTTTTGTAGCGTTGGGGCATCCATCTTCGGCCTTCAGGCCCATAGTGTTCAGCAGACATTTCCATGAAGCAGGAAATTTCAAAAGCAGTTCAGTCATTTTCTGCTGTGTCCTGCAGAATGTCTCGCAGACTCTTTCATGAGTCAGGAACCCCGAACGACCATCTCACCTTTAGGCAAGTTCAGCAGTTCTTTTTCTGCGGGTTCTTTGTGTCCAGTTTATGCAAGAGTCCAGGCATGAGCAGTTTCATGACCAAATGGCTATCAAACTTCATAAGGAGCCTCTTCGATGCCCATCTTCCTCGTGAAGTAGATTGGTGCTGCCAGGAGCAGATGTGTCTCATTGTCATGAAAAGCCCTAAGTTATTAAAATATTTTAAATGCCATATTCTGTTGTCTTTGAAAGATATGAGGAATGTCTATCCAACTGAAATATATATATATATATATATATATATATATATATATATATCCAGAAAATCTAACTAACATGACTACAAGCTTGACTATTATTCATGATTATCCATCAACAACCTATATTTCCTAATTATACATTACATTTTAAAAATGAACTACACAATCACAATACCTTAATCAAGATCAGAAATACATATACATATAACAAAATTGACCTTAAAATTCATACCAATGTAAATTATTCATATCTATATCATATCCCCCTTTAAATGTAAAAGAACATTTATAAACAATATTTTGGAACATGGGCGCAGTTTTTTTCTCCAAACTGCTTCCTGCTGAATGGGGGCGCTGTATTTAGATCTTCCATCGTGTAACCTGTGTGTCAGGGTCATCTCAGTCGGCAGTTGAGTGAAGTAATTTTCTGAAGGTGTTCACAGCAACCTTTCAGGAGGCTGCCGTCTATCATACCATATTGGTATAGACGCAATCCACAGAGTCTCATCCTCTGTGAAAACAAAAGAACACCCTCTCCAAAGCATCATATCCTTAGACCCATATTCTGAAATCATAATACCCTTATATCCATTCTGGTTTAGCTTGGCAGCCCATATAATGAAATGTCTCTCTGTACTTAGCTCCTTTTCAGTCAAAAATTTTAAAGAAAACACAATAATACAAAGAATCCAGACTCTCTGTGAATTTTCCATTTTTACGTGGCTTATTTTTCTTTATTTCTTTTAATCTATAACTATCTGTACTCTGTCTCTTTAAAGACTTTACCCTTTTTTTAAGACATTAACTTTATTCTTTATATATATTTTTTTCTCTCTCTCAAGCCTACGTACATTCATCCAACAGTGTCTGAATCAGTTCTATTGTGAATCTGTAATTTTTTTACTATCCAGGAGCATTTCTTAAAATGTTAAGCACTTCTTAAAAACTTAAGTTGCACCATGTACAGGTAATACAGTACCGCCTGTATCCTGCTCAGTCCAAACCTTAACTGCGCTGTTATTACAGAAATTACGGTAGTCCCTGCCTGAGACCAGCACAGTTCAGCATGGCGGAGCTGAGCCCTCCTGCCTCAGAGCCATTTGGTGCCCCTGAGCCACACACAGTTCCGGGCACACAGCAGTCCACACTGCCATCAAGCAAGCCATAGCACTTTACTCCAAATGCTCCATTCAAAGACTCTTTCTCCGGCAGAAGCCAGACAGAGATCGCAATGGTGGCACAGCCCAGAAAGCCGGCATTTTAAAATAGCCAGTTTTTTCCTGCTGCTGAGTCAGGACAATTTCTTTGCGGCATGCAACCCACAAACAGCAAAAAGCTGTCTTAAATTCTCTCTCTCTCCTTTTTAAGCCCTCTTGGGTTTTACATGGAGTTCATTATCACACTGGGCGCCACTCTGTAGTAATATGAGCGGCAGGGCTGCGTCCCGGCGCCCAGCCGCCCGCATGGCTAGCTTATGCCCCGAAATAATTACATGGAAACTGTATTCTTTTAATCACTGCTTGGCCCATTAGCTCCAGCCTCTTATTGGCTAGCTCTTACATATTGATCTAACCCATTTCTAATATTCTGTGTAGCACCACGAGCTGGCTTACCAGGAAAGATCTTAACCTGCTTAAGTCTGGAGTGGGAGAATCATGGCGACTCCCTGACTCAGCTTCTTTCTCCCAGCATTCTGTTCTGTTTACTCCACCCACCTAAGGATTGGCCTATCAAATGGGCCTAGGCAGTTTCTTTATTAACCAATGAAAGCAACAGATTAATACAAGATCCATCTCCATCAGTCAACATCATATTACATTGAAAATATTACAGATATTCTCACATGATAGTTCATAGTCAAAATGGAGATGCATAAAATTATTTTATAAAACTACCTTCAAACTAGGTACACATGACACATATGGATCATAGTGATTTTTTTTTGTATTAGATTTCATTCCCAGTCTCAAGTTATAAAATTCAAATATGCATCATATAATCCAAAATCTAACCAGAAACGGTCAACCCACAATTATGTGTTACAATCTTTTCAAAGACAAGATAAATAACCTGTATTGTTCATGTGTTACTGTGTAATGTAATATCATGAAACTCAGCATGTGTTAAGAACAATGTCATTTATCACTGAATGAGTTTAGTTCAAGCAGATGCAAGCTCACTGGTCACCCCTCCTACATTACTGTTCACTTCCTTTTCTTTGACCCTTTAAGAAAATATAAATATCATTTGACTCTTGAATCCATAAAATTACTAAAATCCACTACAGTTTTGAAGGATTTAGTAGTTTGAGTAAGATGTTCACATGTAAGTCTTGGGCCTTTGAATATTTTGTTGCCAAATGGTTGGAGTTTGGAGTGGATTAGGTGTGACTTTACTACAGAAACATATCACTAGGAATAGGTTTTGAAGTTTCATATGATTTTTATATTGTGTGTATTTGAGGTAAAATAAAATAATATGATTCTTTGAGATTTTATCAAAGAACCATGAAGTTAAATGTCCCTCACGCTCCCTTCTCAGTCTTTTTTCTTTTTCTTTTTTTTTAAATTTTTTTATTTATTAAAAATTTCTACCTCCTCCCATTTCCCTCCCACTCCCCCCTCTCCCTCCCTCTCGCTCTCCAGTCCTAAGAGAAGTCAGGGTGCCCTGCCCTGTGGGAAGTCCAAGGTCCTCCCCCCTCTATCCTGGTCTAGGAAGATGTGCATCCAAACAGACTAGGCTCCCCAAAAGCCAGTACATGTAGTAGATTCAAAATCCGGTGTCATTATCATTGGATTCTCAGTCCACACTCATTGTCAGCCACATTCAGAGAGTCCGATTTGATCACATGCTCATTCAGTCCCAGTGCAGCTGGCCTTGGTGAGCTCCCATTAGATCAGTCGCACTGTCTCCATGGGTGGACACACCCCTCACCGTCCTGACTTCCTTGCTCATCTTCTCCCTCTTTCTGCTCTTCATCTGGGCCTTCAGAGCTCAGTCCAGTGCTCCAATATGGGTCTCTGTCTCTATCTCCATCCATTGCCAGATAAATGTTTTATGGTGATATGCAAGACATTCATCAGTGTGGCTACTGAACAAGACCAGTTCTGGCACCCTCTCCTCTGCTGCCCACAGACCTAGTTGGGGAAATCTCCTTAGACTCCTGGGAACCCCTCTAGAGCCAAGTCTCTTGTCAACCCTAAAATGGCTCCCTCAGTTAAGATATCTTCTTCCCTGCTCCCATATCAACCCTTCCTCCATCTCAACCATCCCATTTCCCCAAGCTCTCCCCATCCTCCCCTTCTCCCTTCTCTCTCCCCATCTCCCATTCCCCCCAACCCACCCCCAGCCCCCTGCTCCCAACTTTTGCCTGGTGATCTTGTCTTCTTACAATATCCAGGAGGATAAATATATGTTTTTCTTTGGGTTCACCTTCTTACTTAGCTTTTCTAGGATCAGGAACTATAGGCTCAATGTCCTTTGTTTATGGCTAGAATCCACTTATGAGTGAGTACATACCATATTCCTCTTTTTGGGTCGGTTATCTCACTCAGTAAAGTGTTTTCTATTTCCATCCATTTGCATGCAAAATTCAAGATGTCGTTGTTTTTTTTACCACTGAGTAGAACTCTGAAGTATATATGCGCCACACCTTCTTTATCCATTCTTCTATTGAGGGGCACCTAGGTTGTTTCCAGGTTCTGGCTATTACAAATAGTGCTGCTATGAACATAGTTGAACAAATGTTTTTGTAGTATGATTGGACATCTCTTGTGTATATTCCCAAGAGTGGAACTGCTGAATCCTGATGTAGGTTGACTCCCAGTTTCCTGAGAAACTGCCGCACTGATTTCCAAAGTTCAGTCTTTTTTTCTCTGTTTTTCCCCAGTTAGTACCCCTCCTTTTTTCAGTTTCTACTCCATATTACCTGTATCTGAAATTCTCCTTTCATGCTCACCTCCATTCCATGTCCATCCCATCTTCACTTATGGTCCTTTATGGTTTCCCAATTTCTAAAGTACTCCAGGTTGAATAGACACATCTGAGTATTTCAGCTATGAACCAAAACTTAGAGAGACCATACAGTGTTAGTCTTTCTGGGTCTGTATTATATCACTCCACACAATTATTTTTAGGTCCATCCATTCCCAATGTAAAATAATCTCCTACCTCCATTTTGCTAGACAAACTTAATTGTTTACTGCATTCTAACTCTTAGCCTTACATCTAGAGATAAGTGTAATTACCACCCCACTTCAAGAAGCCTCTTTCAAAGAAAATGGAAAGCATGACAGAAAACCACAGAGGCACAAAATGGATTGTGCAGAGCCCAGTATAAATGGATACTTCTACACCACATTCCTTGAATCTATGACTCGGGACAATAAAGAGGAGGAGTCAAATATAGTCTAAAAGACAAAATACCAGTAAGTCTTCAGAGAAAATTGTCTCTCCTAGAAATAGTTGTGTAACAAAGACCATAATAATGGCAATATTAATATGAAAGTGAGATAGTTTTATGGAGTCTTACCTCTATATAAATAACTCTAGACAAGTAATGACTGCAGGGAGAGGGAGAATTAGCTTCTCTATGGGAAGAGCTCCCTTACTGTCTAATGCAGAGTGGTTAGCCCTGAAACCATATACATAGAAATACCAAAGATGTATTCAGCAGTTCATGTTTTATACATATATGTATTTTTGTGTGAGGGGTGTGTGTCAGAAAATAATAATCAAGGCATAAGCAGACATAAGAGGGATTAAAAAAAAGATTCCTGGACAGGCTGGGAGAAAAAGAAAAAGTGTAATCAGTACTCAGGCCTTTTTCAGGAAGCTCTCCTCCTGCTTGGGCTTTCCATATGAAAAGCCCTACCCCCACCTCCATGCTTCTCAGCCACATGCCCCTAAGTGGTGCCTTTGCTTCATCATCATAATGGACTCTAAATCTTTGGAATTATGAATCCGGAAGAGACTCTTCCTTCTATAGTTGCTGTGGTCATGGTGTTTAGTCACAAAAAAATGAAAAGTAATTAATCAGGAAAAAAATTCAGTTCCTGATGAAAACTAGCTCATTTAAAACTCAACAGTAAAAAGAAATGACATCTTGAATTTTGCACGCAAATGGATGAATTAGAAAAATGCTATCCTGAGTGAGGTAACCCAGACCCCCTCAAAAATGAATATGGTATCTACTCACTCATAAGTGAATTCTAGCCATAAATAAAAGACACTGAGCCAATAGTTCATGATCCTGTAGAAGCTAACTAATAAGGTGAACCCAAAGAAACACATATATAAACCCACCTGGAAATTGGAAGCAGACAAGTTCGCCTGACAAAATTTGGGAGCGTGGGGTCAGGGGGTAGAAGGAAGGGGAGAAGGGGAAGAAGACGGGAGAAGGGGAAGGTTAGGGAGAGCTTGAGGGAATGTGATGGTTCAGATGGAGGAAGGACAAAGATGAGAGCAAGGAAAGAGATATCTTGATTGATGGAGCCATTATGGGGTTAGCGAGAAACCTGGCTGCAGGTAAGTTCCCAGGAATCCACAAGGATGACCCCAGCTAAGACTCTAAGCAATAGAGGAGAGAGTGCCTGAACTGGCCTTGCCCTGCAGTCAGACTGATGAATATATTAAATATTACCATAGAACCTTCATCTAGCAACTGATGGAAACAGAGGTGGAGACCCTCATCAGAACCTGAACTGCGCTCCCAAAGTCCAGTTGAAGAAGGGTAGGAATTAGAATATGAGCAAAGTGGTCAAGACTATGATGGATACACCCACTGAAACAGTATACCTGAGACAATGGAGTTCACCTACCACCAGCTGGACTGGGAAGGAACAAACATCATTGGACCAAACTGAATGTGCTTGACAGTTGCATGGCTGGGGCAGACTGAGGGGCCACTGGCAGCAGTACCAGCATTTATCCCTATTACTTTTACTGGCTTTTGGGGAAACCTATTCTCTTTGGATGGATACCTTGCTCAGCATAGATATAGTAGGGAGGGCCTTGGACCTTCCCTAAAGCAATGTGCCTTACCCTCACGAGGAGTGGATGGAGGTGGGGGGACTCTATGAAGGGGATGGGAAAAAAGGAGGGAGTGGGAACTTGGATTGGTATGTATAATGAAAAAAAAGATAGGTTGTTTTCTTTTAAAGAAAATCAAAAATTGACAGAAGTGAAAACAGCCATGAAAGAAGAGCAACACAATGATAGCACTGATGGGATTCTTTGCATGTGGGTGTTTGAGCATGAGTTTCCTTCCTGTGACTTTGTACTATACTTTTACATGATACTTCATTAGAGAAGGCTACGAAAAAGACATCCACTGAGCTTTGTTTCATTTTGTAATAATTGAATGGTTTTTGAATGAAGGTGGGAGGCTCATACAAGTTACTACATAGCAATTTTTTTTGTTTGATGTGGGATTCTCCTCTGCATGCTATGTTTATGTTTTGTTTGTTGGTTAATAAAGAAACTGCTTTCAGCCAAAAGCTTAATAGAATATAGCCAGGCTGGAAAATATATATATAGAGAGAGTAGGCAGAGTCAAGGAGATGCTGTGTAGCCACTAGAGGAGAAAGACTTGAGCTACCAGCTGGAACCTTACCAGTAAACCACAAACCTAGTGGTCAAATACAAAATGATAGAAATTGGTTAATTTAAGATGTAAGAGCTAGGTATAAATATGCTTAAGCTATTGGTCTAACAGTATTGCAATTAATATGTTTTATGTGATTATTTTAGGTCTGGGCAGCCAGACCTAAGAAACAGCTTCTGCCAAAAGAATGGCATGCCATCATGTGCCAACCTGAGTGAGTTTGGAAAGGAATTCTAGGCACAAAAGAACAGAGTGAAGTGCAGTTTCTTAGTAGCTACACTTTTTCAGATAGTCTCTGTTTGCTGGTGGCAAATAGAGGTGCTGTGGCTCCATTAAGAAAAAATAAAGACAAGAGTAAATTACTCAATTTGGGGACCATAGGAGAGGGTTGAAGGGGAGGGGAGAAGAAAAGAAGGGAGCAGAGAAAAATGTGCAGCTCAATAAAATCAATAAAATAAAAGAAAAGGAATAATGAGTCAGCATAGAAAATGGTAACTTTCTGGTTTGGGCAGCACAATCTCTTGCTCTTTTAGCAGGCCGAGCACTTAAATAAGGTGTGTGGGCAGTGTGCTGCAATTTACTTAGTGGCAGCATGGGATAACTGATTACCAGAGTTGAGGCAGTGAGGATATCTCAGTGAACAGACCTCAGCCATGTTGGACTGGGTGTAGCCAAAAGACAAAGTAGCCTTTGTCCTAGCCACTCTGTACAGCATTTTAAGGCATGCCCCTGGACAAAAAGATTACACATATACAATAGGACTGATTCAAACATAAAAGACCTCTAAATGAGACACAGTGTGTTCTTAAAAATGTACATAGGCTTGGGAGAAAGAAGAAAAGAGTATAGAAAGCTATAAAAAAAATAAATCATCTTAAAAAATAAAACAAGGTCTTTAAAGAGACAGAACACAGACATTCACAGATTAAAGGAATAAAGGAAAATAAACCAGGTAAAGATGAAACAGAGAGTCTATATTATGCATATTATTGTATTTTCTTTGAATTTTTTTTTACTACAAAGAGATACTTGATTCTGGAAGGTATTTGATAAGTTAAGCCAACATATATACTTTAAAGATATCTTTACTTCAAAATTTGGGTTCCTAGGATATCTTGCTTTGGAAAAGAGGTTCTGCTTTTTTTTCCCATAAGAGCCTGTGGATTTCTTCCAGACTAATATAGTTTGATGGATTAAGACCCCCGAAAGGTCTCTGTGAATCCCCCCAAAAATACTTTGCCCCCCCCCAAAAAAAAGCAGGAATCAGTTTGGAGAGAACAATGCCCAAATTCCCAAACATTGTTTATAAATGTTGGTGTGCATTTCAAGGAGAATATGCTATGAAGATGAATGCTTTGCATTGGTATGGATCTTAGTCTATTTATACAGATCTAAGGTCAATTTTATTATATGTATATTTCTGCCCTTGATTAAGGTATTGTGTTTGTACAACTCATTTAAAAATGCAATATATAATTAAAAATACAGGTTAATAGGTAATCATCTATAATAGTCAAACTTGTACTCCTGTCAGGTTTTCTAGATGTACAAAGATATATTTCAGATGGCTATATATTCTTCAATCTTTAAAAATACTAACAGTATTTGACATTTCAAATGTTTTAAAAACTTAGGACTTTTCTTGACAAGAAGACACATTTACTCCTGGCAGCACAAATGTACTTCAAGAAGATAATGGGCATTGAAGAGGCTCCTTATGGAGTTGGTTAGCCATTTGGGTAAGACCCTGCTCTTGCTTGGACTGCTTACTGTTACGCTGTATGAACTGGACATGCAGGACCTACAGGAAAAAAATAACTGCTGAACTTGCCTAAGGGTGAGACCATTCATCGGGGTTCCTGCTTCATAAAAGAGTCTGCCAGACATTCTTCAGGACAAAGAAGAAAGTGACCAACAAACTGCCAATATAGAGGGAACTGTTTTTGAAATTTACTGTTTCATGGAAAGGTCTGTCAGATACTATGTGCCTGTAGGCTGAAGATAGATGATGCAACAATACAGAAAATCTTTGGGTGATTGTCCAGGCAGTGAGAAGTCTCTGTCAATTCTAGAGTTTTAGAAGTTGCTTACAATGTACTTTCTGTTAACTCAGGTAATAATATATCCTTTAGGAGTCTTTGATTGAGTTGAAGAATAGTTGTAATTATAGTTTTCCTTGGTTATGATAAAGATAAAGTAGATATAAATATTGTAACTATAATTATTGCTTCATAACTGCTTTGTTGTACGTAATCTTAGCTATATTAAAGTTAAAAATCCTCCTTTTTAATTAGACAGAAAAGGGGAATTGATGTGGGATTCCCCTCAGTATGCTTTGAATATGTTTTATTGCCATTTATTAATAAAGAAACGGTTTTTGGCCAATGACTTAACAGAATATAACCAGGATTGAAAATATATATAAAGAGAGTAGGCAGAGTCAAGAAGACACCATGTAGTCACTGGAGGAGAAAGGTATGAGCTGCCAGCCAGAACCTTACCAGTAAAGCACAAGCCTGATGGTAAAATATAAATTAATAGGAATGGGTTAATTTAAGATATAAGAACTAGCTAGAAATATGCTTAAGCTATTAGCCCAACAGTATTGCTATTACTACAGTTTCTGTGTGATTATTTCAGATCTGGGCTGCTGTGAATCCAACAATCAGCCTCTGCCTACAGTTGTTTCCTTATAACTTTCTCTTTTCACTTTGTCTTTGCATTATCAAGTGAAAATCACCCAGATACCCTCTATCTGTGAAATGAAGATTTGAAAAAACTGCCTGGAACTGTAAAAGTGATTATTTTATACAGAAACTTAAAAGATTCTTTCCCAAGTCCCTATGGAAAAGTAGCCTGGGGAGCAAAGAATAATTTTAGTTAAGTCCAAACATTTGTTGAATTGAGGTGGATCTGTGAATTAAAGATGAGATGTGACTTCCATCCCCTCTTGGGTAAAAAAAAATTGTATTTTCAAGGAGACAGGCATACAAAGATGAAAATATGGAAGTCTGGAAAACACCCAGAAATGTATTAAAATTACTAATGTTATATTCTATAATGATTTAAGTGAAAACAACTCAAGGACAAGATTTTTGAAAAGAAAGTATGGTATTTTTAAAGTATATGAGTGTTTATTAAACTTTTTTATACTTGTCATATATAATTCAATTTACACATTCACCTACAATTTTCAAATTTATCATGATTGCTCATTGTTTGGCAGCTAATCTTTCATCTTTTAATAACAAAGACTAAACAGAAAGAAAGGTTGTATTTTTCTAATTCACATATTAGGGTGACTATCTCCTGCATAAGTACTGACATATTCCAACATGTATATTATGAATAAGAAAGTCATTATTTTTTCAAAATACCTCCTCTTCTAAATTGTATGTGGAATGTCAACGAGAGCAGACTGAAAAGCAGAGGATCCATTCTAATTTAGGGTATCTTTCAGGTGACTTGGACTGCTGTGATCTTCTTTCATACCTTCAAGTTGTTGCAGAATTACTCATGCTATCATTTGTTTAAAAACATGTATCTCCCACGTTCAGTATTCAGGGAGCTGTGTTCTGTTACATGGAAGAGTCAAAACTAAACCAAACACGTGCTTGGTCCCTAGGAGCAGAAGTGAGATGGTTTTCCTAATATCTTCACGTAGAGAGCCGTGTGGAGTCACACCTGATGGCTATGTGTAGAGAGCTGCATGGAGTCGCCCCTGATGGTGCTGGCTTCCGCCCTCCGCGATCCCGAAAGCAAGTGCTCTCTGTGATAATCAACTCCTAATATCAACTAGGCCTGACTTATGCTATTATCACGCAGTGATTGTCAGCTACTTGCATATGCATGGACCTATGAGCAGTGCCCACCTGGCAATCCAGGATTGGTAGCCCATGCCTACTTAAGGGCTGGGAGAGTTTGCGCTGGGAGAGAGGAAAAGGGAGAGAGGAGGGGAAAGAGGGAGAGAAAGAGAGAGAGGGAGAGAAAGAGAAGGGAAAAGATTGCTGTAAATAAAGTCCTGAAATAAACTGCTTAGCAAGAAGAGCTCCGGTGTTGCACGTCTTCCTTGCTGGACGAGGGGGCCGTGACATCTTCAGAGACAGACTAAAACAGATGTGAAAATGTCAATAGAGGAAAGTGTAGTTTTAATGGAAGAATTAAGAGATGATTAGGAGCAGGGGATCAGTTTAACTTAAAAATAGCATTTAATGTGAATTGCAAAAAAAAAAATTGACATTCATTTCACCATTTCCCCAATTAGTAGATTTGGGAGAAACTATAGTAACACAACTCACAAAAAAAAAAAACCAAAAAAAAATCCACATAACTGGGTTTTCTGACAGAGTTGAAAGCAAATGACAACATTGTACAAATAACTATAGGCAATCAAAGACAGCTGAAAGTGAGAGAAATAATCTTCCTCGGGGAAGCATACTATTAGATTATCCAACACCAAATCATCAGCCCTTAAAACAAACACCCAAAAACATTATACAAACTGATAATTTTGAATTTACTTATTTAGGAAATTATGTATATGCATACATATATATATGTATAAAAGCAATTGGTAGAAAAGTGGCTATGATTCTGAAAGAAAGGAAGAAGGGTTAAATTGTAGGGTTTGGAAGGAGGAACAGGAAGATGTATTTGCATTATATTCACAAAAGAGAAGTAAAAAATTGCAGTGGATGAAACTAGACACTATTATACCACACAGATTTATATGCACTACCCTAAAGCAACAATGTATTTCACCAAAAATATATTTAGTATACATTATGTGTAATGTGTGAGTAAGTAAATAAAGACAATTTGAACAACTTGAAAATTACTAAACAAAGAAAAAAATCCTGAAATTGGCAAAATTCCTAGCAGAATATCTTGCTGTACATGGTTACTGATCACTAGTAATTACATGTTAGATTTTGATAATTTAAGAAATGTCTATATTTTGTATTCATCTTATTAGAGACAGCAAATCGCATTAGACATCAGCCTGTCAGAGTCTTGAATCTGTCTTTATATTATACTATCAAGCACTCATTAACAACCTGCATCCAAATACTGTAGTCCTAAATTTTAATGGAATTATTTAAGGCATGTTTATGCACAACCATTAAAATGCTTTTTACATTAGTATTTAGGAATTTGAAAATACAATAATATGCAATTCTGAATTGGCAGCTCTTCCCCTATGGCTACCTGCCTAAATTGATTTGGAATGAATAGGTTCAGGAAATGTAAAGGGTTTTTCTTTTCATAATCTTTAAGAGATGCAGCTGTTCCAGCAAGTGCAAATGATTATAAATTATTAGTGTCAATCAAAGGTGCGATTTCCATCTCCTGATTAAATCTATACAAAAGAGCTTCAAACACACAGTTCGGCTGCCACCAAATGACAAATCAATCAGAAAAGACAATACAAGTGAGTGATTAGTCTGCAGGCAAAAGACAATAGCATGTGGGTGGCATTTTCCTCTTCATGGAACGCCTTCTATTCCTCAGAAAATGGAGAGTGACCATTTGCTGTCTCCTTATATTTAAGTATTAGAAGGCTTTTCAATATGAGCATTCAATTGCCTACAACATTGAAACAACAAAGGAAAGGCTTCAATGACTTAAGTGTGTTTTCGTAAGAAAAATACGGGTTTACTTAATGCACTCAGGAAATTATATTTACAGCAGTTTCATTGAAAGGAAAAAGGAAATGCAGATATCTGAAATAAGCAACAATATCAAACCATTTTCATCATTTCTTTTATGATTTTTACTTATCAAACTAGCTATTATATACTGTAAATATTAGATTTCATCACTTTTAGGCCAAACTGAAAAATGAATGCAACCTTGATTTTATTAAATTAATCATATATTGTTTAACATCTTATTGGTATGCATTTTGATAAAGTGTTATTATCAACATAATTAAGTAAATAATTATTTGTGTGAAAAAAATCTAAATGTCTATTATGTTAAAAAGTCAAGCCAGATGTAGCAATGTCTTTCTAGAATTCCAATGCTAATGAGACCTAGGAATGGGGAGCAATAGAAGTGCAAGGCTAGCCTGAGCTACGAGCAAAGCACAAGAGAAATCAAATAGCTTTTCATTCAGGGAAAGGGATGATCACACCTGTGACAATTTTAAGCATACTTTAGAAAGAAGTATTTAAATGGAATAAGTGCTTTAATGTCTAGTTCTTTACTTTTTATTTATTGAAATTGGGGATAATTACATCATTTTCCCCTTTCTTTTTCTTTCTCTAAACCCTTTTATGTCCTCCTTCATTTTGCTCCCTTTAAAATCCATGGCCTGTTTTATGTCAGTTGCTGTTGTAACACAGCTCTGTCTATCATCTATCTATCTATCTATCTATCTATCTATCTATCTATCTATCTATCTATCTATCTATCTATCTATCATCTATCTATCTATCTATCTATCATCTATCATCTATCTATCTATCTATCTATCTATCATCTATCTATCTATCTATCTATCTATCTATCTATCTATCTATCTATCTATCTATCTATCTCTCACCTATCTATACATCTATCATTTATCATCTACCTATTTACCTATCATGCATCTATCTATATAATCTATCTATATCTATTGGCCTAACTATATAAATACAGTTATCTTAGTTTGTTTAGTCTATGTCAGTCAATGTTTGTCAACCTTCCTAAGACTTTGACACTTTAACACACTTCCTCATGTTGTGGTAACCATAATCATAAAATTAATTTTGCTGCCATTTTATAACTGTATTTGCTACTGTTATAAATCATAATGTAAACATCTGTGTTTTCTATGGTCACGTTCCACAGGTTGAGAACTGCTGATATATACAATTCTGTACTGGCCAATTGGTATTAAATAACCAATTAGGGAAAAACTATTTTCACTACTCTCAACATTCCCCATTTGCTTGCAGTTCTTCATTTAGGGGTGGAACACTGTAGATTTTTCCTCTTCCACATTCTTTTGTCCTGTCTATGCAGCCATATTTTTGCAGTATAGTCGATAAAGCTTTAACCTCATTCATAAGAGACACAGTCATACTGAAGACTCCTGGACATCTGGTCCATACAGTTTTTCCCACCCCTGCTGTTAAGAGTGACTAATATTTTATTCACACCAACATATTAGCATATAAAACACTTTAAAAACTAACTATAAAGCTAATTTTCATTCAAATTAAGATAGATACCATCATGATTTTTACTCAAAATTTATGATTATGGTATAGTATTGTTTTTCAAGAGTATCATTTTCTTTGTGTTTTCATTCATGTAACCTATTGTAGGATTATAGATGGCATTTATAAATTGGCACAAGTATCAGATAGTATGGATCATTTTTTAAGCATCTAAGTATTTGTTTGGTCACACAGTTGAAACATTCTTAATTTATGATGCAAAAGCTTCTGGTAAAACTAACTGCATACATTTTCAGTGACATACAAATAATTATGTATCCCTGCTAATTTTTTGTATTACCTATGTGTTCATAGTGATTTTTCCATAAATATGAGACAGTAATTATCCCTTTAATTTTCCTTAGATTATTTTCTCAACTTCAATAATAAAAACAATGATGATATGCCTCCTTTTTAAGTGTATTATCTATATGTTATGTCTGCATGGCCATGTGTTAAGAGAATATATTTCTGTCTGTGTAAATTCATGTGTTTTATTGAAGATTCAGATAATCCGTGTTAAAAATTACAGGCCAAATATTCAATAAATAAAGGACCCAAGATAATAATATTCCTTTTGTAATATGCAAAATGTAATATGTAAAAACATGTATTTGGGCAGTTTTAAAGAATTAAATCAAATTGATGCCATTACATTTAGTTGGAATGTGTAATGGTATTTTGTTCAAGATATCTATTTAGTCCACCTTCAGTACATGGTGTCTACATTTAATTTACAATCCTTTGTAACACTCTCGGGAGAAACTGCTCTAGGCGCTGGAGAATGACTGAAGGTTTTTGAAGAGAACAATGACAGGAAGAAAGGTGTATTTAAGAAGATGGATTTTGTGGGAAGAATGTGAAGAGGATTCAGGCCATGAGAGAAAGGTGGCAATGAGATCAGAGAAGACACTGCTGTTCCCCAAGGGCTGTGAGTATGTAAGCATTATTTCACTAAAAAATCAATAAATGGCTTCAAGGGATGGATTTTATCATATGCTTTAATATAGTGAACTCCTTTTCAGTGGAAATAGCATAAAACAAGTCAGACAGAGTTCTGTAAAGAAACACAAATGGAGACACAGCATGGTTAGCATAAAAATGGTGCTGAGGTAGTTCACCTTACCTGGATCAATGCTGTTCCTAGACTCCTGGGCTGTATTTAGCCCAATGATGGTAGCTTGAACATGCAATGAATGACGTAGGAAGATTAGTTACATTTAAGTCTCAGACTGAGAAAAACTATAATGGCTTCTTGATAGATCTCTTATTTTAATTGGAATATAAGTCATTGAAATATTGAACATATTCAAACATGGGATATATGAACAATTCTTGAACTTAATATTTTTCTCAAAGTATATTTCTCAAGCAGATGATTTGGTAAAATGCCAATTTCCATGCAAGGGAGTAGACGCAGAAGTCTCTGGATCAGTGGATAATTGTTCTTGATGAAATATGAACTGGAACCATAGAAGAGGTTAACATTCAATGAAAATCAACAAAAATATGATTTAATATACAAATATAACACATCTCAGAAAAAGACAACATGATGCTTACAGTAGTACTTCTAAATCCCAAGTTTGTTAATTAACAGATAAAGCAATCTCCTTTAATTGTATCTAATTAAGATAATATAGTCTCTGGGGTTTTCCATGTTGTTGAGAAAATGAAGTAAGAATTAAAAATAATGTTAATAAAGAGGGGTATTTTGCTTCTTTGTGATTCATATTGGTGATAAAAATTTTAAGTCAAATTACACAATAATACAATAAAATTATGTCATTGATTTTAAACAAAGGTTTTGAAGAATTTTAATTTACTCTAAATGTTTATAATAGAAAGTAAATCTACTATCTTCATTATGTAACTTATTAACTTATATTTTAATTATATTTCTTCCTTACATTTTATTTGTTTTTATGATTGTTTGTCTTTTATTTTACAGTCTTGTGACCATTTGTTTCACTCAAGTCAAATATGGGATTCTTTTCTAAAGACTTTTGTGTGTCAATCAACATATGTTTAAGTGCTTCAAGTTAGACGAAATAATAGGCAGGGAAAATCAAAAGAAGACAAACTGCCATTTCTTAAAGCAGAAAAGAAAATCTGGTAGAGTGAACTAAAGCCCATGAAACAAGATATTCTGAGAAAAGACTGAGGAATTTCTTTAATAGATACACTCACCCTCCGTGTGATAATAGTCTATCTCACATGTGACTTCTGGATTCTGTCCTTAAGAGCAAGCCTAGATTTTCTTGAATATATTTGTAACACTAATGCAGTTGGTACTGAGCTGCATTGTACTGTGTGGACTTGCAATTATACCAGCTCTATCTTGATAGTGACAAACTAGAAGTTGGATGGTCCAGAGATCTAGGGTAGAACCAAACACAACTGAGCATAAAAGGGGGGGGGGGGCGTATACTCAAAGAGCTGCACATACCTCAATTGTCATCACAGAGTCGTTCAAGTGAAGAGACCCACTGCCGTACATTGAACAGAGCTTTGGCAACCCTGTGATAGAACGGAGGAAGGAATGTAGGAGCCAGAGGGGTGAAGAACACCAAGAGAACATGACCCCCTGAATCAACTAAGCAGGGCTCACAGGGGTTCACAGAGACAGAAAAGAACACCAGGCCCTCTGGATACGTACTTGGTAGTTTAGCTTGGTCCTTTTATGGGACTACTAACAGTGGAAGTGAGGATCTTGTCTGACTCTTTTGCTTGGGCTTGGGGACCTTTTCCTCCTACGGTTTGCCTCCTCCAGCCTTGATGTGAGTGTTTGTGTTCGAGTCTTATTATATCTTGTTATACAGAGCTCTTGGTTGATATTGCTCAGAAACCTGCTCTTTTCTGAATGGAAATGGAGAAGCGGTGGATCTGGGGAAGCAAGGGTGGGGATCTGAGAGGAGGGGAGGCCACAGTCAGGGTGTATTGAATGACAAAACTATAACCAAAAAGAAAAAAGAGAAAGGAAAAAAGGAATAGCTCAAATGGATTATCTTTCCTCAAATGTCACCGTGTTTTCGGTAGAGTTTATAACCAGCCTCCCACATGTCAGGCAATATGATTCTTATTATATTCCCCAAATATCCTTATATTTTAGAATTCATTAGTAAGTCTTTCTTATCCTTTTCTGAAATGTCTTCCTTTAAGCTCAGCTTTGCTTTTCCATAAATATTGCTTTATAAATTATGTAAGAAAACCAAAATATAATCGTTAAAAAATTAAGTCCAACTGATAACGTAAATCACTTTTCATAATTCAATTTTAAATTCATATTTTAGATTCATAAAAATGGTGTCCTCTTTCCTCACTGGTTCTCATTATGTGCAAGTAATAGACAAAGAGGAAGGAAAGTAAAAACTGCAAAGAAAATGTGTGTGTGTGTGTGTGTGTGGTTTTGGAGTGTCTGTACACTTGTGTATAAAACAGGTGACGATGCTTACTCCTGTGAATGATAGAAGTCAATGTAGGATGTCTTATCAAAGTAGGATATCTGCCCCTAATGCTTTTCATCTTAATTTGAGAGACAGGTTTCTCATTAAGTAAGGAACTCACAGAATGTCTTCTGACTGGCCAGCAAGCTGTAGCCTGCCTGTCTCCCCATCTTCTCTGTCAAGTGCCGGGATTACAGGAATGTGGCAGTACATCCTGGTATTTTATGTGAATTCAGTAGATCTGAACTCAGTTCTTTGTGCTTATTCACCAAGCACTTCCTTTACAAATTTATCTGCACAACTCTTAGTCATAACAGTTTTTATCTTTGATATTACCACTGAAATGCAGAAGGATCTTGAGCATGGATGTCATGCTTTATATATTTCCAGGAATGGGGGAGTAAGGAGGCCTATAGTTCTTATTGATAATGTTGTCTTTTAGCAACCAAAAATCTGATTGGTTTAAGTTGTTGCTCCTAACAGGAAATTAACAAGTACAAGAAAAATATAAGAAATAGTGAGTATAAGGTATAAAGATAGAAAAAGATCTTAAACCATTGTTTAAAAAAAACTTAGAGAATAGGAGCTTGCCTTGGTGACATTCACCTGTTATATAGAGCATGGAAGATTGTGACAGAGAATCAAGATTTCCATGGGTGCCACAAGTAATTTATAATATTGTAAGTCAACCAAAGCTAAAGCAAAAGAAAAAAGATGTCCCCAGTCTAAAAAAAAATAATAGATCAATAAACACTCTAAGAAAACAGTATAAGGAAATGTCACTTTAAAAATCTCATGTGTCTTTCAGAGATACATCTAAAAAGTGAAGCATGATATTTTATCAAGCCTGTGTAACTTCAGGTGAGAGTTAGAGGTGAATGGGAATGAAGACCCCGTAAAAGAGAGCTCTGCAGATGTAGATCCATGTTGAAGGAGCTGCGGGCAGCTTTTCGTCCCGCCCAGCTCCCCACATAGCTAGTATTATACCTGAAATAACAACACACAAATTGTATTCATTTAATCACTGCTTGGCCTACTAGCTCGCCTCTAACTAGCTAATTCTCATATTTTGACTAACCCATTTCTAATAATCTGGGTAGCACCAGTCTTACCAGGAAAGATTCAGCATGTCTGACCTGGCGGCTTGCTCCATCACATCTGCCCTGGAGAGGAGAAGCATGGCATCTGAGCTCACTTCTTCTTCCTCCCAGCATTCTGTTCTGTTTACTCCACCCACATATGTTCTAACCTATCAGGCCAAGCAGTTTCTTTATTAATTAACCAATGAAAGCAATTGATATATGACACTCCCACATCAGATCCACACTGCCGCAGTAGCAGGCCATGCATTCTGTAACTATGTTGCTTTTACACAATGTCACAGTCGTAGCCCATGAAATTCTGGAACTGTGTTGCTATTTTGACTTGTCTTCTGCGGAATTCCCTGGGGAATTAAGATTCTGCAAACAGAATGCGGACACAAAACAAGCAACTTCTATTCACTCTTCACAGAGAAGAGAGTGGTTTACAAACCACTACAGTAGACTGACAAGAAGACCCCAAACAGTATCTTAGAACTAAAGCTAGTATTACATAGTTCAAATTGTTTGCTTTTTCTGGAAACGTGGATGTCTTTGATTAAAAAGGTGACTGTGCCCTTAGAGTTACAAACAGTCCAAGTTTTCACAAACATCAGAGTTTCACAATCTTTCTTTAAATGTTCATTGCATTATCACATTCAATCTCAACTCCTAATTTCAAAATCTAGATGCTAAAATTCCACAATTATGGCATTAAAATAAATAATGTAATTAATTTTCATAAACAATAAAGCACGCTTTCAGGAATTTACTTAACAATCTTCCAATGACCAGAATTCTAGAATGTATTGATTCTTTTCTTGCCTTGATTCAAGCTTTTCCTTCTAATCTCACATTTTAAAAGAAATCAAATAAGTATGTAGCTCACTCAGTGGCTCTGTAGATTCTGAAAAACATGAAAAGATCAGTATTTACTTAACAGATGTCTTCTAAAAAGTATCATTGTGTAAAATTCAGATTTTTATAGATTGGGAGCTTTATAAAATCCACCTCCAAGTTTTGGTGTGCGGATGTAGATTCCCTCTGAAGCAGCAGCTGGAATTTTTCTTTTCAGACACCTACATAGACAGGGCTGACTTTGGAAGTAGCTATTGACTTTCTGTATCCTAGGCAGTTTTATATTGATTTTGAGGCAACTCAATTACGAACACCTGGAAGAGGCAATGAATTTGAATAGTGTTCATGGCTTTTTTTTAATACATCTTTTTCTTCCATTGTGAAGGGCAATGACTTACATTTTGCAAAATGAATCACAAGGAGATACTCCTGTTCTCTTCATGGAGGTAAAAGGAAAGAATATTGAAGTCAAAGCACTTTGGGGACATGTTGAGATTATTTATGAATGCAAATTCTGTCGAATTTTTATAGCCTAAAAGAGTAAGTGTTTTCTTTTTTTAAAAAAGCCTACCCTGGCTAGTTGTTTGATCTCATATGGTAGAGGCTGTAAGGAGGAATCAATTTCTCTTTTTCCAAAATAATAATAAAGAAAACATTATATCCAAAGGAGAAAAGAGGCATATTGCTGGGCAATTGCATTACCTTTTATTGCACAATGACTAGGTGATTTATTTTTCTTTGTAGAACTATAGCATTTCAGAAGTGAAGGATGGTTAGGAGTGAGTTTTCAAAGAGCAGAGAGCATCTCTGTTCTGATTATCTCTGAGAGTGTCTGTGGGATGTCAGCTAAGTTATTGACACTATGGTCCAATCACCTCACAGCCCCTGGAAGAAATGACAATTGGTACCTCATACTATAATGTGACTAATTTTTTTAAAAAATGAATAAATTTAATGACATACAAATACCTTGTCCCATTACCTGGCATATATTGCATGACTTAGAACATTTTTAGCATATTAAACTCCAGTATTTAACTGGTAAACATAAACTACAAAAATTAACCAAATAAGCCAAAAGCTAGTTAGCAGTGAAGATTAGAAATGATGCTCTTCACATTATGAAATATATCAATTAAATTCCAGTTTGTTCAATTATCATAGTTATGTCTATACATGCCTTTCAAATTGATGGCTTTCTAATTAAACATGCATATTGATGGAGCACTTTCTGTCATCCTGAGAATTAGCCCGAACAGTGTGGGTGATACAGAGAAAGCTTGGTACTATTACCTAAATGATTATTTCATAGAAAACATAATGATGTAAGACTAGAGTTATAGGAGATTGCACTTTCTATATGACAGAAAATTTACTGACATTTATTGTTAGGATGAATTTGAGTTCTAGCCAGATGCTCACATGGAATTTACTTGACCACTCGAACTTCACCGATAATTGTGCGTCTCACATACCAGTGTGTTTCTACTTACCCTATTTCTTGGGTAATTTTGTAAACCTAATTTTGCTGTTTTCTCTCTGGTTGCTAGAAATGTTTTACTTGATGTTGAAGAAAAAATAATCCAGAAGTCTCATTGTTTAAGAGCTACAACATGCTATTTTCTAAAGTCTTACCCTCTTATAAATAAATTTATCCTATTTCAGATCTTTTTCAGTTATCTTAAAATACGAATATTAACCATAACTTGTTTTTTAGATTATATTCCTTTATAAATGAGAGTAAATAGTTAAAAATAATTAAAATAATTGAATACATAAAACAAGAAATCTCACATTGTGTGAATAATATTTAATTGCACTTTAAATCATAGTTCAGTTCTACCCATCTGTTCATATTATCACCCTGTCTCAATATTGGGTAGACTCAATTAGCACTAAATGCAGGAGTCCTCTAAACACTTGGGGTCATAGTCCTGATCATACTGAGTGGTTACTCTATGTATTCCCTTTCTCTGCTTTCACTCACCTCATGGAATGTAAATTTCAGGTATTTCAACAGTATCCTATACTTCAGCACTGTATACAGAAAGTTTTCTGTATAGAATAATCAAATGAAGAATTTTAAAATAAAATTATTAGTGTGTGCAGCAAAAATAAAACTGAAACTTATAAAAAAAATACAAAAACCGTTTGGAGGAAAACTCTGAAAGTAGCTTACCCACTTGCCTGAAAAAAGCACAAAAAATATTAAATATACTTAATGACATCTTTGACTTGGGAGAAACCCAGAAAGTTAACAACATCCAAAAGCCTTGGGAGAATGTAATTATATTAGACTATGTACTTCAATGCTCTCATTTAATTACATTGTTCTGGTTTGATTGACACACCTAAGTGATGCTAGTGAAACCAATCTTATACATGTGGTAGCAAATGAATGATAATTATGAGAAAAAAATAAAAATTGAAACTATTTTGAAGGTAAATATGTAAAGAAATTTGAATTGAAGTTATGATGCCCTCTGGTGTGCAAATATTGAAGAATAGTCTAACATACATACTTAACATAATATCCTCTAAAATTTATCAATTAAGAATATAGTCAATTACCAAAGCCCAGAATACTAATACTAATTCAATTAATGATGGTTTAAAGTACTAATGAAATCAAGTGTCGTTGTTTTGGTTCCTGGGTGAAGATAGCAATTTCAGATGAAAATGCCAAAGCTTCTCTTGCTAGAGACGCTTGTCTGACACCCATCAGAGGATTATGAATAAACATGCACAGAAGAGTATGCAGATTTCCTCACAGAAAAGTCATGAATGTTTTAACACCCAGGGGGTCAAATTATAATAAAGGGATAGCACCTGTCACTAGAGGCAAACTACAAGATCACCTTTGCAATCCCTGGAGCAATTAAATCACTGACAATTTAGCCTTCCTCTGGCAAGCAGAGCCTCCAAAGGCATGAGCATGTACGTACCTCTCAGAGGGCCACATGCTTAAATCACTTTAAATTCTGTTCGTTCATTTTTTTCTAAGCACTGTTTTCTGTGTTCCATATGAAAGGCTCCCCTCACAGAGACAGGGTAAAATCTTATATTTATTAAGTTATGAGAGGAAAAACTTACATGGTTTCTTTTGATCATTATAGCTTGTTACTAATACCATGTAACCTTTTAGATACAAAAAATATCATTAGTGTGTGAAATTATCATTTTATGAAACATCTGTGCACAGATGTGACCTCTGCATTGAAATTTAATAAAATATTTTGAATTATCTTTCTAATAGTAATTCTATTGAATGTCCTTCAGGGCCTGTGAAGGATATTTCCTGGTATGTGTATTTAAGAAATAGAAATCACTGATCATGCCCAGGCACAAAAACTCACTTTTTTAGAATACCTTTCTTGCCTTAGTTGTTAACTATAGCAGTTTGGGTATGGGAATATCTTCCTTGAAGATAGTGGTTGGCTGGACTCACACTGACAGCTCAGTGGTATGACAGCAAGAAAGCAAAAATGTGAAAAAATTCAGGAGGAAGAAGTCCCAGGAAGAAACAAGAGTACCAAGCGAACTGGTAGCAAATCCACAATAGTAACTTGGGGTAGCACTTGTCTCTGAAGAAGGACAAAAGTTGTAGTATCCACTCTACTTTTGTATGCTCTGTTATGTTTAGCACAACTTCTATCTCTATTTGCTATTGTAGGAGGGTGGTGGCAAAAATGATCTTTTGTATTTGTTGCCAAAGCTCAGTAAATCCACTTAATAAAGCTACCATAGAAACCATTTGCTTTTAGAAAGTCTAAAATGCCCTGTTGGACTATTTTCCTTTGCAAAGATTTCCCTAGTTGTGTTTTGCATATTTGCTAATCAAAGCACTGGTGACAATGATAACAACCTCAATGCTTTCCAAGAAGGTCTACTGCAATGAGAAGAATGGTTTAGAAACACAAGAAAATTAGTTCCATGAAAGCATACAGTGAATCATCCTTTTGCAAAATTCAACTAGGAAATGATAATTTTCACCACTCCAGGACTTTTAAGTCTACTGCAAAATTTATAGAAGCATATGACAATAATTTCTGCATTAGAATAATGGAGGCAGGTAGATAATGGGAAAGAAGCTAGCCTGAGCTAGACAGACAGTGAGAGGCTGGCAGGAAGCAGAGTAGCCAAAGTTAATTTTTGTATATTTCACAAAAACCTCAAAATTCTTAATTTATATATTTCACCAATAAAAAGCTGTAATAAATGTTTATAGACATGTAACTGTAAGCAGAGACTACTCATTCATTTCTCAACTGCTCAAATCTGAAAAATCACACAGAAACAGTATTAAATACAACACCGATGAATAAATGACTTGGGAATATTTTTTGCTAGCTCTTACATCTTGAATTAACTCATATCTGCTAAATATGTATTGCAATGAGGCTATGGCTTAACAGAAAAGTTCCAGATCCTTCTCCTTGATCAGCTACATGGTGTCTCCTTGACTCCACCTACTCTCTCTCTGTCTCTCTGTCTCTCTGTCTCTCTGTCTCTCTGTCTCTGTCTCTCTCTCTCTCTCTCTCTCTCTCTCTCTCTATATATATATATATATATATATATATATATATTCTGATTTTCCACCTGGAATTACCCTTCTAAGCCATACATCAAAACAGCATTATTTATTAAACAATAAAAGCATAACATATGTAGAAGAAAATCACAAAAGAAGGGTTTTAACTTTAACATAGTAAAATACAGGTATCAAGCAAGAATAACAGCTAAAATATTTTGTGAGTCTATAGTTTCATATCTAATTTATCTTTTATCATAACCAAGGAAAACTATAACTATAATTATCTGTATAACTATCTGTTTTCAACTCTTCAAAGACTCCAGAAGGATAGAATAATACTTAAATAAATAGGAAGTGCATTGTAAGCAACTTCACATCTTCTAGAAATTACAGAGACATCTCACTGCCTAGACAGAGACCCACATTGGAGCACTGGGCTGAGCTCCCACAGTACAAATGAGGAGCAGAAGGAGGGAGAACATGAACAAGGAAGTCAGGACCTTGAGGGGTGTGCCCACACACTGAGCAGGTGGGGCTGATCTAATAGGATCTCACTAAGGTCAGCTGGACTGGAACTGATGGAGCATGTGATCAAACTGGACTCTCTGAATGTGGCTGACAATGAGGGCTGACTGAGAAGCCAAGGACAATGACACTGGGTTTTGATTCTACTGCATATACTGGCTTTATGGGAGCCTAGTCTGTTTGGATGCTCACCTTCCAAGACCTGGATGGAAAGGGAAGGACCTTGGACTTCCCACAGGGCAGGGAACCCTGACTGCTCTTTGGACTGGAGATGGAAGGGGAGAGGGGAGAGGGAGGGAAATGGGAGGAGCGGAGCGGAGAAGGTGGAAATTTTTAATAAAAATAAAAATAAAATATTTTATATCAATAGACCAAGATCCATACAAATGCAAAGCAGTTATCTTTATATCATATCCCCCTTTAAATGAAAACAAACATTTATAAACAATCATTTTGGGAATTTGGACATAATTTTCTCCAAACTGCTTCTTGCTGTTTGTTGGGTAAAGTATTTTTAAGGTTCAGGCACATCTTTTGGAGATCTTGTTCTGTCAAATCACATTAGTCTGGAAGGAATCCACAGAAT
The DNA here is from genome assembly GCF_950005125.1 of Chionomys nivalis. Classification (NCBI taxonomy): domain Eukaryota; kingdom Metazoa; phylum Chordata; class Mammalia; order Rodentia; family Cricetidae; genus Chionomys; species Chionomys nivalis. Next base: position 26,471,174 of record NC_080088.1, read on the forward strand.
CTCACCTTCTATGTAAAAAATAAGCAGAACCCTTTTTCTGAAGTAACATATCTTTAGACTCAAATTTAGAAGTCAAAATACCTTTAAACTATACATCTTGGTTTAGTTTAGCAGCCCATGCAATGAAATGTCTCTTTGTTGTTAGCTCATTTGCAGTCAAAGAAATTCAAAGAAAACACTATAGTATATGTAATTCAGACTCACTATGTATTTTCCTTCTTTACATAAGTTATATTTTATACTCTATTACTTTTTCTACAAATTTAATATTTATTTTATTATCTTTATTCCTTTAGTCTATGACTGTATTCTTTTATATTACTTTTACTGTGACGTTAAAGACTTTACTTCTTTTTAAAACTGTCTTTACTTATTTTCCTCTCTAAATACTTCCTAAAATGCTAGACGGGAATGACCAAGACTAATTGGCTCCACCTCATCCAACATGGTGGAGGTATATTCACCTCCAGCTCTGTGAGCCAATCTCACCACCCGAACTTCAGGGATGCAGCAGGTCAATGTACCTTTAAGCAACTAGTAGCATGCCACTCGCAAACCATATATATATGCAAGACCTCCCGAAAGAGACAAAACTGTTCATGCAACTAGCATGAACTAGGAAGTCTTCTTAAAGGAGCCATGCAGTTTGTGCTGCTACTGTGGAGTCATGAAGCCTTCTCTTAAAGGAATCGTGTTTCTGCTTGCCTGTAACAAACAGAGCACACTGGAGAAAATGTTGCTACCAGAAGCCATTCTTTAACTCTGTTCTTTTATCCCTAGAATTCCTTCCCAAGCTATCAAGCTTTATGCGAATGTAGCTGACCCATGTTGGTGTGCCATTTGTAAGCAGAGAATATGCATTCATTTCCCTACTGCTCAGACCCAAAAGTCACACAGAAAGTGTATTAATTGCAATGCTTCTAGGTCAATGACTCAGGCATATTTCTATGTTGCTCTTACATCTTGAATTTATCCATTTCTCTTAATCTGTATATTGCCACAAGGCTGTGGCTTACTGGAAGGGTTCTGAATCATTCTCCTTCAGCAAATGCATGGTGTCTCCTTGGCTCCACCTTCTCTATCTCACTTCTGATTTCCCACCTGGCATTGCTCTGCTAAGCTATTGGTGAAAACATCTTTATTCATTAACCAATAAAAGCATCACATATACAGAAGGACATCCCACATCATATAAGACTCATATGCTCATGTGCAGGCATACTTTGATAAGAATAGCATTGCTAGAAATTTAATTTTAATTTAATAAAATTGGTGGTCTAGTTTACCCAATAATTTTCACTCTACAAGCACTTTCTCAAGTGGAAAATGTCTACCTTCTTGAAAATGTAGACAAACACATGTGATTTTAGATAAATCTCATTTTGTTAGCATTTGTCATAAGCCTTAGTATATTGGCTTGTTGTTACAAAATACTTCTATAACAGAATTTATACTTTGATTGGAAATAATATTGGAAGTTTCAGATGAAAAGATCACCAGATTCATTGTCCTAGAGTGATTTTGATACTTCCTGGATAATCATCTCTTATCTTACAAAGTGGAAAGGTAAATAATATCTTTACTTTCTTTTATAAAAAGAGTAATTTAATAATTATAGAACCCAAAATATCACTTCCTAACATTCTACTTTAAAATATGAATTGGTGGTAGGTTTTTTCATAGAATGTACAGGTTAATGCATGACTCTGAAACATGGAAGCTTTAAAAAATTCTGGTCTTCAGCTTAATTTGATTTATTTAAAAAGTATAAAGAGATCAATAAAGATGTTATCAAGAAGTGAAGAGATCAAAGAACTAAATGCTGTTATGAATTTTTCTCTGCTCTCATTTATATAATTTATATAATTATTGAAATTACACAGTACTGAAATCAATTTTAACATGCACATACAGGTTATTTTGTACTTCTTGTTTTATTTTGCACATAGGAATTCATGTTTGTAACATCTAAAAATGGTAAATTTGTCACACTTACTTCTAAGAGGCTGACAGCCATTCACAGGATACTCTTTTCAAAGACTACTTTGAGAGATATAGAAATGACTAAACTTTAAAAAAAAATCTGTGCATATGCTTATGCTTGTATGTATAGATATACTTATGTTCATATTTTATGCATGAGTACATCCATATGCTTCTGTACATGGAAAATAAGACTAGTTCACATTCAGTTACTGGCTGAGAGTAACATGAAGATTTCCATATAAGAATATTTTAATGAAGCATGTATTCCTATATACCACTTAGGTGAAAAGAGAGCCTACTAAAAATATGATTCTGCAAGTTGCTGGGCCATTATAATTTTATGAACCACGTGTCAAACTTTTTATTTTAGGTCTTAAAACAAAGTTTTTGAATGCAATCCTACTAAATGGGAACAAGAAGATGCATTTCATATAATTTGTCCAGGTGAGACTCATGGTAAAATAAATTTGAGAATGTTTTTTTATAAATTATAGAGATGAACAAAGGAAGTTGTATGTAACCAATGACTATAAATTTGAGAGTCATTTGTGAAGCAACATAAGCAAATACTTGGGGATTTAATTTGATTCATGTTTTATACAGTGTTGTTCAAATTAATTAATGAGTAACTCTAGAGACTAATAAGATGATAAATGAGAAAAGAAATGTGAATAGAATAAAAGAAAGTGGATAGATGATTACAGGTAGATGATAGATAGATAGATAGATAGATAGATAGATAGATAGATAGATAGATAGACAGACAGACGGATAGATGACATGTAGCTAGATATGAACACAATAGAGTATGATGTAGGCATACAGAAAATGAAATCCTGTCAGTCACAAGAAAGGGAAAGAACTATTGACCATCTTTTTAGGTCACAAAAGGCAAACACAGAGAAAATTTCTGAAATTTATTTCTCATCTGTAGAAGCTAAAATGTTGATTTGACAGCAGAGTAGAGGTTAATAAAGAGTGGAGTCAAAAAGAGAAGATAGCTGTATTCATGAGTGTAGACAGTATTCAGGTAAGGAGCATCATACTAAATCCTATTAATAAAATACTTGCTAAACATTAAAAAAATAAAACATCTTGCATGCACATAAACTGATATTCAGTCACCATTTCCTTTATCATTTAAATTTCTTCTCTGTGTTTTATCATAAAAATAGTCAATGAACAGATCTCCTGGAAAGCAGAGGAAGATGTCCGTGCTTGGTGTAAAATGTCCAGGATATTTTGTTTAACTGAGACAGCTAAAGAATCTCTGATTGTCGTCTTATTAATTAAGTAATTAAAGAACAAAAGAAATTAAAGGTGAGTAAAGTTACAATTCTAGCAAATAAAATTTTTGCAATTTTAGCAAATAAAAGTCTAGGGAGGAATACGAAAAGTAGAAAGTGAAGCAGACAGTATATCTGTACCTTTCTTTTATTTCATTTTTTATTCTCCCTGCGTAGTACTTGTCGTAACTTGTATGCTGATTAACACTTCTTTTGAACAATGAAGTCACTTGCTACAATGGCTGTATTTAAAACTTAGAATTTTTTTCTTCTAAAGAACAGTTGGCTTGCTTCAGTTCACACAGGTTTACCTGTCATTCATCATCTTTGTCCTTATTGATAAAATGACTCTTGTGAATTTGTATTCAGGCCAACACCTTTCTTTCTAAAAGGTAGGACTTAGTGAAAAGATGCAGTTTCTGGGGCCAAACAGACCAGGGCACAGCTGACACTGTTTAAAATCTATACTGATTGCAATAACTGGATCCATCACGTAGCCATCTGCATTAATTGTTGTGATTGCTGATGACTCAATCGACAGCCATTTTGCTAGGGAAAACATTACCAATACCTTAAGAATCAAGAAAAGACCAACATAATTTAAATAAAAGGTTAAAAGGATAAAAAAAATCAAAGGAAAAGAATAAGAGATTACAAGTAGAATAGAAACATTACTACCTAATCAACGTTATTGCAGTTACTCACACCCAGTCTTTGCCATACGCCCTGTAAAAAGAACTCAGATATAATAAAGTTTTGAAATGTTGGGATATACAATAATCAGTCATAATTATGTACCAAGAGGGAAGTGTAAAGACAAGAATGTGAAACCCATTAGTTTGACAATTATGAAATTAAAAATTTTAAAAGTCTTGAAGAAAATATACAAACAGCATAGTTATTTTAGGATTTCTACTAGATGCATTCATGTCACCTAAAGTCATTTTCCATATCACCAGAATTAAAAATCCAAATCTTAAATTTATAAAAAATTCAAGGGATACTTTTGCTTATACTGTGTATTTTTATTATAAATAATAAATTTATAAAATGAATTTTAGAAAATTTAGTGTATTAAATAAGTTTAGGATTCTCCAAGTAACTATATCCAAAGAACTGTATGCAGAGCCAAGTATTTTTAATAGTAGAGAGTTAAGGTCAAAATATTGGCAACATTTTAATAATATTTGTGTTAAAGTATGAAGTTATCAATTTTTTAATTCATTGTTTCTTCTGAATTAATGCAAATCCATTGTCCTTCACTTATTTTCTTCTTAAAATGTTTCCACTGAGTTTTGATTGATTTATTATCATATTGATTTTAGTATCAATGTGTAATAATTGATTAAGGAATTCTTTAAAATAATTCAAATGTTTCTGTAAAAATTGTTTAATATACTTTAGAATCCACTATCTATTAATATGGAGTACTCAGATCTGAGTGGGCTGCTTTCTTGATAATACCCCTCCCCAGAAGTCTCAGAGATCTATGCAGAAGAGGTAGCAGAAAGATTGTAAGAGCTAATGGTGGTGTATGATTGTAGGGAACAGTATTTGCCAGATGCAACAGTGCAGGTGCAAATGTGAACTCTCAGAGACTGTGACTGAAAGCACATGACCTGCACAAGCTCAAACTAGACAAAGCTCCCAGCACTAAGGAAAATTTTAGGCACAGAGTCCCATCCCTGGTCAGGAAGATATAGGTAAATAATAGCTTTTTAGTGAGGAAAAATCAGTTTTTCCCAATGAGTGACACTGAATATTAACCACATTCCAAAGCGGGCTTCATGCCAGCACAATGTGAACTCTCTGTATCTGTCTGTCTGTCTCTGTCTGTCTGTCTGTCTGTCTGTCTCTGTCTCCCTCTCTCTCCTTCTCTCCCTTTTAGAGAGGGTCTCATTATGTAGCCATAGACGGCTAGTAACTCATTGATATACCCAACTGGCCTTTGACTCACAGAGATCAACTTGTGATCCTCTCCCCAGAAGCTGAAATTAAATGCATGGAACAGTAAGTCTAGCCCAGATCTTTCCTTCCTTCCTTCCTTCCTTCCTTCCTTCCTTCCTTCCTTCCTTCCTTCCTTCCTTCCTTTTTCCTTCCCTCCTTTTTTCCTTCCTTCCTTCTTTCCTTCCCTCCTTCCTTATTTTCTTTCTTTCTTTCCTTCCTTCCTTCTTTCTTTCTTTCTTTCTTTCTTCCTCCTTCCTTTCTTTTCTTTCCTTTTTTTATTCCTTTTAAGAAAGAGAAAAAGATATGAAGTTGGAGTTTGATGAATATGTCTATTTGGAAAAAGATGGAGGACTGAAAAAATAAAACAAAGATGGTATATGAAATGGAAATCAAACTTTTAAAATGTAAAAACATATGCTGAGAAATGAATGATTATTTTATTATATACAAACTAAATACCCACCTGTCTTAGTTATGCACAATCTGCTCCTCTCTGTCATAGAATAAAATTGTACAAGGATTTCCTAATTAAAAGTATACCTTTAAGAAATCTTCAGTGAAATGCAATTATTGGTATTCTGAAGAAAACTTCGCATTCATTCAAAATTAACATCTTATAAATAAAACATAGGGGCCTAAAATTTGATTCAGCAGGTAAATGTGTTTTCCCACAAACCTGATGACTGAAGCTTGTATCCAGAGCATCAAATGGTATACAGAGAACCCATATGCAGGAGTTGTTCTCAACATCCAATTGTGTCACAACAATGGCATGCACACATACAGGCATGCACATGAGTGCACACACACAGATTAAATAAATAAATTTTAAAATGGAGAAAAATATTATATGTGCTATTTAGAATACTTACTATAAGTTAATGTCTTTATATATATAAACCTTAAAATTTAAGAAAAAATAGTGTGAAAATATGTTTCTACTAAAATTATGTATAACTATAACTGAAAATAAATTATATTTTACTAAAAATAAATAATAAATATATAAGAAAAATTTAAGAGAGTGATGTAAGAACTTATATTTATTATGATCATATATGATAAGTCAACAAAAATTATTCCCTTTTCTATCTTTTAATTAACATTAAATTGTTATATAATGAATAATTTAATGATACATTAAATCTTATTACCCAGTATTCTCAACAAACAACTTTTTTTACAATGATGGTATGGTAAATTCTGAAGCTCAATGAGTCTGATTTGAGTTGCATGTCCAGTATCTCTCTATTAACATGCTGATGTGTGTGAACAACACAATAGCAATTGTAATAAAACAAGACAGTGTTCCACACTACAATAAACTTATTATCAGTAATAGAAAATAGGTAAGTATCTCTGTGATAATATGTAAGTAGTCCATATAGAGATACTAATGTCGGTAAAATTACTAGCAGCTAGATTATTATATTGATGGAGAGAATAAATAGGCAGAGAGAGCTATAACACATTATACAACTGTATTTTCTTTAAAAAATTCTTTACTGCTTTAAAAATTTCTGGCAGTTCAATTTTATTTAGTACTGTATTTCCTCAGAAATTGTTCTCAAATTGGTTTCCTTTTCTTAATTTTCTTTGAAGAAAGATCACATTTCGTCTTTTCTTTACTAAGGAACCTGACAAAGCAGCACAGCTCCTCGGAACAACGTACTTCAGGAAATGGCTCGTCTGTCCACATAGCAGGGAATGAGCGCCCTCTGCTGTCCGTTTGGAGAGTTCGCCAGCTCCGATCTGTCAGCTGAAAATACCCAAACTTGTGGTTAGTGAGTCTCATATCATTTGTATTACATCCATTACGCACAGTTACAGTACCTTATTATATATGTAATAAAATTCAATGTATATATATATATATATGCCTTTGCACAAATAAGTCATTGATGTACATATTAATATTTACTTAAAATTTACTTAAAATCTATAAGCAATAATGGACTGGGGAGAGACACAATTTTGTATTTAGCAATCAATGAGCAAAAATGTATATTTATATAAAAATAAATATAAAACAGGCAGTCCTATCTCTGATAAGTACTGAATTACCTTTTATAGGAAAAAAATTACGATAATTGCCACATTGAGTATCACAAAGGATTTTTATGCAGAGTTTATGACAACAAAACAAAGGAATTACATCAGAGCTTGTTAATGTTTACTTTTATGTCCTCGTTCGCTCTGAAAATGCATAAATGTGCTTTAAATATGTGAGTGGTCTGAGTAGGTTTAAGATTTTCGTCATCATCTCAGGTCTTCTACTTGATTCATGCAGCATGCCCTAGGAAATGCACATTTTAAAAAGTATAGCAACTGACTCATACTGAGATCATCATAAATATGTCACTTAAAATAATTTGGAACTAAACTGAGAGTTTTCAAGTGATGAAATGTAAACAACTAAGAAACATTTGAAAAGTTGTTGTGAGCCGGGCGGTGGTGGCGCATGCCTTTAATCCCAGCACTTGGGAGGCAGAGGCAGGCAGATCTCTGTGAGTTCGAGACCAACCTAGTCTACAAGAGCTAGTTCCAGGACAGGCTCCAAAACCACAGAGAAACAAAACCAAAAAAAAAAAAAAAAGTTGTTGTGGGAGCTGCGGGCTGCGTTCCTACCACCCAGCTCCCGGCCGCCTAGCTAGCTTATGCTCCAGAATAACACACAAACTGTATTCATTTAAACACTGCTTGGCCCATTAGCTCTAGCCCTTACTGGCTAATTCTCATATCCCGATCAACCCATCTCTAATAATCTGTGTAGCACCAGTCTTACCAGGAAAGATTCAGCATGTCTGACCTGGCAGCTTGATTCATCACGTCTGCCCTGGGGAGCAGCTGCATGGCGTCTCAGCTCACTTCCCTTCTTCCCAGCATTCTGTTCTGTTTACTCCACCCACCTATGTTCTAACCTATGAGGGCCAAGCAGTTTCTTTATTAATTAACCAATGACCTTCCTCCATCAAAAAGTGGTCAACATCATTAGCCATCAGGGAAATAAGAATCAAAACAGCACTCCAGGAAAGGTACCACTCCCAGGATTAGCTGGGCAACACAAACTGGAATCAATGGTGTATGTGTGGTGGTGGTGAGGGGATTCTCAACTTTAGGGGGTTGAGAGTGAAGAGGGTGGATAGAGTAGCAATTGGGGAAGGAGAAAGAATATGACCAAAATATATTGCATTAATTTCTGAACGAATTTATAAAATTATTATTAAAAAATAAAACCTATTACGCATCTTCTGTAGGATAGTGAACTATGGGCTCAATGCCCTTTGTTTATGGCTAGAATCCACTAATGAGTGAGTACATACCATATTCATATTTTTGGGTCTGGGTTATCTCACTGGGGATAGTGTTTTCTATTTCCAACCATTTGCATGCAAAATTCAAGATGTCATTGTTTTTTATCACTGAGTAGTACTCTAATGTGTAAATGTGCCACACTATTTTTATTCTTTCTTCTATTGAGGGGCACCTAGGTTGTTTCCAGGTTCTGGGTATTACAAATAATGCTGCTATGAACATAGTTGAACAAATATTTTTGTAATATGATTGGGTATTGCTGGATCCTGAGGTAGGTGGCTGACAATTGGGGCTGACTAAGAAGGCAATGATAATGACAATGGGACTTATCTCTACTGCAAATACTGGCTTTTTGAAATCCTAGTCTATTTGGATGCACACCATCCTAAGCCTGGATAGAGTGGGGAGAGCCTTGGACTTCCCACAGGGCAGAGTACCCTGTCCTCTCTTAGGACTGGAGGGGGTGGGGGAGCATGAGTGGTGGAGCAGGAGGAAAATGGGAGGAGAGGAGGAAGTGGAAATTTTGAATGACATTATTTATAAAGCAATTTTAAAAATTGAATTCATTAAAGTCAAATACTTAAAAAGATAAAATAAAACCTAAAAATAAATGTATTATCCTGTAAATATTTTTAAAGTAAAATAAAAATGTGTCCCTTATAACAAATGTATACATTTTAAATGTTCATTTGTAAAACTGTAAGCATTTACTTCAATAAACATTTATTAACTGTTAGTCAATATTTCACTAGCCCTAAAAATAATGTTTTGAACTGGGTACATGTATTTACCTGTCTGGACACATAATAAATAATTTAGGTACTACTATACAGATTTTAAATCCCAAAAGTCAGATGGCTGACATGGGAGGTTCATGAATTTCATGTTAGACTGTGCTACATGAAGAAATCATAAATCATATCTTTCTCACAAAAAGGACAAAAAACCCTTTTCATACCCAAAAGGTTTTACATTCACCACCTATGATGATTAAATAATTCACAATAAACATCAAGATAATGAAACAATATATACCTGTACAAATAATCCAAATGTCACATGTATGTATGGAGATGTGTACAGAAACAGAGAAATAGACACCTGTGCAGTATTATTTCACATATAGTTTTCTAACAAGATACCAAAATTGAAAGAGTATAACACAGTGAATTTCACAGTGGCTATCTACACATGGGATATGACTATCCTTCCACTTACTTATGTACAAGTTAGAAATATTCTGCTCTAAATCAATCTAAAATATTTTGTAACATGTTTAAAATATGTAAGCGTAGCATACATAGCTTCCCTTGGGAAATCGTGTTCCCTGGCATGATTGTCTAGGTCTAAAAGAACCTATGTCAAAGAAAATGGATTCACTAGACTCTTATATTTTGTGTTCTAAGAGAGATTTGGCTAAAATTCCCTTACCGTTTACCCTCACGTGCCTTTGCCTGAGCTGCACTAAACTCAGTACTGTGTTATCTCACACAATTCAGTTAGTATTATTAACTCTGAGTGGATATATTTCAAAGCAGAATCATTTTGGTAAGTCTTTGTGCAACAATAGCAAAAGACAGTGTTTAAAATAAGAAAATAATGAATTATCTGTCAATGAAAATAGTAGAAAATTATTAGCAATGTATGTATACAAAATTAATAACACTCCAAAGATTTCACCTTAGTGAAGTAAACATGACTTTAAAAACATTCCAAAGGTATTTCATTATAGAAATATAGATTTAGCAATTCATGAGTGAGGTGACCTCAAAAATAAACAACATTTTAAAGTTTCTTTATTATTTGAAAGGGCCATATTCCCTGATTAACTTGGAAATATCATTTGATTCAGGTACATTTATACAATAATATTTAGAGTTTAATTATTTTTATTTTTGGTTGTTTTTTTCTACGTTTCCTTCTAAGTCTTTTTCAGATAATCGTAGTATCTTTCATTCTTGAATGATAATTAATTTTTAATGATATAAGTAATTATTCTAGTTATTACTTAATAAGACATCACTAAGAAAATTCTACCTTAATATTTCTGTGTCTGATTATTGTCAATACCAATTGAGAGAGATATGATAAAAGATATTACTGTTCAAATTGTTCATTTTTTAAATAAAATTCCTTGAAAAAATATATATAAGCTGGCATAAGATTAGCTTTTATGTAGATACAAATAAGAGCTATGACTTCACATATTCAGGAATCTCATGCCTGCAACATTATTTGCCATAATGATTGGCATTCAAGTACCTTGCTTAATTATCAGTCTCACATTTAACTCTGAACATCCATTGGTATTTAGAGCATGTGAGCTAATCATGGTAGCCGAAGCTTGAAACCCTAGTCATGGGAGGCTGGATCACAATGATCTGATGTTTGAGGTCAGTCATAAATCCATCCCAACAGTTTTTGAACGAGACCTGTTCTTGCAAGTTTAAGAATATGAATTTGTAAAAGGATAGGCATTCAAATTAATTTTAAGTAATTTTCATTATTTCCAAAGTTTTGAAATATTTAAATGTTCAATTGCTACGAAATTCTGCTGTTTCGTTTGTAAATCAGGTTTTCATTTTACTTTTTAATCACCTAGGCTGAAACTTGGCTCTTGGCTTCTTTTCTCTTCTAAGGTTCCTAGGAAGGATTCCTCTGGCATGGTACAAAGGAAAGTCAAAAATTGCATCAGTTACTAGCAAAGGAGACTCTGTAGTTATGTCTAATAATACAGGGATGCTCTCTGGTCCTAAGTGCCCTTTCTGCATTGGTTATCCATTTATTTATACATGGAGACTTCACAAACACTTTTCTAAAGAGAATTGAAAATTCACAGAATGGCAGCAGAGGACTGAAGTTGGAATCCATTGAGTAGCAGATATCCAAGTGTCAAGAATGCCTTGATTGCCACCATCTCGTGTTGTACCACAGGTTACCAGCAACAGGTGAGCTCAGTCCAGTCTATACACTCAGGAACATGTAGCTCAAAGGGTAAAGCTTCAAAGTATGTCTAGCCTCAGATGTCCTTGACAGTTCCTTTATTTGGAATACTGCATTCTCAGCATAATCTGCATTTACTCTTTAAACTATTTGTAAGAGGGGACAGTAGATATAAGACTTTGTAGAGAACAGTCCTGAAATAATTTACTCATTGTTATAGGGTTTGGTTATTTTTATCTCCTAGTCATCTAATGGCAGCATCTATTTTGTGTACTATCCCCTTATTTATTCTTTAGTGAGATGAAGCAAAGGCTCATGTATATATCTAATCTCTATTTGTTAAATATAGTTATTAATTTCAGCATAAAAAATTAAAAAATACTTTCTCCCTATGCCTTTGCCCCATTTTTCTTCTTCCTGATCAAGACCTTCAACACATATTGTCATAAAGGGACCACTGAGATATATGTCATTTAACACAAATATTTCCCAAAATTACATCTTCTCTCTTGACCATTCCTAAACATTCTGAATCACAACAATGGGTAACATTCACCATTGTATTTGTCAAAAGTAAAGATGTAAAGTAAATAGGAAGCAAGCAAATATCCAGATCTTATGTTTAATTTATTATATACAGTGGTAATATTCTTTAAAACTATGTTTCTAACAAAAATTATCCATTACTGGTTTTTATTTTATTTTTTTTATTTTTTTTATTAATTAATTAATTTAATTATTAAAGATTTCTGCCTCTTCCCCGCCACCACCTCCCATTCCCTCCCCCTCCCCCAATCAAGTCTTCCTTCCTCCTCAGCCCAAAGAGTAAGCAGGTTTCTCTGCCCTGTGGGAGGTCCAAGGACCACCCACCTCCATCCAGGTCTATTAAGGTGAGCATCCAAACTACCTGGGCTCCCACAAAGCCATTACATGCAATAGGATCAAGAACCCATTGCCATTGTTCTTCAGTTCTCAGTAGTCCTCATTGTCCATTATGTTCAGCGAGACCGGTTTTGTCCCATGCTTTTTCAGTCCCCGGCCAGCTGGCCTTGGTGAGTTCCCGATAGATCATCCCCATTGCCTCAGTGTGTGGGTGCACCCCTCGCCGTCCTGAGTTCCTTGCTCGTGCTCACTCTCCTTCTGCTCCTCCTTTGGATCGTGAGACTTCAGTCCAGTGCTCCAATGTTGGTCTCTGTCTCTGTCTTCTTTCATCGCCTGATGAAGGTTAATATTCAGGGGGATGCTTATATGTTTTTCTTTGGGTTCACCTTCTTATTTAGCTTCTCTAGAGTCACGAATTATAGTCTCAATGTCCTTTATTTATGGCTAGAAACCAAATATGAGTGAGGACATCCCAAAATATACAAAGAACTCAAGAAATTAGACCGTAAAAGGTTAATCAATCCAATTATAAAATGGGGCACTGAGCTGAACAGAGACTTTTCAACAGAAGAAGTTCAAATGGCCAAAAGTCACTTAAGATCATGCTCAACTTCCTTAGCAATCAGGGAAATGCAAATCAAGACAACATTAAGATACCATCTTACACCAGTCAGAATGGCTAAAATCAAAAACACCAATGATAGCCTCTGCTGGAGAGGTTGTGGAGAAAGGGGCACTCTCATCCATTGTTGGTGGGAATGCAAACTTGTGCAACCACTTTGGAAAGCAGTGTGGCGGTTTCTCAGGAAAGGCGGGTTCAACCTACCTCTTGACCCAGCAATACCACTATTGGGAATATACCCAAGAGATGCCCAAACATACAACAAAAGTATATGCTCAACTATGTTCATAGCAGCATTGTTTGTAATTGCCAGAACCTGGAAACAACCTAGATGTCCTTCAATGGAAGAATGGATGAAGAAAGTATGGAATATATACATATTAGAGTACTACTCAGCAGTAAAAAACAATGACTTCTTGAATTTTGCATACAAATGGACGGAAATTGAAAACACTATCCTGAGTGAGGTAAGCCAGACCCAAAAAGAGGAACATGGGATGTACTCACTCACATTACTGGTTTTTAAATAAACAGGCAAAGAACTACCAAGGGATAGTGGGAATTCCACAAAAAAAAAAAGTATAATTGAGAATTGTTAGTTTAAGTTAAAATGAATCTCAATTATAAAGAATATCAGCCTTAACATATACACAGATGACCTGGTGCAGACCCTTGCACGGCCTGTGCTTGCTGCTTCAGTCTCTGTGAAGCCATAAGAGCCCTGCTTAGTTGATTCAGGTGCCCAGGTTCTCCTAGTGTACTTAGTCCAGGGGAGCGGGTATGTCTCTTGCTCTTCTGACTTCTCTTGAGATTCTTAACCTCCTATTGTATTACCTTGTTCAGCATCAATATGAGGGTTTTTGCCTTGTCTAATTCTTTCTCATTTTATCATGTTTGGTTGTTGTGTCTTGGATGCCTGATCTTTTCTGAAGGGAAACAGAGGAGGTGTGGTTGTGAGAGAGAATGAGATAGAGGGGACTAGGAGGAGTGGAGGGCAGGAAAACTGGTCAGAATGTATTGTGTTTGAAGAGAATTTACTTTCAATGAAAAATAAAAAAGATATCAGAAACAAATAAAATGAAACTTGTTGTTCTTTGAAATTTGGAATAACACCCGAAATTAAGATTCATACATATGAACTATGCTTAGTTTTAAGTTATATGTGATTTCAACATTAAAATCTAATTCTTAAAAATCTAACCTTCTTCTGTGCATTAATCTATGGATTAGAAATTATTTTATAATTAACATTTACAAAATTAACCAGAACCTATGAAATGAAACCACCTGTTTATCAACAACACGTTTATGCACAGATTATATTTTTGAAATCTCATATTTTGATAAGTAAACCACTAAACATTGTTATCACTCACTAATGTTGATTGTATTGTGGTGAAATGAACAAAATAATGGTTTCATTTCGACTCCTTTCAGGTCTTCCCACTATTATTCATTTACAGAAACTAAATGATGTAATTTTAGTCACCCACTGTCAAGAGCCACTCATATGACACAGAACATACAATTTTTTACATGTCAGAGATAATGAAAATGTACAAATAGTAAAAGAGGAGCTTGACTGTGAATGTCATTCATTACTAATGAAAATCATTCCAGAATTCTTCCACATTATTTAGATATTAGATGACTTTACATTGATAAGGATGTTACCTTTCAAACAGTGAAATTCTTCATTCAGAGGTGGCCATATATTTTCCTTTTGTATAGACTGTCTCAGTAACAAGGGATATTCTTAAAACTATCCTTCAGTTTCAAATGCATATGCTTGCATAGGTATCTTACTTTTCCTGAATATTATCTCAATGTTTGTACCCATTTTCCTCAATACACTGATTATTTCCTTTTATAGTTTACCATCGTGTGATTTAAAAAATAAGTGTTTCAAACAATAAGATATTTCCTTTTCAGACTATTTCAATAAATACATACATTTGACAATATTCTTGGTATCTCCAAATCTAAATATAAAAATAATATATTTGACTGTGACTCCTATTTAAAAATGTCCCAGATATTGTCTGTGGTAGTGATGGGCATAGATACATGATTTCTCTCATCAAGAGAACTCAACATGTGCTGTGCAGTTGAAAAATATCAAGCAGTCAACTCTTGTGTTTTTTTAATTCATCCTAAGACTGTTATGTACTGTGGACGTTTAGAGTCAATTACTGAATAACAGTGGGGTTGAACACAGAATTATCTGAATGGGAAATCTTTGTTCTGGTCTTCTCCATTGGACTAGGAAAGAAATTTCAGAGTTGCATTATAAAGGAAGCTTACAATACAAAGAAAATTACTCAGACCTTTCTCTTTTGTCCTTTCAACCACTGTTGAAAGGTTTCTCCCTGCCTAATGTGTCTTTTCCAGGTTATTTTTCACAGGGAATACCCCCCCCCTTTATGTTATACATGTCTAGTCCTGCTTTGTAATCTGCTGAATGAAAGATCCTATGTGGTACACTAGTATTTTGTTCAGTAGAATTTTTTTATAGAATTCAGGTTAGAGGATAGGAGAGCTGTGTTGAAAAATAAAGATGTATTACTAAACCTCTCAAAGTTTCTGAGATTGTGAAAAAAGTAAAGTGTGTTAAGAAAGAGAAAAATATACATCTTATGTTAGGGACTTGGAAAATATTCAGTTCATTTATCATCAGAAAACTTCTTCCATATTTCAATGAATTCTTGAGGTTTTGGTTGTAATTCCGAATTACATCCTCCAAGATATTGAAAGTAATTTTCCACCTAAAGCATGTCATGTAGAGGAGGTACTAAACTAATCCAAGGCAGAGTTCAACAAGGATCTTTGAGACGCACTGGGAACATTTCGAGAAGAGTAGTTTACCTAAGACTAAGCATAAGCAGTTTTGGTCCAAATACCTGACTCCCTCCGCTCACTATAGCTGGTTGCCAACTATTTCCTCTGTCTGATTCAAACAGAAAACTGAGTGACTTCTAATTATCTTTCTAAATTACCCATGAAGATACACCATCCAGCAAAAGCATAACCCCTTTAAAATTCTCTTTTACAAGCAACAGAAATAGGAGTGAAGTAAAAGAAAATGTCCAAAAAATATGAATTTGACTCTGGGTTCTCTTCTTTCCTGTGTTCCTTGGCTTAATTACATAATCCTTTTAACCTATTTGCATTTTGTACAGGTATCTAAGAAAATGCATGTAAAACATTGAGCTCAATTAGACCCTTAATGCATAGCCAGGACCTAATTAGTTTTGATTAATGTACACAATCATAATTTTAATGGCTTTAATGGCTTTTATGTAAATTTTCATACATGCCTATATCAATACACATGCCTACAAAATAAAAGTATAGAATGCAAGCGTAAGCCAGGACAATTATTCTAGAGCTTTTCTATTCATAAACAGTTTTCAAGAAGTATTTTCAAATGTACATTTCAGAGTTATCATATAGAGTTTGATTTATTGTACTTTGGGAAATATTCTAGGCATTTGACTTCTTGAGAAGAATTTAAGGTGACTTTTATTCTGTAGAGCAATTTTAACTCACCACCCGGAATCATATTCTGAATAAAAAATTACTGAGATGATCTATTTTGCAAATCTGTATATATACACAATTTTTGTTTAATCACTGGAAATCAGAAATAACTTTTGTTTTTTTATAAGCATAATCCATTTGAACTTTGAAAAATATACCATTATCAAATGTTATGATTCTCAAAGAATGAAAGCCTTTCTTCTTTCTTTTTTTTCTCTTCCTCCTGCTTTTCCTCCCTCCCTCTGTCTCCTTATCCCTACCCTTTCCCTCCTTTCTTTCTTTCTTCCTTCCTTCCTTCCTTCCTTCCTTCCTTCCTTCCTTTCTTTCTTTCTTTCTTTCTTTCTTTCTTTCTTTCTTTTTTATTTATTTTTGTCAACAGATTCTCATGCATCCCAGTATAAGGCAACTAAATAGATTACATATTAGAATACAATTGTTCACTTTATACGGACGGCATCACTCTGTTTTAAGGAAAACTTTTTTCTAGAAAGTTCTTGGTGATATTAAGATCAGAAACATGAACACAGAAACATAAACACAGGACAGAAGGGCACACTACATAAGATGAGTGGCAGTTCCATCTTTCTCTAACACCAGGAAGAACCATGGAATGGCCTGAAAATGCAATGCGAGTTTATGGGGGTGGGGTGATAGGGGAGGGCACAGACACATTGGGTGAGAGGCAGAAAGAACAACTGGAATGTTGGTTTATTTGGAATGATACAGCAGGTGTTTATTTACCTGTGTAGCCTTTCTTCCTTTGGACTGGCAGCAGGCAAATAATGACACGGAGACTTATTATTAATTATGAAAGCTTGGCCTTAGCTTAGGCATTTTCCCAAGTAGCCCTTATAATTTAAATTCCTGTTTTTTTGTTTTGTTTTGTTTTGTTTTTTGTTTGTTTGTTTTTTTTTTAAAATCTACATTCTACCATGTGACTTGATTACCTCTTCTCTGAACCATACAGCTGACTCACTGGCCTCTGCATCTCCTGAAGGCCTAGATACTAACCTCTCTTTCCATGGAAGTCTGCCATTCTCTTCTGCCTAGCTACTGGCCACTTAACTCTTTATTAAATCAATCAGAAGACACCTTAGAAAGAAACACATCTTTTTCATATAAACACATATCCCACAAGATACCTTTTACATAAGTCAGACAATATAACAGAAGGAAACAATATTTTGGTAAGGCATTTTTAAATATCCTCTCATAGAAATTTTTTTCTTCTAAAATATGCTGATTACCCTTTTCTGGCAGTTTTTGAATGGTTAATGTCTCATGGTTTGAAAAACTTTTCTTGGGTTATTTGAAAAAATCAATTTTATGCTACCCATAATACAAGGTAAAAATAGGGCACATATGATACTGTATTCTTTTCAACTAAAAATACTTTATCTTCTGAAATTAGAATAAAATGGCAATATTCTCAGCATAAGCTTATTGCAATTTTGAGGATGCACCATTTCATAGATTTCACACACTGTATGATAGATGGCACTACTTATGATCAACTCCAGGAAATAGTTCCTGGGGGACTTTATATATATATATTATGTTATATTTAATGACTACAAAACATAAAATTATTCTAGTAAAGTAACCATTTTACCATAACATTTTGATTTCTAATTAAAAGCAGAGCCAGAATAATTCACTATAGTGATTGTGTAACTGTCTACTCTTTCATTGTACAATGATAGAGGCCGGGCAAACATGTACATTGATTTTCTTTCCTTCAAATTTAACAAAAGAAGGTTAATTGCTAACATGAAATAAGGAGATGCAGTGAAGGGCAGCAGTAGCAGAAACCCTCCTGGAGATTGTCAATTTACCAAATGATTTGTAAATTGCACAGTCTTTCATTATCAAATGTGCTCACCCTATGCCGTGTAGCCTGCTGTTTGAAAGCAGTTGCTTTTCAGTGTTTGCTCTGTGGGGATCATCTTTAAAGTCACAGAAAACATGAAATCCTTCTGCAATTAAGAACTCTACGTATAATTTACTTCAGAGGATGGGTTGGAGAGAAATAGATATAGGGGAATGACTTGTGAGGGAGCAGTGGTGTTGAAGGGTTACTGAGAGAGGAAGGGGAAAACCTTGAAAATGTTAATTGGCAGCCTCTGCATTTGCATAGTCTACGAATAACTCTACCCGAAAGAAAGATCCGCCAGTAATACAGTTACTTGTGGGATGTTGGTTGCTGTGAGCCTGGCATCACTGCTCCCATTAGCTCACAGATGGCATGGGTCAATTGCCCATGTGAATCTAGTCACTCCTGATCTCTACTAGTCCAAACAGTGGTGCGATTAAGAAAATACTTCTCCTGCCATGGTGTCAGCTGTTTGGTGGAAAAGCTTCTCGGATGTTTCTATTTTCACAAGAAAGCGATGCTGAAATAGAAAAGCCATGCATTTAAAGGGAAATTAAGATAAGGAAGAATGACACCTAGAATTCGAGAGTCTGGGTATACAGTTTTAAAAGGTGCCACACTTTTTGAATATCTATTTATTTGCATTCACATTCATCTGTCACCTGTTTACATTCACAGAAATATGCTCATTCACATCCACACAAAGCCACTCTACCTCTCTGACTTTTAGATTCTACAACGTGAAAAGAAATATAAATATGCAGTGGGAGAAACAAACAGTACACAACACAGCAGGCACAGAAAGAATGGTTCCAGTAGTGGCCATCGTCAAGAAGACACAAAAAAGAATCATTTAACACTAATGAAAACCTGGGATAATTCTCTATTTAGCAGGGTTTCTTTCTAATGCTTATTGCTTTTCACCAGGAAAATTGAAACAGTCAGAATGTTAAAGCATCTCAAATCTCTGTCTATCTGCATTTTACTTTTCTCAATTACTGTCTTATTCTCTTGCACATTTTTGTTTCTATTATTTAAATATTATTTTCACCTATTCCCTAAATTGTCCGTCCTGGAATTCTTACAAGATAGGGACTGCAACTTGAAAAATTTCTCTCTGTTGACAGAAAAAAAAATATTCTTCCAAAAGTTTGATATTTATTTACATGTTGGGATAAACTTTTATAATTTGCCTGGAATCCTTCAACATTTCTTCAAGAAGCAGCTGCATGATTTAAGAGTTATACATCTCTCTGTTCCTTTCTTCAGCTTCTTTGACCTCAAGTAAATTATTTTGTGCTGTTCCCAGCTTTCCCATTCTGCTAGGAAAGCAGTTTTTATGGGAAACAGCCTACAAAGGCTGATATTTCTTGATATTGTTTATTTTCTGTTATTCTTCACCAGGAGAGCTGAAGAAACTAACCAAAGGGCATCTACAAAGATACAAAATGTTTAATTTAGCATTCCTTTGACAATTGTTACAGCTTCCTTAAATTTGTATTATTTTTTGAAACAAATTTTTATGCTTAGTATTTTCTTTCAAAGTTAGCCTACCTCCCATGATAAAAGTCACCGTCCTGGCCGGGCGGTGGTGGCGCACGCCTTTAATCCCAGCACTTGGGAGGCAGAGGCAGGCGGATCTCTGTGAGTTCGAGACCAGCCTGGTCTACAAGAGCTAGTTCCAGGACAGGCTCCAAAACCACAGAGAAACCCTGTCTCGAAAAACCAAAAAAAAAAAAAAAAAAAAAAAAAAAAAAAGTCACCGTCCTTCGGTCACCTAACTCACTGTTCTCCCCAGCAAGTTTCAAACCTACCTTCCATCGCTGATATATATCCTGCCACAGTGCTTTCCATGAGAGTAAATCCACTGTTAGAGTCTGGGCTTACTTTTCCATTCACACCTTGCTTATTTGACTGGACACAGGAGTTCTCTCTTTAATCTTATCCTATAACTTAAACCACCATTTGTTTGCAAGGATTTAAGCTTTCTAATAAAAATAACCACTTTTAAACTTTCAAGAAGTCATCATGACTTTTGGCTCTTTAGTTGCTCTTCATCTTTAAAGTAGCCCCTTCTGTATATTTCAGAACTTTATTCATGTCTATTTTATCAAATGAAACAGAAAGACTAAGTAAATACTGATATAGTTTACTGTTCTGAAATCAAAGAATCTATTAAGAGTCACGAAAGTTCATTTTTTGAGCAATTTAATAGTCTTTAAAATGTTTATTAACTGGGAAAGAATACACTGTTGTATTGACAACTTCTGACTAAAAAGTATTTGCAGAAATATAAAAATCAAAACTTCATTATCTATAAAAATGAATTATTTTAAATTAAAATGATTTAAATAAAATGCAAAACATTAAAACAAAGCAGTACATAACTGTACATATTTACTGTACTTTTTGTTTTCTCTCTAATATTTTCAGAAGAATATATTTTTCCAATCATAATGAACTTTAAAGATTTATATTTAACTAGACTCAATGGAAATATTTCTTTTCACTAAGTAAACATAGTATTTTGCTTCAACAAAGAAATGAGCACCATGTATTTTCCCACTGTGCATCACAATAAAATTTACTAATGACACTAACAAGACAATTTTCTATATATTAAAATACAACTATAAAATACACACATGTATGCTTATATATGTTATATAACAATGTCTGTCTCACTTCACTTGTTATTTATCTTTACCATGTAGGTATAAAAGGAATTCCTGCTACATATTTAAGATACATTAGGAATAACATCATTTATTATAATATAATTTTACAAGGAAAAAAGCAATGTCTTTGATACTTGTCAGCTCATCTTCATTTACTATTTTCTATTTGATGCTCCCTAAATATTTGTTGCAGGGACACATTGGCAATGCGCTTATGAGTCCTTTTGCTTTGTGCTTCCAATTTAGATATTGTCAATCAGAAATTACTCACAGCATAGAAGTGAGAAGAGAAAGAAAAGTCATTATTCCCAGAAGGTAGCTTAGACTGTGATCATCGGCAGTGACTTACAACAATAGAGAGAGTCCTATGAAAATTACATGCTCGTCTCCAAGAGGTAGTGGGCATACTTAAGAGCAGAAGCTGTTCAGTTTGGGATTTAGACATCCTTGCATTTATTCACCAACCTAACCCTAGATGTAGAGATGTCATTTATATCATACATTAAGTGTCTCTGTACTGAAAATAAGCTAATTTCTGTTTCTTCTGTCACATCTTAAATAAAAATATGTCCAAGAAGGAAGGCCAGCATCAGTGTTAATATTACTGAAGCCAGTGATAATACAATAAAAATTTAATTACCTGCTAGCAGCTTCTACATTCTTCAGTAGCCACCAGCAACTTTAATATGATACCAAAAATCAGAGAAGAAATATTTGATTTCAATTAAGTAGATGTTCGCCATAGTCTGAGAAATACAGTGAAATACACAGAGAGCTTACCCAGGAGTTGTGAACATAAACTTTCAGAGATCTCTTTAAACTGGCATCCTTTTGCATTATAATGTCCAGTTCATTTAGTTGATGCTTCATCTGTGCATAAGTGTTACAAAGCAATAAAATTTTAACTTTCACATTAGTGTGCTTAAATTCTCTGATATTTAGTCAGGGTGGAGAGAATATAGCTCTATGAACCATCTTAATGTATAAAACACCAAGTCACCACACCCTACGTCATTGTGTGTAGTCACAGTTATTGTCAACAACTTTGAGCAACCTCAAACTCTCTGACCTTCAAACAAGGTGGAATAGGCTCACTTTTTTGGGCCGCCACAAAATCTAAAGTCCTGAGAGTAAGCCCTAGCTTAGGAATCATTAAGGATCCCCTGTCATTAGTTGCCTATCATTTCTCTATGGGTTGGATCCCACAAATATTTTACCCCTATTTGTTAAGATATCTACTGACATTAATATTTTTCCAGTCTTATTTATGCAACTATTTCTAAGAGAGACTGCTTCACAGAAGACTGCTAGACAGCATAATTTTGCTTATTTGAGCTTGAAAGTCCACTTTGTTTAGTTAATGGGAAGAAAACAATTATTAATTAGTAAAATAAACTTTAAATTTGACTTTTTAAATGTCACCTCACATAATAAGGTCATTGAAATGTTTAACATAAGAGATAGTTAAATCAGTGATGTGGGATTTCCTCTGTATGCTGTGAATTTCATTGGTTAATAAAGAATCTGATTTGGGCCTCTTGCAGTACAGAATAGGGCAAGGCAGAAATTCCAAGCAGATAGTGGAAGAGAGAGTAGGCAGAGTCAAAGAAAAGCCATGTAGCTACCTTAGGAGACAGACATTAGATGCAGGACTCCAGACGCTAGATGAAACCTTATCAGTAGGCCACAACCAAGTGACAATACACAGATTAATAGAAATGGGCTAATGTCAGGACCCTAAACATTGACTTGGGGAGGCATCACTGCAGGTCTTTGTCCCTCTTCCTACCTTGAATAAATCTCATACTACTTTAAAAAAGAAAAAAAAGAGTGTGAGCTAATAGGACAAGGATAGTTTCTGTGTGATTTTTTTCAGTCTGGGAGTCCAGAAAACAAACAAGTGGCCTTTGTCTACAAATCAGAGACTTTTAATTTTAGAAGTAATATTGATTGATAGGTTGTTTCCATTCTTGGAATAATATACATAACATTTTTCAATAAAATAAGGAAGTATGTGACATTAGATAGATAATTTAAAGGAGCAAATAAAAGCTATACAAAAGTGTTTACTCTTCACAGTACCTATATCATAAATATTTTATGATGATATTTATAAAAGAACCTCAGAGCATTCAGTGAACCACAAAAACATACTTGTTTCGATTCAGGGGGCTAAATAGCAGCTATTAATTTATAATATAAAGATATGAAAAGATAGAAATAGGAAGAAAGCATCTATCTCTCATATATCTGGGTACTTATAGGAGCAACATTATACAGACTGAGCTGAATTTACTTATGCTTTTAAGAATGCAGATGTATATACATATGTATGTTACAATGTTAATGACAAAAGGTCATGGATTGGAAATAAAGCAATAGGAATATATGGTGGGATTTAGAGGAAGGAAAGGGACAAGAGAAAAGATGCAACGATGTTGTAATCTCAAAAAAATAAAAGAAATAAGAAGGTAAGTTTATGCTTTATGCACTTTGAAGACTGGAGACGAGATACTAATTTTAGCAGTTTATTTCATGAACTTCTGAGGATGTGGGTGGTATATTGGTGCTGATGTCTGGTATGTTGCAGGAAAAAGCTCAGAGCAGGAATTCAAACTGCTATGTGGGTACTACACTGTGGTCCATGGAACTTCTCCAAATACAAAGACAATGTCTTTGTCAGACATATGAGAAACACTGCATTGGGCAAAACTATTCTTGCCAAGAATAGGGATCATTGGCAGGACAATGACAGCAGAGAGAGGGGGTGAAAGTCACCCTCTGTGCTGAGCTCTGTCTCAATCCACAGTCTCCTCTTCCAGAACCTAATATATAGACACCCAGTGAAGAAATGTCATCCACAGGCTTCATCACCAGAGTGAAAACAGAAAGTGTATGAGGAGGCAAAACCAGATCTTATTAATTCACATAAAAATGTAATTATCCCATTATGCCTCGGGTGCTCAACTGATATAGGGTTGAAATTGTCTGGGGTTGATGCAGCAGTCTTCAAACAGAAGAATAAATTTAAACTATGAAAATATCAAGGAACAGTGTGATGCATCTACTTGCATTCTAATATAGGCTTTTAAATTCTTTTATATACTAATCTCAATGAAGAATTTAATCTTGCCTTTTTATTTTGTTTGTGAATTATAACATCATACTTTTTTTTTTTTCGAGACAAGGTTTCTCTGTGGTTTTGGGGCCTGTCCTGGAACTAGCTCTTGTAGACCAGGCTGGTCTCAAACTCACAGAGATCCACCTGCCTCTGCCTCCCGAGTACTGGGATTAAAGGTGTGCATCACCACAGCCTGGCCATACTTTTTGATATAGTGTAAAACTTATAAAAAAGAAAAAAATATTTTTTATGTTTAGAAATTCATTAAAATATCAGGACACCTGAAAAGGCAAGCTGTGTAAACAGATTTTATAGATCATGTGCCAAAAATAATTTAATATTTTATTTGTAGTAGAAATAATACAATGAAATAATTTTTCTGCCCCTTTAAACAGATAATTCTAGACACACCTTTTTTAGACATATTTTCCCTCAATATTCTCTTGTAACAAAAATTAATCTTCCAAAGGTAAATTTACTCGACCTTAAACATCTGTGAAATAAAGGAGCAATAGGAAGCCTTATAAAATTAGAACTTTCTAAGCTGTTCTTTGAGAATATATACAGAAGCATTCATTTTTTTTTTCAGAAATACTCCCCAACAATCCAAGCTGTCCTTGAACTGTATGTGTAGCAAAGGTTTATTTCAAACATTTAGTCTTCCTGCCTCCACATATAAGAGCAGAGATTTTAAGTATTACCAAAACATCTGGTTCTGTAGTGTGCTGGAGATAGAGCCAGGGCTTCTTGCTTGTTAGGAAAGCACTTGAGTAGCTTAGTCACATCCTCTAGCCTGTTTGAATAAATCTTTGGGGACTGAGATTTTCCCTAAAATGATGGAAACTCCTCAGTTTTGGGGCATTTATAAAATAACTATCAAGTCTGATGAACCAATGCTGTAGGAGCCTTCTTGTTCATTCTTGACTGCACAGACCCAAAATAACCACACAGAAACTATATTATTTAAATCACTGCTTAGCCAATCGCTTAAGTGTATTGCAAACTAGCTCTTTCTTACATCTAGAATTAAGCCATCTCTATTAATTTGAGTATCACCACATGGCTGTGGCTTACTGGCAAGTTTCTAACTTGTCTGTTCCTGGCGGCAGCTACACGGTGTCCCTAAACTTCGCCTTCTTTTCCCCAGCATACATCATAATTTTCCCCACCTATTTCTACTCTGTCTTATCAACAGGCCAATGCAGATTCTTTATTCATTAACCAATAAAAGCAACACATATGCAGAAGGACTTCCAACATCAAATGAAGACAGTCTCAATTGGTGAAAATTAGCAAGGAAACTGTTTTTTTAAAAAAAATACCAATTAAAGCATACCGAGAAAGAATGTTGTCTATGCAGGCATTATAATTAGATCCACCATATACATGGTTGAGGTAGAAAAATCCAGAAATATTTCTGTGAAATTTAGAGCTTGTGAGTTTATGTTGAAAATGAAGAATTAAGAAAACTTAAAACCTTGAACCCTTTGGTCTGGGAGAAAGTGAAGAAAGAAGAGAAACAATTGTGAAATACAATCACTAGGTCTTAGAAGCAAAACTTTGACAGTTCTGAAAAAAAAAAGGTGAAAGTCAGAAAGAAAGAACTTGCAATCTCTAATCAAGTTCAAGTATTTGGGGGAAATCTGAGGTTGTATGGATAGATAGAGAGATCAAGTGATGCTGACTGAGTGGATAATTGACAGCACAGAAAGTGATAAAATTGCATTTGTGTGTTAGTCATTATCTTTTGTCTTGTGTCCTCCAAGATAGCTAAAATGTTAGAAGTTTCACTGGTTATAGTTCTTTCTTTAGCTTTCCTAGTCTCCTTGCTAGAATAAAACAATGATGGATTAGATATTTACTAAAACTTAAAAGTATGTGCTAGCCAGGCGGTGGGGGCGCACACCTTTAATCCCAGCACTCGGGAGGCAGAGGCAGGCAGATATCTGTGAGTTCGAGGCCAGCCTGGTCTAGAAGAGCTAGTTCCAGGACAGGAACCAAAAAGCTACGGAGAAACCCTGTCTCGAAAAATAAAAATTAAAATAAAAAGTATCTGCTAATTGACTGTCTCAAAAAAGTGGTCCATACAGAAGTAATTTTATGTTGGTATAAAATAAATAGGGGTCTGTAAAGTGATGTTTCTTCTGACAAGGTTAAGAAGGGTGGCAAAACAACAACAAAATTAAACAAATATAGTTTAGCAACTTACTTTATCCTTCAGTTTCCTTGGGAACATGCTAACAAAACACATTTCTCCACAAACTATTCCTGGAAGCATTACATATCTATTGGAATGATAAAGCAAGCTGCAGAAAAGAGATACATATTCTAATAAGGTGTTTAGATTATATTCCCATGGTTTGCATGCAAGCGTTTGCCGAAGTAAATTAAGCTGTAAAGCTATCATTTTCTTGATACTGATAGTATTCATCTATATTCAGCTGCATTGCAATTTTAATAGACCTTTGGATCAAATTTTTTCAATCTCCCCCCCTCCTCTAGACTAATCCTTCCTTTCTCTATCTCATTATAATGGTTTTAGAGTGTAAAACATATCTGTGAACACTTAAAATGACTTGAAGCAATATGATCTATTTTCTTGCTATCATATATTAATGTTTTAACAAATATAGCTGAATATTATTTTATTTTTAATTACATATGCTATTCATTTAACATCTTTATAATTCTAGCTAATTTTGTAAGTTTTATCAATAACTATGTAGAGTACTGTGTGTATAAATAATAACAATGACCACATTGTGCTTAAATCACCAACTTTATGCTTCACATTTCTCTCATCACTGACGTCTTAAGTAAAAGGACTGAACACTAGTCAACTTTGATATCTCCAGGGCAAACCAATGTCCAATACCTTAGAAGTTCTCAGAAAAATAAATCAATAAATGAGTGAGTGAGTTCGTGTGAAGATGAATAAGTTGACAGATGAATAGAATACAACATTATCTCCAAAAAATGAAAACTGTGATGGAAAACTATATTCCAAACATAAAAATACTTTATACAAGTATATATTGTTAGAGAAAATAAGTGTCATAATGCTTAGGATAAATTGTTCCTCTTGTGTCCAACAGTAGCAGAACTAATTATACATAAGAAGGTATCTGAAATAATTCTAAAAGACAATCTAAAATAAAATCTTTAAAATCATTGATGTCCTCTCTCAAAGAGCAGCACTTAGATGTGCATATAATTATCTATGTCAGTCATTTATATATAATGGCAGTATAAAAGCATCTGGAAAGGTAGAAATCTAATAATAATAAACAACTTACCTATTCAAACTTCTTAGTCAAAAGGAAGTTATCACACAATACAAAGGCAACTGAAGACAGAGTGGTGTCACTAAGAAAAAGGAACCATTATTTTCTCTATTCAAAAGCAGAAATCAGAGTCAAATATAGCTTTGAAACTCATTAGCATATGAACATGCTATGCTTGACTGTTCTGCAGTTTTATTTAAATGTCATAGTGTGTGGCTCTTGCACAGTTTGACCTGTATTTATTTTATCCTCAGAATGTGACCTTCAGCCAGACTATAGGCATTTCTTTCTGGTATGACTTCCCCAGAGTCTCCAGCAGAAAAACCTATAAACTGTATATGTTATCTAGTTGTTTAGCATGTAACTTAACCAAATTTACTAATATGATCACCATGAAAGTAAAGAGACTACCAAGTTGTTTGCTCTCACTCTTCAGAATGCCTGATCTCAATTTTAGGACAAATGGATCACACAATAATCTCTATTTACCCAATATCTCATGTAAAATGTAAAAATGAACAGACTAACGAGAAAAGTGCATGTCTCAACAGGCCTTCTTTGTTTTAATTTTTGACTTTGTTTTGTTTGTTTCTTTGTTTTGTTTTGATTTTTAAATTTAGTTTTGATTGGGGGAGGGGATTGCTAGAGCAGAGGGGAAAGGGAGGAGATGGGGAGATTTCCTGCATTATTAATACAGAAGCACTATTAATACTGTTTTTTGTTTCCTTGAGACATGACCGAACTCCAAATTGTACTCCAATCATGATCTTAATGAAAGTATTTCTCATTGTTGTATCAAATATATCTAGAAACTAAGTGATCTAGACAACTGTGATTCTATTGTAATTGCAGAATTAGGGTACCATTAGTTTTACACATTTCCTTCCACAATTTTTTTTCCAATTTCATAAGTTCTTTTGTGCATTCTTATCTCATACTGAATTTATTGAAGAGAAAGTTTTGATCCCCAATTTATTTCATACAAAAATCATCATATATTACTGTTATTTGTATTTTAATATATATATTATACTTTAGTAATTAAATAATCATAATTTTAGCAAACATTGAATGTAGTAAGGCTTTCTACATTATTTTGGCAAGCACATTTTCAAATAAATACAAAATAGAAGAAAAATGAGAAGTAATTTTCCCCCCATTGGACCAAAACATGTGCCAATAGTGGAAGGTATTTTAAAATGGGTTATATTATAATTGCACTCTTTCAATTATTATTCAAGATTTCTCCTACCATCTTATTTCTGTATGGAATGCAATGTACTTCTTGGTACGTATATTTGTGAGTACACATAGTTTCCAGGCATTTATGTTCAGTCAGTGATAGCAGCATTGAATAATTATATTTGAGTAGAAACAACATGTGCTAATCTAAGGTGAATGATTTCTGCACCACACCTCTTCCATGGTTGTAGTGGCTCTGAAGGCCTGTGTTAGGAAAGAAAAGAGGGAGAGAGGGAAGGAGAGAGAGAGAGAGAGAGAGAGAGAGAGAGAGAGAGAGTTATTCTTAGTCTTTGTTCAAGAAGACTTATTTTCTATTCAGTCACTCCAACTGTGGTATTGTTCATACCACAACTAAAATACACTAAGTAGGCATATTTATAATTCAAAACTGCTCTAAGAAACATCAGTTTTTATGCTGCACTTCAGGAGTGCAATCAGAGAAATTTAACAATCTATGCTATTAAGGAATGCTTTAAGAAGGCATTTAATATAATGAAATGCTAATTGTTGCACTGTTAACTGTGAAACTGGTTATCGTTAGTTGATAATATTTTTGTTCTATAAACAGAGTCTTGAAATTATTATTTGTTTTTTTGGATAGTTTTGAAAAGAAATTCAAAAGGTGAGGAGTATCCACTGAGTTTAATTGCAAAAAAAAAAAAAATGCATAATGCTCAAAACCTCAGCTGCTTTTCAAGTCCTTTTTCTCCCCAGAGATTTTGTTGCAGTATATAAAGAAACAAAAAGATTCTCAGTCACAGTTTGAGGCATTCTGTCTCGTTCCTCTCTTTGCCTCAGTGTTTCATTTTAATTCTTTATAATATAGAGCTATTAAAGGATTTTTTAATAAAAAAAGAAAGAAAAAAAGAAAACTAAAGGTAGAAAACAACTTTAAAATTGTTTGGCAGAATACTCTTGATATTTTCAAGCCTACATTTAATATACTAGTATATTAGCACAGCATGGCATATTCAGAAAACAGACTCTCTCTGGCTATCAAAAGAAACATTCCTTCTTTGGCCAACTACATTTGGAATATTGTTCTTCAGTGCTAGTTCTGTGCCTTACAGACATGTAAAGTAGGTTAAATATTTCTCATAATTATACAAAATAGAAAGGAAATAGCATGTGCATTCACATCTCTCAGAATATAAAGTACCATAACATGTAAACTTGACATCTTACATCACACAGTCTGATTGAGAAGGTAGAAGCACATTTTAGAAAGATTTTCTACCTATCAGTTAACTAGAAGTATGTGTTTGTGATGTTAACCTTTCACTAACAAAAGCATTAGTGATTATCATTTAAGAAATGTAAAATGAATAGAAGAGTCTACCTTTTCAAATACTATATTCAGCAACCTAGATTTCTACAAGAATTTTAAAGTCGTAACAGAGACACAGAGAGAGAGACAGAGAGAGAAAGAGAGACAGAGACAAAGAAAGGGAGAGAACTGTAAGCAGGGCAGATTCGTGAATTAATTTATGTCTTGGCTATAATATCGCCCTTCTCAAATCAGTCTGAAGCTGCTGCACTGTAGGGTGTTTCAACCTACTAATGACTTCACAGCTGGCAGACACATGGCACCAGTGCTTATTGCCATCCTCAATGTCAGTTATTTTTAAAAAGCTCTCTTCCACGACTCTGAATAAATTATCTATCAAGTGCAGCCGTGCATGGAAACACCCAAGACACAATTTACAGTCTCGAACAGGCTCTCATTATTTGGTGTAAATGAAATCCCAAGTCATTAAACTTTTTAAAAAAATAAATAAATAAAATGAAGGCTTCTTGTATTAAAAATGTGAGCAATCGAAAAACCTCGCAGGTCACTCTTTCAATCCATTGTATGCATAGTAATGAGACTGGAAATAGATTTAATCCCTCAGCTATTGTTTACCTTGCTTTGAAAGACAAAAGTTGTTTTCTGTCAAAAACATCACAGAAAAAGTTCAAGCAGGCTAGTTTCAACTGTTCCCCTGGGAAAACTCCTAGGAAATTGGCCAAGAGAGAAGACAGCTCTGCAATGATGATAAGAAATAACCTCTGGGATTTACAAAGATCTGTGTTATAAGTCAACAAACAATGTAAGCTGCTGAATGTCTACGCATAATTCACAATTCTAGTTTCTTTAGATTTTAAACTCATATTCAGAGTTTAAAATATACATATGAATGACTTTTATGATGGAGAGTTTCCCCTTGATCTGGTTACATCAGCCTTATCAATTTCAAGGAAGTTAGCAATGCTTTTATTAACAAAAAGTTTAAATCCATGAGTAGTCTCTCCTATTGTGTTTACTATGAATTCTAATCACGCTATGAAACTGAAAACTACTTGTTATTGTGATGCTTTTAATCCATGGACTGATACTCAGTTTATCAAAAAATATTGTCACAAACCAACACATAGTAAATATCTACTTCAACTTGTTTCCGTGGGTTTACTAATGTAATAAATAGATTAAATGGTATACTATAATACCTCTATATCTATATAATATCTATATGTAATTATATATTACATTATATTATATCTCTATATAATGTGAGCTAAGGTTAAAAAAAGCTGTAAATATACTTTTGTCAGCTAAACAAGAATAGTTATGTACTCCCTCAGGAATGAACAACATTCTTGACACCATCTTATTGATGATATATCTAAATGTGCAGTTTTAACACAAAGAAAAATGTTACTTTAGTTTTTTTTTTCTGAAAACCTAAATGAAGCTAAACATTTTATAGATATAGGTATCAATTAATTTAGTCAAGATGCATGCATTATTTAGCATGTTTCAGGTCTAGTTGATTATTTACAATTATTTTTTAAATAAAGAATAAATTAATGAAAGTAACTAGTATAAACTTTGTCTTTCTACATTGAAAATCCTGATTCAACAGAGATTGCTTTAAATGGTATATCTCATAATTAACCTGTATATTTCTTTAGTATTCCAAGTATTGTAATGACAAATTTAATAGAAAAAAATACTAGTACGGGAAGAATTAGAACCTCGAGAGTTCAAGTGGCTAGAAAATTTCAAGATTCTCTGGCTACACTATCTTCAATTATAGCTGACATGGTGCCATGTTAAAGATGAATAATCCCATTGGTATTCTTTTTTATGTCTTTTCTATGTTTAATTGTTCTAGAACTTCCCTGAAGGTTGGTAAAGTGATAAGTATAATTTCTGCAACTACTGAAAAAATGTTCTAGTTTTCCTTTTCCTTCTTTCTCAATCCATAAATGTTTCTCTTTTTTTGCTTCTCTTTCTTTCCTTTCTTCCTTCTTTCCTCCCTCCCTTCCTTTCCTTTTGCTCATGTGAAAAATAAGGAACAAATAATACCAAGGATGTTTGATTAGGCCTCAAATAATATTATTGTGTATTTACCTAAAATATACACATCACACACACACACACACACACACACTTGTCTATGATTTATATGTATTTCCCACAGTTAACATATATCATATGTACTAAGAATGAGAAGTTTCCCTTTGCATGGCTGATAATTATAGTCCAAGTGACTCAAAAGCATTATATATTATTGCCCTTGCCCTAAAATGCTTATCAGTGGTTGAAGTTAAGTTCTATTGATGATGAACCACATTTAGGAAACAGGACTCACACTTTTGACATGTATCAGAAACCTGAAAACCCTCTTCTTGTCTGTAGATGCCATTTTGTTTTATTCATTTTGCTTGTATATTTTGATTTCTGTTATTGTGGTCTTGTGAGCCTTTTTTGGATGTATGTTTCCATTTTTCTTATTTGTTTTTTTTTTCTAAAGAACAGAAAGAAAGGACATTATTTGTATGGGCAGGGAAGTGGGAATAATCTAGAAGGAATTTGAAGAGGGGAATGATCAGAATATGTCATATGAAAAATATTTTCTTTTGAAACATTTTATGAGTTAAAAATGAATCTACTACTTCTACTTTGTTAGACCTGAATAATTTCTTACTATATTATAAATCTTATCTTTATATCCTTATATATAAGTGTACCTACCACCACCCTTCATTGAAGAAGCTTCTCTTTTATTTTTTTTATTAAGCTCTACATTTTTCTCTGCTCACCTCCCTCCCACTGCCACCCTCCTTTTAACCCCAAGGTCCTTATGCTCCTAATTTACTTAGGAGATCTAGTCTTTTTCTTCTACCCATGCAGATTAGAACTATGTATGTACCTCTTAGGGTCCTCATTGTTGTCTAAGTTCTCTGGGACTATGATTTGTGGGCTGGTTTTCTTTGCTTTATGTTTAAAAACCACCTATGAATGAGTACATGTGATAATTATCTTTTTGTGTCTGGGTTACCTCACTCAAAATGATGTTTTCTAGCTCCATACATTGGCCTGCAAAATTCAAGATGTTGTTATTTATTTCTGCTGTGTAGAGTTGTGTAAATGTACCATATTTTCCTTATATATTCTTTGGTCAAGGGGCATTTAAGTAGTTTCCAGGTTCTGGCTAGAACAAAAAATGCTTCTTTGAACATAGTTGAGCACGTGTCCTTGTGACACGATTGAGCATCCTTTGGATATATACCCAAAAGTGGCATTGCTGGGTCTTGTGGAAAGTTTTTCCCTAATTTTCTGAGAAATCGCCACACTGGCATCCAAAGGAGCTGTACCAGCTTGCATTCCCACCAGCAATGCAGAAGTGTTCCCTTTACCCCACAACCTTTCCAGCATAAGTTGTCACTAATGTTTTTAATCTTGTCCATTCTTACAGGTGGAATCTCAGAGTTGTTTTGATTTGCATTTCTCTGATGATTAAAGATGTTAAAGATTTTCTTAAGTGCCATTTTAGATTTCTCTGTTGAGAGTTCCCTGTTTAGGTCTTTACTCCTTTTTTTAATGGATTATTTGTTCTTTTGATGACCAATTTCTTGAGTTCTTTTCTCTTTAGAACAAATGGAGACAAACACATAGACATACAGACACAAACACACAAGGAAAGAAAAAAAATACTATTAAGGAGATCAAGCCTACCCTTAATGGATATAACTACTTCATTATGTTGCTACTCAGTTTCAGGAAAAATCTCTAAAGAAAGCTTAAAGTTTGTAAGAATCAGAGGACAAGGAAGTCTGGTGTGATACTAGGTGTCCTAGAAATGATAATGAAGCTATCTTGAGGAAATGATACCGCAACATTTTGTCTTAGGGTTTCTATTACTGTGAAGAGACACAGTGACCATGAGAACTCTTAAAACACAAAACATTTAATTAGGTTGGCTTCCTCACAGTTCACAGATTCATTTTGTTATCATCATGATGGGATATAGTGGTGTGCAGGCAAACACATGCGCATGACAGAGTCTATCCTAGGCTTTTTGAGATTTCTTTTTCCAACAGAATTAATCCAAAACTCTTCATTTTCCTTATGAATACTTTTCAGAAAATGTTGGAGCCCATGAATGTGTATTCATTCTACCTTGGCCAAAGGTCAGAGAGTTCAGGTCTATTTTTTCTCCTTCAAGGTAACAACAGGAGATTTAACCCAGGATGGGGCTGCATACAGGATGCTTGGCCTGGGGTGTGGTTGCTGCATGTCCTGCCTAAACAACAGAACACTTGATTCAGGATGTTTCAGGTACTGAAAAGTTTTTTGCTCTGTTTGTTCTTTGTATCTTGGCAAAGAAATCTCTTGCCTCCTCTTTCCCTTTTGAATTGAAGCGTATAAAGCATATGGAAAATAAATGGAGGCGTATTCAGCACTTACTGGGTTGCCCTCCTGACTCTATTCTGTGTCTCTATTTCTTTTGTATTTCTGTTTTTTTCTGCCTAGTATTTCTTTTTTCTTTTCATTTTCTCATTCATTCATTCATTCATTCATTTATTGTTTTTCGAGACAGGGTTTCTCTGTAGCTCTAGAGCCTTTCCTGGAACTAGCTCTTGTAGACCAGGCTGCTCTCAAACTCACAGACATCTGACTGCCTCTGCCTCACAATTGTTGGTATTAAAGGCATGTGCCACCACCACCTGGCCTGAGTAGTATTTCTAATCCACATACCCCTACCCTGGAACATACAAACCTGTTGAGACTGGACCCAGACAGGACAAGGCCAGAAAGCAACCACATTTTTGAATAAAATATTACAAGAATTATTTCTAGTCAGCATTTTAAAGTTTTCTCTGAAACCTCTTAAGGTAGGCCCCTACAGTTGAAATCACTCTTTTTATTACAGTCTTCCATGCTTCTACTGATACGGCCCACTAAGCAGCACCTTTGTTGACAGCAGCATACTTCTTTCTCTTGGGCTGGTTCCACCCAGATCGGGATCTCTTCTAGGCAGGTATCCCATGGCTCTGACATGTCCAACATCTTGGAATCTCCAACACCAACCATGCTTCATGGTCACAATTTCACACAATCACCTCTATAGGCTTCCATGCAGGGTCATCCCTGTCACAATCCTGAACTTAGCATCTTTTCTTAGCTGTGAAGACAGATCCTCTAACAACTTTTATGTATCCATTGCTATAAAGCCAGAACTATGTGACTTAAGTTGTCAAATTCTGCTATTTCATATCTCTTTAGTTAGAGGTGGAGATTTTTAAGCCCCTCCCACATTCATATTAGAATATTAACTAATATGGTAGTTTGAATAAAAATGTCACTACAGAATCATACATCTGAATACTTAGTCACCATTAAGTGGAGCTGTTTAAAAGGAATAGAAAGATTAATAGATGTACCCTTATAGGAGGAAGTATTCATTTGGGTTGGGTTTTGAGTTTTCAAAAGTTCATGCCTACCCAGGCTTTCTTTCTCTCTTCGTCTGCTACTTGTAGGTCAGGATATAGAGGTCTC
Organism: Chionomys nivalis; assembly: GCF_950005125.1. Classification (NCBI taxonomy): domain Eukaryota; kingdom Metazoa; phylum Chordata; class Mammalia; order Rodentia; family Cricetidae; genus Chionomys; species Chionomys nivalis. The sequence continues at coordinate 26,506,719 of NC_080088.1, forward strand.
AGTTACTTCTCCAGCACCACTTCTGCCTTCATGTCATTATGTTCCCTGCCATGTTCATAACAGACTAAGCCTCTAATACTATAAAAAAAAAGTCCCAATAAGATATATTCTTTTATAAAAGCTGCCTTGGTCATGTTGTTACTTCACAGCAAGAGAAAAGTAACTAATACAGAAATCAGTGCTAGGGACTGGGGACAAATTGGGAGAGGATTGACAGTGCTGTGTTGAGAGAAATACGGAAGTTTGTAGGAATTTGAATGAGAAAAGAGATTGGATACTTTAAAGAGAGTTTAATAGGCCATGCTAGTAGGAGCATTGAAGACAATGCTTAGGGCACTCTATACTGTGGGGACCAAGTCAAGAAGTTACAGAGAAGAAAAATATTAGTAAGTGCCAAAAGAGTATTTTGTCATATTTTGACATAGAATGTTGCTACATTTTTTCCACAAAATCTGGTTGAAAATTCAATAGTTCTGGACTGATGGAATTAGCATAGAAGATTTCAAAACAACATTGTACTGACTTTCTTATGTAGTTACTAGTACAATTTGAGGAGGAAAGGATTACCAGGGAGCATGATGGAATTTAGTCCAGTGTTTAAGGAGATAAGATGAAGGGGAAGCCCCAGCCAATCACCTTGTTTGGAGGGCGGGTACCCCTTAGGCCAATATTTACCTATAAATCGGGTGGATGTGCTCCCCACCCGCTCTCTTGGTTTTGGCGCTTGGTTCTTGCTCCTGCTCTGGTGACTAGGCTCCTTTCCTGACAGTTGGTGCTTTGTGAGTTTTAACCCCAAAATAAATACCCTTTTAAATACTAAATGGTGTGGATTTGTTTTGCTCATCAATAAGAATGTTTAAAGAAAATACCGATGCTAAATGGAATAAAGAGAGTGGTAAACTCAGGGCAAGACCTACACTCAGCTAAGCTTATGACTTATGAAAATAAATTAAAATAAAAGCTTAAGCAGTCAAGGAAACTATTATCAACAGAAAGCTGATGCAAATGTGTGAGATTTAACATGTTTTGGACTCATATATCCTTTTCTTCTATCTCTGCTTTCCTATCTCATTTCAGAGTCTTTCTTTCATCTCTTATATACTATTTGTGAAGCTTGCCTTTGTAGTTTCTATATGAATTCCTCAAGTTTTCATTTCTAGAATTTCCTCAGTTTGTGTTTTATATATTGCCTTATGACCATTTTCATGTCTTGGACAGTTTTGATCATTTCCTCAATCTGTTTGTGTTTCTTGGCTTTCCTTGAAAGACTTTTTAATTTCTTCCAGTTGTTTGTGGTTTTCTGGCTTTCTTTACAAGATTTATTCATTCCTCCCACTGTTTGTGTTTTACTGACCTTCTTTAAAGGATTTATTCATTTCCTCTTTAAGAACCTCTATCTTCTTCATATAGTTGATTTTAATGTATTTTTCCTGTGATTCATCTTTGTTGGAATAGTCAGCGTCTACTGTGGTAGGATAGCTGAACTCTAGTGGAAACATATTGCTTTGACTGTTCTTTGTGTTTTATGCTGGTGTCTAGGCATCTGTAGTTGGGTAATTTTATATCTAGGTGCTAAATTCTGGATTCACATTTGTTGAGTGGGTACTTTGTTCCTTAGTTTCTATCCTCTTTAGATTTTCAGAAAGCGAGTGATGGTAATGTGACGCCTGTTTTCCTGGACTGTTTAGCTGGTGTGTGCACTGGCAAAGTCTGTTGATGTTGGAGGCTGAACAACTGGGATGAGTTGGGAGAAGAAGGTTAGAGGAGAAGGCTTTTGTGATCGGTTAGAAATGAGGTTGGAGATGTGATCTGTTTAGGGATGAGACCACTGCATGTTTTTAGCTACAGAGCTGGGAATGAAACTCACTTGGGGGATTGGATCTTAGGAGCCCTAGGAGAAGTGTGAGTCTACCTTCAGCCTACTTGTTACCCCGGAGGAGCTGCCCTTGGGTTAGTAGGGGGTACCTGCTAGAATTTGGGTCTCAGACAAAGGAACAGATGGGGAGAGAGAGGTTAGGAGCAGATGGCTTGTGGGCAGGGCTCAGGGAAGGTTCCAGATGGTGTTCTACAGCATGGCTAGGGAAGAGACTGGGTGACTGGGTCTGGGAAAACAGAGAGCTATAAGGAAGATCTGCAGGCAGTCTACCTGGTTTCTGTTGGGCATGGTCTGTGCTTCAGCAGAAGGTGTGTGGGCAGCCTAAACTTACCTTCCAGTTTTTTGGCAGGCTGCAATTCTATTTTAATTAAAAGGGTAAACAATAAGTTTTAAAAGTGAGAAAAGAGAAAATTTAATTTCAAAAGTTGAGAAGATGAATACCTGGAGTTCTTTGGCTGGTCATCCATTATAGCTGAAAAAAAATGAGATACTGGTTTAGTGATTGATTATTCCCCAAAATAAAAGGCAAGGAGTCAATTAGAAGGACACCGAATAACCTTCTCTGGTTACCATACTTATACATGATCAAATGAAAGTGTGCTTGTACCACATACAGTATAAAACATGCACATACATAGTTATGCAAACACAGAAAAATAACATGAGATTTCAGCTGGTACACTAAATATGATGCAGTGTCTAATAATTTTTCATGTTACTATCATGTAAAGAACACACACACACATTACTCTGATATATATATGTATATATATATATATATATATATATATATATATATATATATATATTGTATATTATTGTCCACAGGGTGAGGTCAATTTCACAATTAAAATCACATTTGTTATTAACCATTATTTATAAAATAAATTTTTAAAATAATTTATATATAAAATGGAAATGTGTACTAAATTATATAACCATCAATGTGAGGCTGTATATCATTATTTAGTTTCTCTATAAGTTTTATAGCATAACTGACCTTCAACCTACTCAATAAAGTAAATTTTTCAATAATATTTTATAGTTTTCAGGGAAATTTTAAAAATATATTCCAATCTTAAACTCTGAAAGGAAAACTTTTTATCACCCCCCTTTGTGTCTCCACCCTGTTTTAGTAAATATGAGACACATTTTATGAAAGCATTCCAAATTATATTTAACAAATAACACATTGGCATGTTTTTTGCTTCTGTTTTTTTTTTTTTTTTTGGTTTTTCGAGACAGGGTTTCTCTGTGGCTTTGGAGCCTGTCCTGGAACTAGCTCTGTAGACCAGGCTGGTCTCGAACTCCCAGAAATCCGCCTGCCTCTGCCTCCCGAGTGCTGGGATTAAAGGCGTGCGCCACCATCGCCCGGCTTGCTTCTGTTTTGTAAGGTCATGGTACTTATATATTTTATTATTCAAACTTCAAAGTTTTCATTCTGCTTTTGATATCTTTCTCATTGTTAAAGAATTTAAGTACCGGGAAAAATCAACTGGTCAAATGAGCGTTTCAATTGCTGGGGAATGGTGGGCAAGATGAGGATGCAGAAAAGAACTTGTTAATGAAAAGTTGGAATAAGGAGACACTGATGATGAATGTGGTTTGTAAAACTATGCTCTAGGTCTGGGTGTATGTGGCTCAAATGGTAACGTACTTGTCTTGATCATTAGGAGCTGGTTGAGTTCACACTCCTCTAACCCACATGGTCAGTCTGTTGGTGCATGCTTATAATCCTAACTGTGGCCAGATGGAAGGCTGAAGCATGCATCGTCTTAGAAAATCATTGATGAGTTAGTTTGTTTATACGGCAGTATTCAAAAACACTGAAAGATCCTGTCTCAAACAATAGAATGAAAAGATCTGAACCTGGCAACTGATGGAAGCAAATGCAGAGACCCACAGCCACACATTGGACAGGCCTCAGGGAATCCTGTGCAAGAGGACGAGAAAGGGTTATGAAAGCAAGAGGTAACCCAGATACAGAAAGACAATTACCACATGTACTCACTCATAGGTGGATTTTAAATATAAAGTAAAAAACAACCTGCCTACAAACCACAATCCTAGAGAACTTAGAAAATGCAGACACTAAGAGAGCCTTACATAGACATAATCTACATGGGAAGTAGAAAGTGGAAAAAGACAAGATCTCCTGAGTAAATTGGGAGCATGGGAACCTTGGGGGAAGGTTGAAGTGAGGAAGGGAGAGGCAGGAAGGGGAGCAGAGAAAAATGTAGAGCTCAATAAATATAAAAGAAAGAAAGAAAGAAAGAAAGAAAGAAAGAAAGAAAGAAAGAAAGAAAGAAAGAAAGAAAGAAAGAAAGAAAGAAAGAAAGAAAGAGGGGTCCGGGACACCACAAGAAAACAGAATCAACCAACCTGGACTCATAGGGGCTCACAGACACCAAACTAACAATATCAAGCCTTCAGAGCCATCTAGGCCCGCTGCATATATGTTAACAGTTATATAGCTTGGTCTTCTTGTGGGGTCCCTAACAGCATGATTATGGCGGGTCTCTGTTGCCTGATTTTGGGACCTTTTCTCCCTACGTGGTTGTCTTATTCAGAGTAAAGGGGAGAAGAGGTACCTAGTTATTTTAACTTGATATGCCATGATTGGCCAAAATATATGGGAGTCCTACACTTTTCTAAATAGAAAGGAGGAGTGGATGGGGTGGGGAGGAAGATGGAGGTTGAGGGGAAGGACTGGGAAAGAGGGGAGGGAAGAAACACTCTCTTGGGAAAATATTAATTACTATATATACATGCACACATGGACACCTATAAACATGTTTTGGTGTGCAATTATGCCATACACACATACATAGCTATTTTCCTGATTGATTAGAACAATAAATAAATAGAAATTGAGCAGTATTTATATAAAAGAATTGAATTAGTGTTTTACATCTCTCTAGCAATACGTAAAAGTAGAAAAGAGCTATTGATTAGAAGCATACCATTAATTTTCATGCCTCAGTATTACTCACAAACCTGCTGTATCATTCACAGTCAATGTATTGCTTATAAAGTGGTTGCTTTCCAAATTTATATGCCATTATGTTTACTTCAAAGACATGAAATAAATTAAATATATAATTTTTCTAATTTTCCTCATTAGAATTATTATAAAATGATTTATACAAAGAATTAAAGAAGTTCAGAGATTAATTAAGGGTAAAGACAGTATTTTGCTTTTCCAGAGGATCAAATTAAGGTCCAGCATCCATTGCAGACAATTTAAGATTACTGTTTTTGTTTGTTTATAAATTGTCCTGGATGGGGCTGGAGACCAAGTCACTTTGCTCTTAGCTACTATGCCTGCTGGGTGACCTGGTTGATGGAGGAAGGTCATTGGTTAATTAATAAAGAAACTGCTTGGCCCTCATAGGTTAGAACATAGGTGGGTGGAGTAAACAGAACAGAATGCTGGGAGGAAGAGGAAGTGAGCTCAAATGCAGGGCAGCTCCTCTCAGAGCCAGATGTGTTGCAGCCAGCCACCAGGTCAGACATGCTGAATCTTTCCCAGTAAGCGCATCTAGTGGTGCTACGCAGATTATTAGAAATGGGCTAAATTAATACGTGAAAATTAGCCTAGAAGAGACTAGATATAATGGGCCAGGCAGTGTTTAAAAGAATACAGTTTGTGTGTTGTTATTTCAGGGCATAAGCTAGCCAGGAGGCCGGGAGCTGGGTGGCAGGAACACAACCTGCAGCTGCCCACAACACCTGGTCATCAATCATCTGTGATTCTCAGATAATCTGCCATCTTGCCTTAGAAGTGTTGAGATTACAGCTGTGCATCATGTGTTGGACTTTTATATGGGCTGTGGAAATTCAAAGGCAATGCTCACCTGCTGTGGCAAACAATTCCATTGCATGGAAGAGACAAATGTATGAATAATTGGAAAGGCCTTCATATGTTTACCCAATTACTTTTTAAAAAATATTTCAAATAATTCTTCATCTTGTTTTAAGAGAAAAACATGGAAATATTGGACCAATTTGGTTTTATTTTGCTTACTTTTTCTCAACTTACAAAGAAAGCTTTTCAAATACCATGATATAGTCATCCAACTAAAGTCTGTGAAAGAAAAATATTAAATAAGAATGCTTTTTTATTTTTTCTCTCTTTTTTAAATTTTTGAACTTCTATGAAATCTTTGGTTTCACAAAGCAGAATGGGTTCACTCCAGGTCAAAACACAGCAGCTGGTATTTTCTCCATCACAGTTTTATAACTTAAAAAGGTATTTTCTCTGTTCTGTGCTGCAAATATTTCAAACTTTACTGTTCCTTTAAGGAAAAGACAATGATATTTTGAGGATACATGGGAGATTTTTTTTACCTGTGTTACCAAACAAGTCCCAGCAAACCTGTGGTGATACTCTGTTTGAAATTTTGCTATTATATCTCACTCTGGCATCTATAATGTACCTACTCTCAGGCCACCAGCTTCTTTAAGAGATTTCCATAGTAAGAGTTTTTCCATTCTACACATCAGTCACTGGCCTGCAGAGGCCCAAGGTTTCCAAAGCACTTCCTTTCTTACGAGCTCTATGCTGTTGAGGCATGAAGTGTTAAAGCATTTGCTGAATCCAGTAGTGGCAATGAATTTCATTTGTTTGTTTCATTTTTTTTTCATTTTTTCCCCATAGGACAGGTCTGAGGACAATGAACAGGTAAATAGGCTCAATTTCTATCACAAATGGTTCCAGCTATAACTGTCCATGTGATCTTTTCTGATTGTTGAAGAAAATTATTATCAAGGCTCTAAAAAGTTGAAGATCTGCAGAGTGCAGTAACACAATTTCTACTAATTCATCACCTGGGTCAAAGGATGGTGACTTACTTCCAACACCCAACAAACCTCCAGGGATTTCCTTCTTAATAGAAACGACTCCTTTTCTAATTTAATTTCTGCTTGAAAATTTGTATTTACCAAGGTCAACAGATAGGCTTTAACTTGGAAATTCACCAAGTTGACAACAAGATTTTCCCCTTTTTCAGATTATAAATGCTTTTTAAGCACTTGTGAAACTCCCCTGGAAATATGAATTTTTCACGGTCATAGGCAAAAGGAAAGAAATCTCTGTAGACAGAAGAGGTGTCATTCTTGCTCATACATGCCATTTCAATTTCTCTGACCACATTATGAGAAAGAATATTTATTTCCTAAATAATTACACAGCTCTCAATTAAGCAGATTCTCAATTTCTCCAAACTATTATAAAAAGTCTAAAAGCTTCCAACTGGGATAAAAGTAGAAAAAAAATTAATGAGTAAGTTTAGAAGATAACAAAATTTGAAGAAATCAGTAATTCTACACAGACTTGATTATTCACTGCATGAAACAAGCTATATTTTACCTGAACACCTTATGATTAAAAATTGAATCATCGTATCTGCTTGTAACCATAGCATTATTATGAGAGACTGGAAAATTGGTGCACAAAGTATAGAGTGAAATTCAGATGAGCTTAGCTTCCATAGAAAATCTTATCTTAAAAAAAATCAGTCAGTTTTAAAGAGACCCTTACATTTAAAGCAATCAATGAAATACTGTCATATGAGTGAAAATTCAAAATATAAATCCTTTATTTTTAAAGCTTGTAGACATACAACAGGAAGTGGAAATGTGAATAATCATAAAATAGTATACAGTTATGAGCATTATAACATTTTTATTTATTTTCTGCACATTCTTCAGAATCATTTCAAAATACTGCTGTGGAAGGTCTACTTCAGATGTGCTGCAGACTGAGAGTAATTTCTCCAGCTACTCGTTCAGTTTGCTGTTAGTGTATTAACCTATGGAATCCCAAAACATTTTTACATTTTCCAATAGTGTTTGTTTCCCATGTCTTTATTTTCTTTTTAAGTGTAACAAACTGAGAAAAACAACTGTTGATGAAAGGAAATAGGATGTGAGCAAAAACTATGTACTTCTAAAGGGGTCAAAAAGTGTATCACAAGAACACCAAAATATATTCCCATGGTCTCTTATCAAAATACTTTTGCAGCTAGTCAGAAATCAAACAATTTCTTTTCCTGAAATGATCAGCAATTGGAAGCATCAATAGAGGGCAGTAACAGTCTATCCTGGAAAGCTTTCCATTGCAAAGCTTGCAGTGATGAAATCTCACTGTGAAGGCAGTAACTATTAGCTGCATACAATTGCAGACGTGGTACCAGGAAGAACAAAAAGGAAAAATTTACTTTGTCTTTGAAGAAAAGGGTAAAACTGCTTTTCATAAACCAAAGCATTTACTGGTGATTCACTTTTTGTATAAGAGAAATATCCATTGGCTATCTAAGTTCTCTTTATTGCATCCTAGATTTTTCTATGTGTCATTTTTAATTTTATACTCTTCTAAAAATAACTAATCTGAGGCACTAGAATATTTGGCTATGGAGTTGATTTTGTAGAGACATATATGGATGGCATTCAAAGAAGAATTTTTCTTTAGACATCAACTTCTCACAATACTGTTCACTGTATTTTTTCCTAAGTGCATTTTCACAATACCCAAAATATTTATTTTAGCAAAACATTTAAAGAAACAATCTCTTTCAAATGAAGAAACTCATGTCATGAAAAGTCCCGAGTTGTTAAAACATTTTAAATGTCATATTCTGAAGGTCTGACACACTTGCTCTTTGCAGCACCAAGTACTTCAAAAGGAAGAAGGGCATCAAGAGGCTCTTTATGGAGTCTGCTAGTCATTTGGGTAAGAAATTGCTCTTGCCTGGAATGCTTGATGCTGTATGAACTGGACATGCAGGACCCACAGAGAAATGACTGCTGAACTTGCCTAAAGGTGAGACAATCCTTCGGAATTCTTGCTTCATGAAAGAGACTTCCAGACATTCTGCAGGACACAGAAGAAAGTGACTGACAAGCTGCCAATATAGGCAAAACTGTCTTTGAAATTTCCTGCTTTGTGGAAATGTCTACCGGATACTTTGGGCCAGTAGGCTGAAGATGGATGCTCCAATGCTACAGAAGGACTTTGAATGACTGTTCAGTTAGCAAAATGCTTCTATCAATTTAAGAATATATAGTTATAGTTTTTCTTAGTTATGATAAAAGATAAAATGGATATATCTGTAATTCTTGCTTGATAACTGTTATATGTAATTTTACTATGTTAAAGTTAAAACCTTTCTTTTTATTTAAATGGAAAAGCGGAGTTGATGTAGGATTCCCCTCTGTATGCTGTGAATACCATTAGTTAATAAAGAAACTGGCTTGGCCTGGTACAGTAGAGTAGAGCTAGGCAGAGAAAACTAAACTGAATGCTGGGAGAAAAAAAGGTGGAATCAGAGAAGAGCCATTAGCCCCACCAGAGACAGACATTTGAACTTTACCCGGCAAGCCACCGCCTTGTGACGATATACAGATTAATGGAAATGGGTTAATTTAAGTTATGAGTTAACCAGAAATATGCTTAAGATACTGGCCAAACAGTATTGCAAATAAAAAAAAAAAGAAATTCAGAAAAGCTAAAGGGTAAAGTTAATGTACAAGGTATGAGGAAGGAAAAGCAGGAAACACACTTCTTATTAACTAAAACAACAATGAGAAGAATCACTCATTTTCTGCAGCCTACCACCACAGTTTCCTACTTTCACCAGCCTCTTTCCTACTTCACCTACCCACCCAACCCTTTCTAAAGAGTACTTGCTTATAGTAAGCAAAGAAAAATATGTCTAAAACTTCAGGTTTCCTATTGGAAGGCTAGAGAAGAAACATGTTCTATGAAGTAAAAATGTAATTTATGTCAGGAAAATACTTGGAAAATATATTTGTCTTGTTTTGTTTTTAGAGAAAGTTTTCTCTGTAGCTTCGGAACCTGTTCTGGAACTAGTTCTTGCAGCAGGCTAGTCTCAAACTCAAAGAGATCTGCCTGCCTCTGCTTCCCAAGTGTTGGGATTAAAGGTATGTGCTACCAGCATCCAACTGAGAAACACCCTTTTAGTAGCTAATTTTGCTTTAAGTAAGTTATGAAATCAAATAATAGCATTTTATTACATCTATAATTATATAACCTACAAATTTTAACAAACTAAATATAAATTATGTGCTTATCAGTAGGTACAATAAAACCTGCAATTACAATAATACATACATACATATAGATGGATAGCTGTCAACAAACAGAACCAATTTTAATTATGAAGACATGCATTCAAAAAGATAATGTTGTGTATGTACAAAAAGAAAGTGATTAATTTTGTTCTTTAAAATAATCTTATATGTAAATTTATACTTGAAATTGAGATATTTTTGTGATAGAGGAATAGCATATACTAAGATTTGCTTCCCAAATAGAATCATTTTTGCTATGTCACTGGCACATTGTGCAAAACGTCTGGCTTAAGCAGTGAGAGGACTTGCAACTTGTAAGAAATAAAAAATTTATTTGGTGTCATAGTGGTAAGGAAATTGAAAAAGTAATTTAAAAATACATTGGAATTGCTAGATAATGAGAGGGAGAGAGAGACAGAAAGAGAAAAGAAGACAGACAGGGACAAAGAAAGAAACAGAGACAGAAGCAAAGACAGAAGCAGAGGCTGAGAGAATGTACAGTGTAGTAATAGTGGAATGGCAAAAAATTAAGAAAATGTCCTACAATCTTATCTATAGCCTGATTATGCATAGGGAATTTTTCAGTTGAGGTTCTCTCCCTTTAGATTATTCAAGGTAATTTCAAGTTGACATAAAATTAGTTGACAAATATAGGAATACATTTCACCATACTGCACACATGTTAAAGAAGCAATATAGGCTATTTATAATTCCATGATTTTCCTCTATGATACATTTGAATAGAAATGACCATTATTGAGGGGTTACTACGGGGGAATAATATATTTACATGGTTTAACACAGAAAAATATAGATAAGTGCCTTGGCAAATATACCCATTTTGGAGACAAAGAAAATCATTAGTATAAATTCATAGTCATTCTTCAAGTCAACCTCATCCTCTTTCCTTTTTAACACCTATGGAAAAGTACTACCCTTGCTAGAATGGGTATTGAAAAACAGGCATTTATTTTGCTGAAAGTTTTGTGAAATTGCAAAATAATGGTCTCAATAAAAATAAAAAAGAAGTGTAGCTTCTATTTCATTAAAGAACACAGTTTTTTAACAGAATAAGGATTTTAAAATGATAATATCAATTACTATAGGCGACAACACAGATATGAGAGTTCATATGTTAGAAGTATAATTCCTATACTTGTGTCAGAATGGAGTGGAGGTGAGGTCTTTAAAGGAAGTTGGAAATAGACAATACATACTAAAATTGAAGCCCCTGCTAGTAACATTGAATAGTTTATGAAAAGAAGTGGAGAGGTCAAAGCCAGCATGCTTGGATGATGGCTTTTGAGGTGACATCAATCCTGTGCCAAGAGTCAGCAAGAAGACTATCATTACACGCCAGGCAAATGCTGTTGCTGTAATCTTTCATGTCTGAGCTGCAACAACACTGCTCTAAAAATCATTTTTAATGAATTTTTAAGTTTGTGACATTAAATTTTAGCAATAAAAAATACATGAAGGGACAACACTGGAACATGAACAATGGAATTTTTACTATACAAATACACAATATTACCACACTTTATTGATTGAGTTGAAATGATTTTTAAAAGGAATTTCAAAAAGGACCATATTACTGTGATTAAAAATTGGGGAATTTGTTTTCTTCTTTCTTTATTTTTTCTTAATGGAAGTCAGGAAAATAATTCAAGGCAAAAGCCTGGAAACAGGAACTGAAGCGGAGACTGAGAAGAAATGAGGCTTGATGGCTTTGTCAATCCCTATGGCTAGTTCAGCTTGCTTCTGATACTTCCTAGAGTCATCTACCAGGGATGATGCCAATCACAGGAAATATTAAGACTATAAAAACTCTAAATATTTCCTGTCTGGAAGACATGAGTCCTGTATCTGAATTGCAATATTCTCAGCAGTAGACTGGCCAGCTTCTGAGAGACAACTAGTGACAATAGTACAATTTATATTGTTTGGGGAGTCTCCACTACCTTTACCAAAAACTCAAATGGAGGTTTCTCTTCATAGATTAGAAAATAGGTTAATTCTGAAAGAGCCACATATGATTTGAAATAAATATTACAGACTGATTTGCTCATTCAAAAATCCTGATTTGGGAAAGATAAAATACTACAACTCAACAACTGAGATCAAATCAAGAAATCTCTCATTCATCTTAATAACCATTATGACTAACATTATATTTCACCAATCTCTGTGATGACCAGGTCACACTTTTTGACTCCACTGTCAAACTTAACAGACTTATCAGACATTTAACGTCTACCAACACAAATCTAAGTATATTTGGGAAATGCATTGTATCTGTGACTATAATAATTACATAACCTCTTCCACAGTTAGATACATTTTTTTCAAGGTCCTTGTTTTCTGGATGTTGGTCACCTACATTCATTCCTTTGAGCCAGGTCTGTGTTTTGCATTCAGTAGAGTTGAGAAGACTGTAAAGGTTATCTGGAAAAGGTTGCAGACAAAAATGCGAAGAAGGTGTCAAAGGTGAGTAAAGGCCATCATTGCTGTATGATTTCAAAGACCTTGGCAAAGTTATGCTTATGCTCTCAGACTGTAGAAAAGTGCAGAATTTAGATGCAGGCTGGGGCATTACTTTAAGACTTTATGACTTAATGAAGTAATTTACAACTACAGGGGAAAGATAAATTATCTTCATCAAAGGAAATTGATTTAGTGCATAAACATTCTTTGGGAAATTTAATCCTAATATGAATAGTAATAAAGAAATGAAAGAAAATCTTCAAGTCACAACAGAGATCTGCAAGGATACTACCCAGTTACACATTGACAAGATTACACAGTTTGTTTTACGTGAATAAGCCCAAGACACTTCCCATGACTATTTTTCCAGGGCTCCCTGAGGATTCTGCTTCTTTCATTTGGTTTAGTAATCTCTACACCTTTCAACAAGACTCCTATGACTACATGTGAACCACAGTGTTCTGAAGGCAAAATGATGGCCCTGGTAGCATTCATATGATGCTCATTTTTGTGCCCACACAAAAGAATCTACTTACATTACCCTGAAGACTGCTTAGTTAATACATATGAATACCTGTAATAACCTTAATTGATTTATTTTGAGGACATGATATATGTAGGCCAGATGTTTCTTTTCAGGTAGGCTAACTGAACCATATTTTATCTAAAATAGTAATCAGAGTGACTACCAGGAAACATCTAGCTTCCAGTGACAAAGCCCAATGCAACAGAAACTGACAATCCCCATAGCAATAAATAGAAAGACTCACTAGACGGGGGAAGGAGGGGTAAGAGAGAAGAAACATGGCTGAATTTCCCAAAAATCTTTACCTATTTCCAGAAGACATAAATAGCCTTTGTTGTTCTTTTTATATCATTTGTTTTGCTCCACAGAGACCTTGTCTGTATATAATAAAATCTCAAAATTTCCCAACTTCCTGAACTTTGAGTTAAAATGAAATTATCTTATTTTCTAATTACTAACATGTCTTATTACACCAATAGAAATGGTTACCTACAAATATTTTCCTATGCATTTCAATTATATCTTTAATAATTTTATATACTCTTCAAATTTTCCTACATTTATGTTATACAATTCTGAAATACATTTTTTTCTTTTATCAGATGGTCTTTTATTGAAATATTTTCTCTTGTTGCTTCTTAGCTAGCTGGGCATTCCGCAGCCCCACTGTTGGTGTCATCAATGTTGTCATGAGGGTGGTGCCCATCCACATTGCAGCCCATTGCAGTACCCAGGAGCTCTTTAATATTTCCAGAAATCTCTGGCTAAAGGCCTGTGTCGCATGTGCCAGGCAATGTTCACGATCTCGTTGAAAGTGATATTTCTGCTGTATTTAATGTTCTTCTGCTTCTTCCTGTCTCTTGGTGGCTCCTTGAGGGCTTTGATGATCAGGGCAGAGGCAGAGGGCACCACCTCAATCTGGGCCTGTCTGTTCTGGATGGTCAGTTCCACTGTAATTCTCAGGCCTTTCCAGCCACCGGTTGCCTTGGCAATATCATCTCCAACTTTTTTCGGAGACAGACCCAGGGGGCCGATCTTGGGGGTCAAGGCAGATGAGAATTACAGACTAATTTCCCCTCATGAACAAAGATGCAAAAATATTGAATAAAATACAAACTTGATCCAAGAACACATCGAAATTCCGTGCATTACAATCAAGTAGATTTCATCCCAGAAATGTAGGGATCATTTAACCTACAAAAATCTGTCTGTGTAACCCACCAAAATAAACAAACTGAAAGAAAAACAAAACATAATCATCTTATTAGAGTCTGAAAAAGTCTGTCACAAAATCCAATGCCCTTTCATGATAAAAGTCTTGGAGAGATAAGGGATACAAGGAACTTATGTGAATATAATAAAGGCAACTTTCAGCAAGTCTACAGCGAACATCGAATTAAATGGAGAGAAACTCGAAGTAATTCTGCTAACATCGGAAAAAAGAAAAAGCAAGACTGTCCACTCTTTCCATATCTCTTCAATATAGTACTTCAAGTACTACAGGAAATCAAGGGGGAAAATTGTAAAGGAAGCAGTCAAAGTATTGCTATTTGTAGATGATATATTTGTAAATATAAGTGACTCCAAATATTCTACCAGGGAACTTCTACAGCTGACAAACACCTTCACAAACTTGCTAGATACATGTTTAACTCAGAAAGAAAATTAGTTGCTCTACTGTATATAAATGACAATCAGGCTGAGAAAGAGATCAGGGAACAACAACCTTCACAATAGAAACTAATAATATAAAATTCATATTATCTTAAAGATGGTAAAATTGGGAGAGGAAAAAACCAAAAGTAATAAGTAAGTACCCAATAGAACTTAATGGTCTTTTTAGTTTCAGATCTCCAACTGAATGTTTCACTGTGTCTTCTGCTCATAGACAGTTTGTATCTTTGGAATTCATTTATTTATGTGATATCAGAATTGTGTTGTTTCAGATTTGATGGTATGATTTCACTGTATTTTTATGTCAAAATTTGCTTATCTTGTGTTCTCATTCTCAACGAATCATGTAAAATAGGTGGTCTTATATATTTTTATTCTAAACCTGTATAAAAGGACACTCGGCAACCAAAAATATAATAATTTACTCAATCATATAATTTAGAAAGCAAGATGAGATTATTATATATTTAAAATATTTTGACACATATTTGGATTTATATTTGGGCTGCCAGCTCACAATTAATGACACGGAGACTTGTTATTAATCATGAAAGCTTGACTTAGGCTTTCCCCACTAGCTTTTATTGCTTAAATTAACTCATTTATTTTAAACTATGTGTTATCATGTGGTTCTGTACTGCCCACACTGGTTCCTCCATGTCTGACTGGTGACTCTGCCTTCTTCCCAGAGTTCTTTCTCTGCCCTGAAGTCCTACCTATAACTCCCACTTAGCTATTGCCTTATCAGTTTTTTATTTTACCAATCACAACAATACATTTTCACAGAATATACAAACATCCCACAACATGGACATTATGTTATTATAAAGTCTGGGCTTCTCTTAAGCCTTGATATAAGAGCTGACATTGTAGATATGACCAATCCATACTGCCTGGACAGCATTTAGCCAAGTTACAGCTGAATATGGTCCAACACAAAGTTGTGAACAGACTTAAAAGTTTGTCTAATTTTTTTATAATTATATTACTTGGTTCTGGGGCACAAACACTTCAGAGTACATGCCAAAATGATGAAAACTTTGGATAAAACTCTTCCAGGTAAAGCGAATGTAAGCCCAGGCAATAAGTTGAAATCCTGAAACTTTCTGAGAATAAAAGGCAATTTAGATTCTAGTAATGGGCAAACTAGGGTACTTAGGAGTACTTAAAACCAAATACTAAGTGCCATTTAGTACTTATCATATGTCTCCTATTTATTCAACAACTATATTAATACTTACACAATTTTTATTTGATTCCAAATTTGAAAGAGCTTTTGGAGATAAGAACAAGATTTTTGATTAATTTTTCTAAGGAAGATTGGAGTGTGTTGAAAGTCTTGATCTCAAATCTCTAATACCCTAAGTGCTTTGTTAGTCTAGCCATCAAGTAGACAAGGAGTGTGGGTCAGGTAAAGTTCCTCTCCAAAGAAAGTCCATCTGAATCTGGAGGGTCACCCTTTTAACCTCACTGCCTGCTCAATTCATCTCTATTTTTCTGGAGCTACCAACAAGGATGCCAAATGTGATCCCTATACATGTCCACTAGAAGCCATCAACTCATTTCACACAGATCAGCAAACAGCAATCAAAGGGTAATGGCTTTCTGTCCCCATTGACCCTCTCTAGGTACAAAGGCCACCCTGGAGGTGAGAGGCTTTCCATCCAATTACCTACCCCAACAGCTATCTGGTCCCCTTCAAAAAAGTAATTTGCTCAGTGAAAAATTGAACATACTACATGATTTGCTGTTTTCTTGGTGTTGCTTTAAAAAATGCCTAAAAGTTTCGAAAGAGGACTGGCTCTTAACTCAGTGTTCAGGACATGTGACAGAATACTAATGGGGCAAGTAACAAAGAGAAAAATTATGTTGTGGCTAAAAGTAAAAAAGTTCAAAACTTGACAAATTCTGTGTAATCCCCTTCTGTAACTTTTGATTAATGCAAAATGGACTATAGCAACCCAAGTGTTTCAGATACTCTTTTCTCTAAATATTACCTAACTGATATTAATGACTAAATAAGCTATTGTTTTATAATAATTCCCTTTTCAAACTTAATCTTTCAAAAATCTAGAAATGTATTGTGGGTAATCAACATATCATGTTGGTTAGTAATATAGTTAGTTTGTACAAATGTTTAATTTAAGAAATAGTTTTCTCTCAGGACCTGTGTAACCAAGTCTTCTGGACTTTGTCTCACATTTTTTCATTCAAATCAATATAAAAATCATCAGCTGAATAAAATAATCATGGGTAGATACATGCTCAAATTAATAACATTGAATCCAGCTGTAATTTCAATTAATTTCAGTGATTTTCTGCTGTTTTTCAAAAAAGATTTAAATATTTTGAAGATTACCCTATCAACTGACTACCTAAATTCTAACCAAAATTAAAAGATTTTAAAAAATTATAAAAAGAAAATCAACAGTCTCTGTGAGTGTCAGTCTATGCACAAATCACTGGAAGCAATGTTGAAGAGCCTCTGGGGGGAGACACAGACCCAAAAGTGACTGCAGCATTTCTTTTACCTATTTTGAGCAAGAAGACAGAAACAGCACACATGTACAAATACTGACAAAATAACATACATGCACAAATGCAGAAACAAATACTAACATAAAGATGGGATTTAAAAAGACATCAAGATGTTCAAAATGTTCAATCATTCTACTTATAGATAACATCTAATCCATACGAAGTTATACTTACAAAGAAAGCAGATGATTTTCAACTTAAACATTTACTAGTGTTTGCATAATGCTTTGCAGATTAAAATAATTCTAAGAATTCTCTAAAATCCTACAAGACCTATTTATTTTAAATGTTAGTGCAATATAGCCAACATAATTTTCATAGTTTTGTCTTTTCCCTAAATTGTGTGGGTTTACTTATTCTATACTTCTCAATGTTCACAATTTATCAATAAGTTCACAATGTATTTTCAAGAAAATATATTTTCTAAGAAAATATAAGAGCAAAATAAGTGCTGTTAGGATATTTTTACAATATTGATAAAAGAAGAGTATCTTCAAATTCATTAAACTGTTAAGAATAACCTCAAAAGCTATACCTTATGGCATCTATGTGCAATCCCAGTGCTTAGAAGACTAGGGCAAAGGGATTATTAGTTTAAGCCCAGACTGAGCGATATAATTAGATCCCAACTTTAAAAAACACAAAACAAACAAACAAACAAAAAAACCATCCTCAGTCATGTTATTTTAACACATAGTTATAACCTAAATTTTAAAATAACTTTACCTCAAAACTGCATTTCCTAGTCCTTTAACAATTATTTCATTTTGATTTATTTTTCATCATATAGAAAAGTTTGGATAGTTCATGTACTCCAATTGCCTGCTATACAATTGTGATAAAGCTTTTGTAATCATAATACATTAGTCAATATTAAAAAAACATCATGAGTCAAGCAATTAATTAAACTCATGCAAGTTCCACACACTTCAACATCAGCATCCTTTCAAAGACCCAGTTAAAAATCTAAATTGGAACTCATTCTCATTCAAGAACCAAACTCTACTCCGCCAAATTGTCTTTCACATTCTTTCATTTTTCTACTTTTTTAAGTAAGAAGTTTATTTTGAAAGGTTTTTTGTTTCCACTGTTTATCTATTATACCACTGTTTCTATTACTAGGTCACCTGTTAATTTAAAGTAAAATTATTGTTTACAAAATATGCAAATCTATGCAGGTATTTAAGGCTAGAAATCACTACATGTCTTGAAGATATATAAAGTATGGATAATTTATCATGTATCTTTCTGGACAGAATATCTTCTAGAAATAAGAATTAAGATCCATTTTATTTATTTATTTTTTTATTTTTTATTTTTGGTTTTTTGAGACAGGGTTTCTCTGTGGTTTTGGAGTCTGTCCTGGAACTAGCTCTTGTAGACCAGGCTGGTCTCAAACTCACAGAGATCCGCCTGTCTCTGCCTCCCGAGAGCTGGGATTAAAGGCGTGCGCCACCACTGCCCGGCAGGATCCATTTTATTTTTAATGAAATAGAGAATCAAAAAAGTGACCTTATAGTAAGGACTCTATTGAATAAGACAGCACACACATGAGACTTAGGACTTGGAAGAATTCAGCTTGAACTGATTTGATGTGGAAGTCTCTTTCCTGAGCACTAGTTCCCATAATATCCAAAGGTGATGTGTAAGCTGCAAATCAAGAAAAAGAATGAGCAGTGTCCCATCAGCAATAAGGCATATGCCCATCATCATAGTACATTCCCAAGAGTGCAATTTTGGCCTCTATATCTTGGCAATAATCAAAAGACTTCCAATTGAATTCAAGTCCCATTAAATAAAAAACAATCCTTGTCTGGTACTGTAAACTTAACTAACTATCCATGGCTGGTGAATCCACTGAACCTAAGGGAGAGCCTATTATTGCCATTTTCCTATACCAGTACAATTTCTATCTTCATTCAAAGTATTATCTTTTCACCCACAGATAAGTGTATCTTTCAATCCTCATCAAAGTGGTTTCTTTCTTTCTTCAGGAATCAGAGACCATCATAGAAAGCCACAGCTGGTCAAAACGTAGAAAACAATTGACTCTGAGGCTGTAACCCTGTAGTGAGAAAGGGTGCTTGTTTTGTTCCCAGATGCTCAGCCCCAAAATAATCACACAGAAACTATATTATTTAAATCACTGCTTCGGCCACTAGCTCTAGCTTCTTATTGGCCAATCTTACATCCTAAATTAACCCATATCAATTAATCTGTGCTTCACCATGTGGTCATGGCCTACCAGCAAAATTTTGGTGTGTCTGTCTACAGTGGTGCCTCCATTGCTTCTCTCTGACTCCACCCTTCTTTCTCCCAGCATTCAATTGAGTTTCCCCACCAAACTAAGTTCTACCTTGCTATAGGCCAAGCCAATTTCTTTATTCATTAACCAATAAAAAGCAACACATAGACAGAAGTACCTCCCACACCATAACCCTAATTGTTAAATCTATCACACACATACTTAAGGCTCTGGGTATATCAAAGAAAGGGATAACAGATTATAAGAGCCAGGGGACTATGATTTTTGTTGGGAGCTAGCATATTCTGTATATCCATCCAAGAGATATTAACATAAACTGATATACCAGCATCCAAAGGAAATTCTC
This sequence comes from Chionomys nivalis, assembly GCF_950005125.1. Taxonomy (NCBI): domain Eukaryota; kingdom Metazoa; phylum Chordata; class Mammalia; order Rodentia; family Cricetidae; genus Chionomys; species Chionomys nivalis. Next base: position 26,526,523 of record NC_080088.1, read on the forward strand.
ACAAGGTCCCATTCTAAAATTAAAGTTATAAGCAATTGATGCTAAGAGTAGGTTGATCAGTCTTCCCAAGGGACTAGCCCCTTGATAGGTTATCTAATCCCAAGAGGTTAAACCCTAAACTCTAAACCCTAAACACCCCTAAATAGATTTAGTTTTTCTTACAACTCATCAATTGCTGTTACACACACACACACACACACACACATTAAAATGTCATCCAAATGCATGATTTTAGGGTAGATAACTTAGCACTGGATAAAGAATCAGTGTGTTTTTTCCTGGAGAAGATTAACTCTCTCATTCTCAGTATTTTTTAAGTGTCTCCAATATTTTGTGTACGGTTGGGGTCTCTTGGTCTTTTCTCTGTGTACCCTGGCATGCAGATTTTTGGTGTCCTCCATACACTCATGTTTAAGCAGTCCTACTGATGAGGCTCTATAGGTGACAATATGAGGAGACACAATCTCATAGTAAAATCCCTGATCTCCTGGCTCTTAAAATCTTTCTTCTCCCTTGTCTACAGTGTTCCTTGAGTCTTAGGTATAGTAGTTGGATTGTAGGTGTATCCATTGTGACCGAGATCTGAAAGTCTGCATTTTTGATTGGCTTTAATTTTCTATAATAGTCTCTGTAAAACAGACATTTTCTTGAAGTGGAGTGAAGAATACAAATATCTGTAGGTACACGGACAAATGTTTAGAGTGTAGCTAAGGTTTATGGTGGCTTTGAAAGTGTTCATTGTAGGTTATTTGAAATCCATGAATTAACCAGGCAGGTGAATTGTCTAGGTTTCTGATTCTAAGGATTATTTCCCTCTTGTAGAGTGACTATTAGGTCCAGTTTAAGATCTATTTACTGCTGTCAAGTTATGTAGCCACTAATTCACCCTAATGGTGATCATGCCATGCTGGCTCTGGTAGGGTTCACATGTGTCATAGTTGAGAATTACTACTGGTTGTCTCTTTCCTCTCAAAGATTTTTTGGTACTGTGAAATCTAGCTCCCAGGGTGGAGGCACAGAAGTCAATTCCAACTCAGTAACCTCTGGTCCCTACTTCTGAATTGTGTAGTTTCTTAAGCATAGGAACCTCTATTGCACCCCTGGGTGGGGGATCAAAGACAATAGAAATATCTTGTATTATATTGTTTTAGAAGTCTCTTGGAAAATCCCTACCCCAAATTTCTCACACATGATGTTGGGATTTTTTTTTCAGGTAGGCTTTAGCTCTTAGAGGGAGAATCATCAGTTCAGATGAGACAAATTCCTCCAAGATACATATGTAAAAGTACACAATGACTAATATGTACTATGAGTTTTTCTTTCAGGGAAACAGTCAATAGCCTGACTCACTATAACTCCTTCATAGACCTTTTATGTTATTTTACCCTCCTCTTCCAACTTCTGAATTGTAACACAAGGTCCTGCTTGTTGGGGTTTCTGTCCTGCCCAGTTCCCACAGCCCTTTAGCCCCAAAGAATCACACAGAAGTGTACATTAGATATAAACTGATTGGCCCATTAGCTCATACTTTATATTAGCTCTTATAAAGTATACCAGCCCATTATTCTAGTATATGTTAGCCACATGGCTTGGTAAGTACCTTTTTCAGTGGGGCAGGTCACATCTTGCTTCTTCTATGGTCTGGGCAGGACTGGGGAGGAATGAGCTTCCTCCTTCTCAGCATTTTCCTCTTCTCATTACCCCACTTTTACTTCCTGTCTGCTTGTTCCACCTATACATCCTGCCTGGCCAATCAGCATTTATTTAAAACATGATTGACAGAATACAGACAATTCTCCCACACCACTTCCCCCTCTTTTTCTTTAAACAAAGGAAAATATTCATAGTCCATTTTGGGGGAACATGGGTGTAGTATTTCAGGCTACTTCTGGCTGGTTGGGGGTGCTGATAATCTTATGGGAACCTAAAGAAAATTTGGAATTATGATCAAGTCCTGACTGGAGTATCCTGTGAGTCTTGATCATCTCAGGCAGCAGTCTTGAACCTGTTCTGGATGAAGAACTCAGACATCTGGGCCATCTGTTCCTACCGGAGATTTCTCAGGTGGTCTTCCTTGATCAAGCCTGATTTTTCTTAACTCAGAATAAATCTACAGTCTCTCATTTCCTGTGGAAACAAAAGCAAAATCTCTTTTCAAAAAGTAACATACCTTTTGACTTCAATTTTGAAGTCAAGGTATATTCAAAATACCTTTCTTAGATTAATTCAACAGCATTTACAAGCATATATCTTTTAGCAGCTGTTGATCCTTCCTCAGCATTCAAACAATTCAAAGAAAGCACAATAACATACAGTATTCAGATTCTTTGTGTGTTTTCCATCTTTATGTGGCTTATTTTTAAACTCTATTTTTTATTTTTAATTTTTGTCTTTTTGAGACAGGGTTTCTGTGTATTTTTGTCCTGGAACTCATTCTATATACCAGGCTGTCCTTGAACTCACAGAAATCTGTGTGCGTCTCTGCCTCCCCATTGTTGTGATTAAAGGTGTGTGTCACCACACCTTGAACTCACAGAGATCTGCCTACTTCTGCATCCCAGGCATTGGGATTAAAGGTGTATCACCATGCCTTGAACTCACAAAGGCCTGTCTGCCTCTGTCTCGAAGTGTTGGGATTAAAGGTATATGCCACCACATCTGTAAAATGAGGGCTTGCTCTCTTGTCTGAATTTCTGTCCTGCCCAGTTCCCACAGTCATTAGACCCCAAAGAATCACACAGAAGTCTACATTAGATATATACTTGATGGAGGAAGGTCATTGGTTAAAAAATAAAGAGAAACTGCTTGGCCCTCATAGGTTAGAACATAGGTGGGTGAAGTAAACAGAACAGAATGCTGGGAGGAAGAGGAAGTAAGCTCAGACTCAATAGCTCTGCTCTCTGAGGTAGACACAATGAAGCTTTGACCCAGGATGGACGTAGGCTAGAATCTTCCTGGTAAGCGCACCTTGGGGTGCTACATTGATTATTAGAAATGGGCTAAATTAATACGTGAGAATTAGCAAAGAAGAGGCTAGATATAATGGGCCAAGTAGTGTTTAAAAGAATACAGTTTGTGTGTTGTTATTTTGGGGGCATAAGCTAGCCAGGCTACCAGGAGCTGGGGCGGCAGGAACACAGCCCGCAGCTCCCCACTACAGAATGGCGCCCAACGTGGGACAGCAATTTCTTGGGTCTGCTCTGCTTGCCAGAGGCAAGCAAGCCCTCTCATCTAAGAGAGGCTTCCTGACTCAGCCTTAGCGGCAAAACCCTGCAGCTCATTAAGAGGTCCTGTCACGAAACACTTAAATGGTATTGATAAAAGCTGACTGAATGCTTGTTTGTTTTCAGCTGCAGCAGGAAAAAAGTTGTGCTGTTTTAAAATGCTGGTGTTCTGGTCTGTCCTGCCAGGGCAAACTCTGACTGTTTGAGGCAGGAGGGCCGACTACAGAGAGAGGACTTAAGTGTTGTCTGTGGATATAGTGTTGCAGCTTGCTTGCTGACAGGGACCTTGAAACGCCATAGAGTTGGGGCAATAAAAATAGCTCCACCGGTACCTCAGCCATGAGACTGGAAAGCTAAGGAATGGGCTGGATCCAGCCATCAAAGCCATGGCTTTAGTCCTACCAATATTGCTGGGTAAATTAAAGACTCATGTGGTCACAAAAAGAGAGATATTCAGTAAAAGAAAGATTCAAAGTTGAAGAAAACATTTAAATAATTTACAGTATGTTAAAAATATATGAAGGCTAAAAGTTAAAGTTCTTAAGAGTAAAATAAGGAAGAAAGAGAGTAGTTGGGTGTGGTAGTACACACATTTAATCCCAACACTTGGGAGGCAGAAGGAGATTGACCTCTGTGACTTCAAGGTGTGATAGCACACGCCTTTAATTGCAGTGTCTAAAAGGAAGAGACAAACAGATCTCTGTGAGTTCAAGGTGTAGTAGCATACACCTTTAATCCCAATGCCTGGGAGGCAGAGACAGGTGGATCTCTGAGAGGTCAAGGACAGCCTGGTCTACAGAGTTATTCCAGGTCAAAGATACAGAGAACCTGTCTCAAAAAGCAAAAAATAAAAGTAAAAGTAAACAAAATAGAGGTTAAAATAAAGTGCACAAAGATGGAAAATACATAGAGAATTTTGATACTGTATGCTATTATGCTCCGTTTTAATCATTTGAATGCTGAGGAAGGAGCAACAGCTGGTAAAAGATATTTGTTTATAAATGCTACTGAACTAATCCAACATAGATATTTTGAAAATACCTTGACTTCATAATTTGGATCTAAGGATATGATACTTTGGAAAAGAGATTCTTCTTTTGTTTTCACACATGATGACACCCTGCGGATTGCTTCCATCCCAATATGGTATGATAGACCACGCCCTCCTGAAAGGTTTCTGTGAACACCTTCAAAAAATTACTTCACTCAATTGATGACTGAGATGAACCTAGCACACAGGTTATACCCTGAAATATCTGATTAACAGTGCCCCCATTCAGCAGGAAGCAGTTTGGAGAGAAATAACTATGTCCATATTCCCAAATATTGTTTATAAATGTTCTTTTACAATTAAAGGGGGACATGATATAGGTATGAATAATTTGCATTGATATGGATTTTGCTTTAGTGGTTTAAATTTAAGGTCAATTTTTTTATATGTATATGTATTTCTGATATTGATTAAGGTATTGTGATTGTGTAACTCATGTAAAAATGTTTGTATATAAGTTGTTAATGAATCTATAATAGTCAAGTTTGTAGTCATGTTAGATTTTCTAGATTTACATAGATATATTTTAGATAGACATTCTTCATATCTTTCAAAGACTATGGGATATGCTATTTAATGTTTTAATAACTTAGGACTTTTCATGACAATGAGACACTCTGCTCCTGGCAGCACCAATCTACTTCAAGAAGAAGATGGGCATCGAAGAGGATCCTTATGGAGTTTGATAGCCATTTGGGCAAGAAACTGCTCTTGCCTGGACTGTTGCATAAACTGGACACAAAGAATTCACAGAGAGAGGACTGCGGAACTTGCCTAAAGGTGAGATGACCTTTTGGGGTTCCTAATTCATGAAGGAGTCTGTGAGACATTCTGCAGGACACAGCAGATAGTGACTGAACTGCCTTTGAAATTTTCCTGCTTAATGGAAATGTCTGCTGGATACCATGGGCCTATAGGCTGAAGATGGATGCCCCAATGGTACAGAGAAACTTTGGGTGACTGTCAAGGCAGCGAGATGTCTCTGTCATTTCTAGAGTTTGGAAGTTGCTTACTTCTCATTTACTTAGGTAATATTATAACCTTCTGGAGTCTTTGATGGAGTTGAAGAATAGATAGATAGTTATAGCTGTTTTCCTTTGTTATGATAAAAGATAAAATAGATGTAAGTATTGTAACTAATTCTTGCTTGATAACTGTTTTGTTATATGTAATTTTGCTATGTTAAAGTTAAAGCTTTCCTTTTTTTTTTTTTGTTTAAACAGAAAAAGGGGAAATGATGGAGGAAAGTCATTGGTTAAAAAATAAATAGAAACTGCTTGGCCCTCATAGGTTAGAACATAGGTGGGTGGAGTAAACAGAACAGAATGCTGGGAGGAAGAGGAAGTGAGCTCAGACTCGATAGCTCTGCTCTCTGGGATAGACGCAATGAAGCTTCAACCCAGGATGGACATGGGCTAGAATCTTTCTGGTAAGTGTACCTTGGGGTGCTACATAGATTATTAGAATGGGCTAAATTAATATGTGAGAATTAGCCAAGAAGAGGCTAGATATAATGGGCCAAGCAGTGTTTAAAAGAATACAGTTTGTGTGCTGTTATTTTGGGGCATAAGCTAGCCAGGCTACCAGGAGCTGGGGCAGGAGGAACACAGCCCACCACTCCCCACTACATATACTGATTGGCCCATTACCTCAGGCTTCTTATTAGCTCTCATCACTTATATTAACCCATTATTCTTATCTATGTTAGCCACATGGCTCGGTACCTTTCTCAACAGGGAAAGTCACATCTTGCTTCTTCTGTGATCTGGGTGGTCTGCGCAGGACTGGCAAGAATGGGCTTCTTCCTTCCTAGATTTCTTCTATTCTCATTGTTTCACCTTTATTTCCTGTCTGGTTGTCCCACCTATACTTCCTGACTGATCAATCAGCATTTATTTAAAACATGGTTGACAGGATACAGACAATTCTCTCACACCACTGAATTATCCTTCACCACCTGCTTCTGCTAGTATCTTGTAGTGCCCTTTCTATTGTCCTCTCCAGGCAGTGGTACTTGTTTTCTTTGCTAGTTTGTGCATTTACTGCAACATAGATATTTACATCTGAAGATTTGGAATGAGGAAACTTTAAGGAGAAAAAAACATGTAATATTTTTGTCTGGGTTTGAGTTTCCTTACTCATATTACTTTAAAGTTTCTCTATGCTTACTAGCAATGTTTATCATTTCATTTTTCTTCATATACCTGAGTAATATTCTATAGTGTACACACCCACATTTTCATTTTCAACTCACTGACTGAAGGGCATTTAGGCTTTCCATCCCTTAGCTAATGTGAATAGAGCAGCAATGTACATGGCTGAGCAAGTGTCTGTAGTGTATGATTGTCAGATTAGACAATGAGTAATGATTTATTCTTTTAGCTTGAATTTGGAATTTTAGAATTGATTTTGGTGATTTGGAAGTATAAAAAAGCACAAGTTGTCATTTGTAGCCAAATAGAACCAAAATAAGGTAACTTCTCTTTTATGTCATCATTGTTTCTTTCAATAATAAAAGTGTTCTCATTTCTTCCCAAGTCTTGTGATTTGCTTATTTATTTTTCAGTTAAGGTTTACTAATGGGTTTTTTAGTTAATACTTCTTTCTTAAAAGTTTATTGGTGTATATTTACTTAGAGCTGTGAAATTACAATTTAAACATAAACATCACCATGATGATCTAAAAGAACATTTCCAAGTGGTATCCATACTTATTAGATTGACAGATTATATATAACATTATATTATATATAACATTTCCCCACTTACATATTTATATTTAATGAGTTTATATAGTCACTTGGAAAGAAGAATGCTAATGCATTGTCTTTAATAGATTGTAGCTTAACATGATTTGAAACATAGTAAATGGTGATAGTTTACATGAACACTAGCAAAATTAATTAAAAATAAAAATATGACTAGCATAATTACCCAGAATCTAAAGTCAGTTCACCTTATTACTTTCTATTTTACAGTATTAAAGTGCTACTTAAGTTTCCTATTCTATTCAAAACGCAACCTGAGTTATATCTTCCTTTTCTATACAAACATCATTCAGAGACTAAGATGAAACTTGATTAAAATCTAGAGTACTATTTTGAGAATTTTATGAATATATCAATTTTCTGAATACAAAACTTCTTTTGATTTTTGTTTAAAGAACTCTACATTGCAATTCAGTTGTTTCTTGAAATTTTTGGTTTTACAATTGACTTCATCATAGATTCAGTCCCCATATCTGAAATAGATTCAGTGTCCCTATGAAAGGCACAAATGTATATATATATATATAGTGTTGTTGTCTTAACCTCTGAGTAAAGGTTCAGTCAAGTGATCAGCAAAATATTTGAAGACTATCTTCTTTTTGCACCAAAGACTTAATTACCTTATCTTGAAAACATATCTTCTAAGGTTCTAACATCTTATGAAATGAAGTTTAGAGATTATTAATGAAATTATGCTTATTTCTTTTTATTAAAAAACATTTTGTTTTTGTGAACATTCTGTCATTTTATAGGCAGAAGTTCAGATGGAAAGTTGAACAAAGTAGGTAAATATAAAATTAATTTTCATTAGTTTATAAACTAAGAGAAACATTGTTAACCTAAGAGGGAAAATAATTTCAGGATATGTATAATTTTTTTTCAGTGATTGCTTGTTCAACTTGGGAGCAATAATTCAACTTAATGTTCTTTCATTTCCATGAATTTAAATTTAATGAAATATTTTTGTGTCTTGGCATAATTGCAAGGTAAAATAATAGTAACAAAAAATAGTTGTCTGGAAAGAAAGTATAATCAAGTAGCAAATGCCAAACAGGTTGAATTTAAAGAAAAAGAGGCAAATTGAAACATTATTATTTCATTTAATCAGATGTATGTGAAATTCACATTCATCAGAGTACAATTATATAATCATGATGAATCTTTCTTCTTGGATATTAAATGGAAGGTTAAAAACCTTCAGTCTTCAACAACTTAAATTATTGAAAAGTAAAGAATGTGACTAACTGGTTTAATAAACCAGTCAACTAAAGGTTGAAGTATCTTTTTCTTTAGTTATAAGAAAATTGATTATTTATGTTATTTGTCCTGTTGCTGTCCTTGTGTAGTTAACATAAATATTTTTTTAGATGCATCCATCTGTATTTTGGCTTTTTTCTGTTTTGTAATCATATCATATGTAATGTATACCACTTGAACAGAACTCTTCTATCACAGAAAGGGCAGGATTGCTTTTCATATTTCTTTTTGGGTGTGTCCTCCATCTTTATTATTTCTTCAGTGACTATTTATTGCCATCCTATACATGTAGTTGTGAGTTTTTAAAATGCATTACTAAAGTATTCTCTTGTACCTGACACTGAATGGCCCAGCAGAAAGTATAAACTATCTCAAGTGAGGAACAAAATGAGAGACAGGTCAGTAGGGTCAATTGTTATATCACTTTCTGCTCATTTTCCATCTAAATAAAAAGAAAACAGTCCAAGGAATTGTGACAAACTTTTTCTTCTTTCAATTGCCCTTGTCACATAAAGGCTATTTTTCGTTTGATGATTGGGGAGAATTAGCATTCCTCAAAGATCCAGGCATCTTTTGTCTCTCTCTGTAAAAGAAAGTTAACATTTGGCTTACCACTTTGGAAAGATAAATTTTTACATTATTTTAGTCCTTTCTACAAACTCCACTTTAAAAACAAATTAAAAGTCATTTTTGAACTTTAATTCACAATGCTCTTCCTCAAATTCTCACACAGTAATATGTTGCACATTTTGTGAGAAAAATGATATTCATTAACATCATTTTGGATACAAATGATATTAATCACTTCTGGAAGAGATTAGTTAATAATTTAGGTAATTTTTACGTTCACTCCTATTTTATATGTACATATATATTAAACAAACTCTGAAATTTTCTCTGAAGTACAAAGTGAATGTTTCAAATCCCTAAGAAAACTAATAAAAAATCTTCTTTAATATGCATGGTACAAGTAAGTATATATGAAGTTCTTGTTAACTATGAAAAGTATATTGGAAACTCTAAAAAAGTTTCATCTGAGGAGGAAGAAAAGATGAATAAGCAATGGCAATAAGTATGAATAATGTTGATGCTGGAGAATAAGTTCCGAGAATATTTCTTCAATGGTGATTTTCATAAAGAACAATTAGAAAAGAAAAAAATGTGCAGTTTGTTGAAGCAGGAACACAAGTCATGCAATAACTACGAGGGTAAAAAAGGTTAAAATCCAAATATAGTCTAAAAACTGCAAATTGCAAAAGTAATATATATATATATATATATATATATATATATATATCTGAAAAACAGTAATGATTTTGATAAGGGAATGCCTCAGTACATGGAACAATGGATGGCATGTTTCAATGAATTCACCGAAAAATTTAAGATACATCAAATTTTAGTCAACTTGGTTTTAGTAGAATGAATGCTGAAAAAAAAAAGTTATAATACAGTTCATTTGGGTTCACAATGTTGCAAATTTGATCCCATGACTGATTGGCTCTGGCTTTATGCCTGCCAAAGGAAACCTAAAATGGTGGCATTGGCAATAAAATTGTTCACCCAAAGACTTAGATGGTAATGACAAGGAGCTAGAAAGCAATGGATCATAGGAGCATAAGTTATTCTTAGGTTGTGCCTCAGTAAACTAATTTTCTCCTACCTGACCATAATTTTGAAGTTTACACTACACATCCACTCATTAGTAAACCATGAACAGAGAACCACACCCTTAACACTTGGTGGTTTAGAAAATTATTATTTATACCATAGCATTATACTAGATAATCATGCTTATCTAAAAGTCCATATCACCCTGAAGTACACTCAAAGAAGTTTTAAAATTTTAAGAAGAGTGAGTCCTCTCTCAGTGAAGTAAATTAGCCTTTTATGCTGTCTTGAAAGAAAAAGAATAGGATGGAACACAAATCTACAAAATTATGATAGTATATGAGTGTCCTTGATTCCTTGAAGAATTGATAGTATGCTTTGAGGAAAGATTTTACAAACATACAAACACACATATTTGTGTGTGTATGTATATATATGATATATATATATATATTTACTTGAATATTAGTAATGGGAATACAAATATTCTTGCCTTTCTGAATTCTTCTCATTAATTTAAGAAAAGACTATAGTTAAAATGTTTATAGTATTCTTATTAGTAAAATAAAATTTCCCTAGTTATTCAAAGATCTAGGATAAAACATTGTCCTTGTTTTTGAAAATCATTAAAATCTATTTCTAAGTAGTGAAGAATGACTACAAAATGTTTAAGTAAATCTTATTAATATTTCTGCATATTTATCATCTAATTTACATATTTATATTTTAATTTGGATATGAATTATGAATATATAATTTTATTTCATGTAATACATTTCAAGAGGGAATTATTTAATACTTTACATAAAAGTATTCTAGTTCAATAGAGTTTTTCTAATTGAGATTTTGTTCTGAAGAATTATAACACTACTGTGCATTTTTAAAGAAATCATTATTAAATCAAATGAATCATGACCCAGTGGCAAAATATCTCTGCAACAGGAGAGAATTTGACCCAGGATGTATTACAAGAGTACAAGATGTTATAGATTCAGAATACTTTCATGACACACACAAGTGTAAACAATGAACTCCAAATTTCTAATGCAGCTATCAAAGAGATATTGTGTTAGAATCCTGTTTCATTTTAGGCTGCTATACTTTAATCATCAGAGAAGAATTTCAGAAAGCAAAGATCACATATTGAAAATTTTGTAGGTTTGTAAGCCTAACCATGATTAAGTGAAAGTATTTTCACATTTGACTTACCTATAAATTTTGATCTCTTCAAACCACTTTTAGTAGTGCTAATGAAGATAAATAGAAAATGAATGTGTTTTAGCCTTACCATGGAAATCAGTCCGATGGGAAAGTACTTGCCTTGCAAGCCTGAGGAATTAGGTCTCCTCTCAGAACCTCTTTAAAAATGAACCAGATGTGATACTATATCTACACAATCTCAATGGTGGGAGTGTTTCCTTGGGCTTCCTAGCCAGCTAGCATACCCTACTTGGCATATTCCAAGGCAATGGGATAACCTGTCTTAAAAGAAAAGGAGACAGTGCTTGAAGAACATTTAAAGTTGCCCCTTTGTTGCTAAAAGTATGTCACAGAAGGCACAGTCACTCAGAATTATGTGCTTCTGTACAAATATGAATGAGTGTCCTTGCACATTCACACTCTCCTGCATACATTTGTTGTGGGAGGTCCTTCTGTATATGAATTGCTTTTATTGGTTAATGAATAAAGAACCTGCCTTGGCCTGTGATAGGGTAGAATAGAGCTAGGAGGGGAAAACTAACCTGAATGCTGTGAGAAAGAAAGTGAAGGTGAAACCATGTAGTCACCACTAGGAACAGAAATGTGGGAACCTTGCCAGTAAGTCACAGCCACATGGCGATACACGGATTAAGAGAAATGGTTTAAATTAAGATGTAAGAGTTAGCCAATAAAAATCTAGAGCTAATAGCCAAGCAATGACTTAAGTTTCTGAGTGATTATTTCATGTCTAGGCAGCTGGGAATGAACAAATAGCCTCCTACTTCAGATTGGTGTGCCAACATGGTCAACAATATCTATGTAAAACTTGAGAAAGCTCAAAAAGGAATTCTAGACATGAAAGGACAAGCTAAGCATGACTTTTTGGTAGCCAGCATTTTGCTGGCTGTTGTCAGCATGCAGCAGCTCCTTTTAGAGAAGTCTTCCTGATTCAGTGGTAGCAGAAACAAAAACAAACAAAAAACCCACACGGTTTCAAAATGGTGGCTTCCTGGGCCATGTTGCCAGCATGAACTCTGGCTCTTTCAGGAGACCAAATTTTAAATGGGGTTTGTGAGCAATGTGTTACAAATTGAATAATGGCACCTTGACCCACTGCATACTCAGAAATGGGGTGATGTGCACAACTTGCAGAGACAGTAAATATGTTTCTAATATGCTCCTCTGTGCAGAGCCAAAAGGCAAAGCAGCCTTAGTACTAGTCATGCCACAGCTTAGCATTTTAAAAGTTCTCCAGGACAGAACAGGATTTCAGATATGCAATAGGACAGAGTTAGACATAAAAGAACTCTAAGCGAGACATAGTGTATTTTAAAAACATATGTAGATTTGGGACAAAGAAGAAAAAAAGAGTAAAGAGACAGTAAATGTAATACCAAAGAGTACAGACTAATAAATTAAAGGACTAAAGGCAATAAAATAAATATTAAACTTGTAGAAAAAGTAATAGAGTAAGAAAAATAAGTCACATAAAGATGGAAAATACACAGAGAGTCTGGATTATGTTTATTGTTGTATTTTCTTTGAATTTTTTTTACTTTGAAGGAGCAAGTATGGAGAGACATTTCATTGTATGGTCTGCTAAATCAAACAAGCATAAATAATTTAAAGTTATCATGACTTCAGAATTTGGTTATAAGGATTGTTGCTTTGGAAAGGGGGTTCTTTTGTTTGTTTGTTTGTTTCCATAGAGGATGAGAACCTGCGGAATCCTTCCAGACTAATGTGGTTTGATGGACCAAGATGCCCTGAAAGATCTCCATGAACACCTCAAAAATTACTTAGCCCAATAAACAGCTAGAAGTAGTTTAGAAAGAATGACACCTGAATTCTTGAGTATTGTTTATAAATGTTTGTTTACATTTAAAGGGGGATATGAATATGAATACTTTGTATTGGTATGGATCTTGATTTATTGATACAAATTTAAGGTCAAATTTGGTATATGTATATTTCTGCTCTTGATTAAAGTATTGTGTTTGTGCAGCTCCTTAAAAATGTAATATATAATTAAGAAATATAAGTTAATAGATACTCACTTATAATAACAAGCTTGTAGTCATGTTAGTTGGGTTTTCTAGATATAGAGATATATTTCAGCTAGATAGATAATTTTAAAATCTTTCAGAGACCTTCAGAATATGGCATTTAAAATGTTTTAAGAATTTAAGACTTTCCATGACATGAGACAAATCTACTCTTGGCAGCACCAATTAAGTCAAGAGGAAGACAGGCATTGAAGTGGATCCTTATGGAATTGATTAGCCATTTGGGTAAGAAGCTGCTCTTGCCTAGACTGCTTGATGTTATGCTATATGAACTGGACATGCAGGACTCACAGAAAAAGTGACTGTTGAAGCTGCCTAAAGAAGGTGAGACAGTCCTTTGGGGTTCTTGATTCATGAAAGAGACTTCCAGCCATTTTGCAAGGCACAGAAGAAAGTGACTGACAGATTGTCAATATAGGTGGAATTTTCTTTGAAATTTCCAGATCTTGAAAAAAATCTGATAGATAATATTGGTACGTAGGCTAAATATGGATGTTCCAATGGTACAGAAAAACCTGTCCAGGCAGCAAGATGTCTCTGTCATTTCCAGAGTTTTGGAAGTTGCTTACAATGCCCTTCCTGTTTACTTAGGTAATACTATATCCTTCTGGAGTCCTTGATGGAGTTGAAGAATAGATAGTAATAATTATAGTTTTTCTTAGTTATGATAAAAGATAAAGTAGATATAAATATTATAACTGTAATTCTTGCTTAATACCTGTTTTGTTATATGCAATTTTACTATGTTAAAGTTAAAACCTTCTTTCTTATTTAAACAGAAAAGGGAAAATGCTGTGGAAGGTCCCTCTGTATATGTGTTGCTTTTATTGGTTAATGAATAAGGAATCTGCCTTGGCCTGTGATAGGGCAGAACAGAGGTATGTGGAGAAAATTAAACTGAATGCTGGGAGAAAGAAGAAAGAGAAGGAGATGACATGTAGCCACCACTAGGAACAGACATACACAAACCTACCCGGTAAGCCACAGCCATGTAGCAATACACAGATTAATAGAAATGGGTTAAATTAAGATATAAGAGTTAGCCAATAAGAATCTAGAGCAAATAAGCCAAGCAGTTGTTGGAAGGAGTAGAGACTGCTAGTTGTTTCCTGGCTGCTTAGCCCTAAAATAATCACACAGAAACTATATTATTTAAAACACTGCTTGGCCAATCATTTAAGCATACTGCTAACTATCCCTTAAATCTAGAATTAACACATTTCCATTACTTTATATTTTACCATATGGCTGTGACTACTGGCAAGGTTCCAGCATTTGTCTCCAGCAGCACTAAATGGCTTCTCTCTGACTCAACCCTTCTTCCTCCCAGCATTCAGCTTAGATTTCCCCACCTAGGTCTCTTCCCCTATAGCTCTGATGTAGGCCCAAAGCAGTTAATTTATTAACCAATAATATTCACAGCATACAGAGGGAAATCTCACATCCAGCAGTGACGTAATGATATACGTTCTGAGTGATTGTTTCATGTCTGGTCAGCCAGGAAGAAATGAATGGCCTCCTAGTACACACACACACACACACACACACACATACACACACACAACACATTAATTAAGAATAAAAGAAATCTTTCAAGTCCAAATCTTCTATCAACCTATATGGTATATTTATTATTATTAATTATTATTATTATTATCATCATGATTACTAATATTAATTGGAATTTTTAAGAAACGTACAAACTGGGCATGGTGATGAAGCAAGGAAACTCGTTTCTCAGAAATTTGAGGCAAAATAATTATGAATTTAAAGGAAAAAAAAAACCACTTGGGTTACAAAGTGATACCGTTTCACAAAAACAACCAGAAAAGAATGTTTTATGCTAACACAGGCTTTTACATCATTACCAAGATGAATACTTTGAAGTTTGAATATTTGTAAAAAGTCAATCTTTGCAGACCAAGAAAATAAAATGCAAATATTTATATTTTAAGCTTTGTTCCCTACACAGAATGCCTGACTAATACAGAATAAGATATATTATAATTTATTCATGTTTAATATTAAATAAAGTTTATATACTTTAAAATATGAAAAACATACAAGATAATGATAATATTTTATATAAATATATTCTTTGTATAAAAACTCTGCAAATAATTTTGTGAAGTGTGGCATAGGGTATTTTGTCTACATGTGAAACATAAATAAAAATATAAACTTTCTTCAATAAAATGTAATAGTTTTGCTAAAGCATTCAGTATATAAAAGGTCTCGTAATTTTTTTGCCCTAGATAGTTCTCAAAAGATAAACTAATGATTTAATATTTCAAAAGTCATAATTCTATCTTATTTCAAATATTACTTGGGATATGTACATGCTCCATCAACCTATTTTAGCATTCATTTAAATTTTAGTTATTGTCTTAAAATATTGTTAGGCTTAAGTAGTTTCATTTACTTGTTGCTTTAATGACTTTCCCTTAAATTCCAAGAAATATATTTTATAAAATATTGATACAGAATTTTTAAAAATGAAATTATTTCAATTTGCAGCACAGGATCAAGGAACTTTATAAAAGAAAGCTTATTAAATTTACTTGATGGAAAGTAGAGAAACTCAAAACATCTCCAAAATGATTCTCTATATCTCATATGCATAATCTATGCAGTCATGAGTTAGAAGCTGATTATGAAGAATTCATCCGAGGAAAGAGGAAACTACTTTGGAGAAGGCACTGGAAAAAACTATCAGGAAGTAAAATTGAATATCTACATTTTTTCCTGCCTACTTTTATAAGAAAATTTGACACCTAATTCAGTTCTGTTGATAATCTAAATGTAAAACTGTATGATCAGTGAAGCTTTACCTAACATTGGCCCTTTTGAATGTAGATTTATCAGGATTTAGATTTCTCAGGGTGGCCAAAGGCTCAGGAGTAACCAGGTTACATATCATATGCTATCACACATTTACAAAATACTGTGGAACTGAGTGTAAATTTGCATCTGCTAGGAATGTTTGCACTTTATGTCTTATAGCTTTTTGAGGAGTGAAAATATTGGTGCTTAATTAAAAAATGTTAGACATGAGTTCACAGGGCTGGAAGGATTTAGATAGATAAGAGAACATTTTAGCAATGAAATTTATGCTTTGTAATCTGCCTGTACAGTGCTTACACCCACTTTATTTATTTTCCCTGGAACATTTGTTGAACCTTGGTTAAAATATTTTCCATAACTGCTTAAAAACATCCATCATAGTTCTACATCAATCATTCGGCATCCTTCTCAGACCTCACTCAACACAGATCCCTCTGTGTTTTCAGTAGCATCTTTCAGTCGAAAGGACATTTACAGAAAATTATGCACGTCATAAAATTCTAACTTACACCAAGAAACAATTTGCCTTCATAATTTAGTGTGCAGGCTAAGTTAAAGACAGAAGCTCTACTGATTTATAACTCGCTATAGTTATAATATGCCTTGTTCCCCTGCCCATAAAACAATAGGAAAAGTGGTACTGTGATGGATTCACTAGTTATGCCATATGCCAGGATACTTTCCTGGAAATATTTTCCCTTAAATAACTAGCTAAACAGGTAGTTCATCATGAGAGAATGCAGTTCCAACTGTAAATCATTCCCCGAATACTTGAAAATACTCAAGAGCATGATAAGAGGATAATAAGTTGTTACTATCATTTCCATAAGGAAATGACCAGAAAGTTAGAGGGGGGCAGTTGAAAGGTTCAAGTGTCTGATTTACAGCCATATAATCATATCTTCTAAAGAATATGTGTTTAGAACTTTGTGTGGTCTGGATGCTAACATACCATCTGTGCCAACAATTTCACAACATATTTAACATTTAAGAAAATTCTACTCTGCCAAATAATAGTACATGTCCCTAAAGATTTAGTCCCTAAAATTATCCCAGTGATAGTGCTGATAAATGGAAGAGATGGAAGAACTTAAAAGCATGTTACTATGGAGACTTCATCATTGTGTGATGGGTGAGGAAGATAAATTGCTTTAAAGGTGTCATGCAACTACTTTCTTTTGGTCAGGAATGTGATGTGAATGTAGTAGCAGGCAATGGAATGATACATCCCAAGTCACCAGTGCACCTTATATATTAATCACGAGATGCTCATTTTAAAGTTTATCTCTCTCTTTGCTCCTATTCTCATCATCATAACAATTACAAGTTCAGATCTCTAGAGATGATAATATATCTCAAATAAATAAATAAAAATAATAAATAAATAATAAAATGCTTCCAATAATTCAGACTCCTTTTTAAGAGTCACATTCAAATTATTTCAAGTATTTCTTTAAATTTCTATAGTTTTATATTTGTCCTCTTTTCCTCTGAAGTTTCTAGTCTTATCTAATTGTTTTCCATTCATTCTATTATTTCATAGCCCACACTCTTCCCAAGCAATCATTTAAAGATGTAAAAGTACCAAGCATATGTTTTTAGAGATGTTATATGTGTCAAATAATTACCACATAACCTAAAGAAAATAAGTAAATTGCTATATTTCATTAAAAATATGTGTGTCCACAGAATAATCGTATATGACTGAGGTAATCATCAGTCTTTGTCCAGGCCATTTTATAGATGACATTAAAACTAGTTAGTAACACAAATGCTACTCAGTTACTCTTGAAAAAATACAAATATATGAGTTGCATCACTTTTCTTGGTTTACATGTTTTGTTTTTGTTTGATTTTTCACACTTGCTGCTTTGTTATATAATAAGAACTTGATAAGTAAAATAATCTTCATGTTTAGACTGAAGAATGGGCATTTTAGTCAGCTCACAATATACATACTCTGTTAAACTGTGTCAAAATGGCACATACTTTTAGTCTCTTATGAGTAAAAGATCAGTCATGAATCTTTGGAATGAAGCTCTTTGGCTATTGACTGCAAATTCTTGGGTGTTCATTTAAGCCCTGGAATCTTTCTTATCTGTGGAACAGGAACATTAAGGAAATGTTTTACTGAACAAGTCTAATGTTGAGAAAGACAATTACAAAATGCCGTGCTCTCTTTAAAGCATAATATAAATAGTTGTTTACTAAAAGCAGATTTAATGTGCCTATGCCTGAGAAACTTGGGCGATGATGTCTCAGGTGTATGAGAATCTTGACTAGTTTCCATGTGATTATCTTATATTCAGTGAAGAAGGAATAAAAATACAACTTAAAGAACAAAGCAGTACAAAACTTAAATCAATAAAATAGCAGGAGACAACATAATGTATGAGAAAGCATATCATATTTTTATACTTTTTAAATTCTGTTCAATATCATAACAAATTGCTAGTTAATAATATTTTATTAGGTACTGTTGAGTATGTTTTGATGAATTACTAACCCCAGAAATAAAATGGGAGGAAAGATGTAATATGGCATCGTAGCTGTCAATCACTTTGCATAATGGCAAATTTTCTCTTCTAGAAAAACAATAGTGACTGATATCAGATATGGCATTATTCACTAAACCAAATGTACATGGAATTTCTAACCAAATTTAGTAGAAGAGTCTTGATTATTCAGAAGTTTGCAAACTTCAAAAAGATCTCCCTCTCGTTTAACTTTAGACTCTAACGTAGTATGATCTCGGGGTGATGTTAAATTGACCTTGATAAAATATGTCCATATCTGTTATTTGTCTCTTAGAGTGGCAGACACCAAACCAATTGCCTCAAAATAAAGAAGCAATCATGTGGAGTTTGTGTGGATGTGAGACTCCATTTTCCTAGTTAGGGAGTATCTCCCGTGGTTAAGTCATTTACAGATAATCTTCATACACAGAGCAATGATCACAATAACATTACTCTAGGAGCAACACTTCACTTGTATCAAACAACTTCTGAAAAAAAAACTTCAACAATTTCCAAGGTTTTTTCTTTTCTTTTCCTTTTTTTTTTTATTTCTATAAGTACACTTTGAAGAGATATTACCTTGGTTTAATTCTTATAAAAACACGATTTCTCATTTTCAAGTTTGAAGGTTTCTTGTCAGAGTATTGATTGAACTAAGGTTACATAAATGTTTAAATAAGACCCCACGTACTAAGTGCCATTTTTTATTCTAGCTAAAGCTACGAATAACAAAAGTGGGCAGGACCAGTAAAGCTAATTGTATTATGAACTGTGTATTTTTAAATTAAGAAATTTTACTTGAGCCGGGCGGTGGTGGCACATGCATTTAATCCCAGCACTCGGGAGGCAGAGGCAGGTGGATCTCTGTGAGTTCGAGACCAGCCTGGTCTACAAGAGCTAGTTCCAGGACAGGCTCCAAAACCACAGAGAAACCCTGTCTCAAAAAACCAAAAAAAAAAAAAAAAAAAAAAAAAAGAAATTTTACTTGAATTTGACATTTATTGCTCATTTTAATTAAAGGTATATGGAGATTTATCCATAAAGACATAAAATAATACTCACTGAGCTGGAGAAATGTTAAGCAGTAATAGTATATGCTATTCTTTAAAAAGATCATGGCTCAGTTCCTAGCATCCACATTGAGTGGCTCGCAACTACCTCTAAATTCAGCTCTGGGGGAACTCATAATGCCCATTCGGTGCTGTACAGGCTCTCACACAGTCATTCACATATATAACAGACACATACATATATACCTAAGTAAAAATAAAATAATTTCAAGGGTTTATTATGATTTCTAAATCTCACAGAAGTCATATATTTCTTCTCTTGACAATATACATTTAAACATTTTCATCTATTAAGATTAAACACTTATGGTTATTAATTACTAGTTGTGAATTATACATTTGTTACTTTTCATAAATTGTTTTACTGGGAGCAAATAATGACTTATTATAACAATTAATTATGAGGTATACAATCTGTTGCCTCAAATATAAGCTACTTGGAGAATAAAATTTATCATCACAATTTGTACACTGATTGCTAGATTAAAAACAATGATATCATTATTTATCTGGTGTCCTGTCCATTTTTTTTCTAAAATAAAATGGTTTGGAATGCTCTAAAATATTTATATTTACTTCCTACTTCCTTTATTTTTATAGATTTTTAACAATAGTAGTACTAATTCAGATGAAGAAATATTTACTCTTATTTTGCTTTTCAAAATATTTTTACTAATATAAAACATTCTAGTAAAATTTATGAGCTTTTAGTATTCTAAAGAGCAATGGATTTTAAATTCCATAAGAGGTTTGTATGTAAATCTATGCACATAATCCTGCATTAAAATTAAAAATATATTTACATAAAATAGAATTTGTTGACTTTCATTAGACTCTCAGTAACACTACAAAAGTTCAAAGAACTCTAGGCTGATAGACTAAATCCTCTATTGATAATGTTTTTGTCTTTTAAAATACTTAGGAGACTTCAACAAATCACCAGTCAGCTGAAAAATCACCATTTTCTTGAATGTTGAGGAGAATGAACATCTGCTTTAAGTTTCACTTCCTTATAATGGCAGAAACAAAATAAGTGGAAGAGATAAAATTTCTAAGTTTGTGCAAATGAAAGGACTCAGTATTCTTCCTGGACATAAACTATTATCTAATGAAAAAGAAAATCTTATAGGCTCCAGTTCCAAGGAAGTAAAAGAAATAGTCTGAGCAAAAGGGAAGTGATGGGTGTAAGAAATCACTATTCTTGTGTTCATGTAGCATCACACAGGTAAGGAACCTGGATGCATCTGACAATCCTCTTGAGTTGAGATAACAGACACTGTGGAAGCCAGGAAAAGCCCCCTTGTGGGGAAAAGAATTACAGAAGCAATAACAAAGAAGGAAGGGATCCCTAGACACTTTCAATGATCCTAGTCAGTCACCTGTGAGGGTCATAAGTGCAGATAAGTGAGGACATCACATGAAATTAGGAAAAGAACCAAAAAGAAAAAAAAGAAAGAAGAACCCATATTCATGATGACTTTAAACAGTTTTTAATTTCACTAGTGAGAAATAATTTATAGGCAATGACTGAGCAAATATTTAAAGTTATTTTCTCAGTGTTTGATGATAAACAATGGCGTTTGGAAATTATAAACTGCCCCAAGAATATTTTTTTTTTTCGAGACAGGGTTTCTCTGTGGCTTTGGAGCCTGTCCTGGAACTAGCTCTTGTAAACCAGGCTGGTCTCGAACTCACAGAGATTCACCTGCTTCTGCCTCCCAAGTGCTGGAATTAAAGGCATGCACCACCACCGCCCGGCATGCCCCAGGAATATTTAACAAAGTTAAAAATGTAAGTTCTGGTGAATCAACCTTTTCCCAGTAATTTATTACACAGTAAAAGTTAAAATTAAATATAAGGACATAGAGATACACGGCCTCTATGATGGCTAATGTCCATGGTCATCCTATTGGATTCGGAATCACCTAACAAATAAATGCACTTGTGCTCAAATCAAAAATGGAGTTTCCAGAGTGTTTTACCTGTGGAACCATTAAAGCAGATTAAATGCCACCAGGGAAGAAATCTAACAACATTAGAGTCGTGGGAATATAAAATTTTCATAATAAAATGGAGTGAAAAACCCATTGTTTTTAAATAAGTCACTATCATTCTATCGTATCAATAAAGGCTTGGGAGCCACATGTTGGGGTGAAAATCTGTTAGCTCAGAGTGGCATAGAAAATGCCCAGCTGCTTCTTCTTCCACTGTTATCCCAGATAAAGAGCTGTCTGAAGCAACAACTCCTCTAACTAGATGCCCCTCACTTCTCTGCATTGTGTATTTATCTTTCCTACTGATTTCCTCTTATACTCTAGGTTTTTTTGTTTGTTTGTTTGTTTTGTTTTTTCTTATCAACAGGTTGCATGTTCCACTCCTTTACCTACTGTTGCATTTATTTAATCCTGTTTACAGTATTCAAACAGAAAGTTGTTGAATTAAAGGTCCATGCTACGGTTTATTCCCACCACAGTGAGAAACAGGTTTTTCCAGTAAATAACACAGTCTCGGGGTTCACAATTTCCTGCAACATAAGCCTGCAGCTAAGTGAACTGAAACTCAATTTTTAGTGCTAAATTCAGGAAATAAGCCTCAAAAAAAAAATCAAATCAAATAAGAGCCAATATCTCTGATGAATATATATGCAAACCTCTCCAGAAGAACATTAATTACCAAATCCAGCCAAATATAAGCAGTTTACTTATTGTAACTAATTCATTATGACAAACAGATTAACTAAGGTCAAAGGACAGCATTTCATCACATGCATTCTAATTAAGTACAATAATAATCAAAAATATTAAACAATTAGTAAGGCCTAGGAAAACGACTTGTGAGTGAAGGGATTCATGCATAAACATAAATTTCCATTACACAGCCCGAACAGAAATGGAGAAGATGGATTAACCCCAGAAGTTTGTAAGGGTGGAAACAAGTAGATCCCAGGGGATCACTGAACAGCCAGTCTAATCAAGCCTATATACAATAAGACACCTGGTTCAAAAGGAAACAAAACAAATTATGGCAAAAATATTTATCTCAGGATTTAATGTGTGTATGAAAAAGCAAATGTACCCACAAACACATGTGCACACATATATACATACATCATTCATACACACAAAAAGTGAAAATTTTTCTTTAGCAATAATACATCAAAAAGAATGAGGACACTAAGAATAGATTTAAATTTAAACTAAAGTATTACTAAAATTTTTTTATAATTGAAATATTTGAAGTCATATTGACATTGTTATTGATTTTGTGTTTGTTCATAACAATTTGTGTGTAGGTGTGTGTATGTGTGTGTGTGTGTGTGTAGGTGTGTGCATGCATGTGTGTGTTTATGCCACATTGTATATCCATGGATGCCAGAAGAAGACATGCATTCATTAGAAGTTAGAGTGACTGGCAATCTTGAGCTGCCTAACATAGACGCTGGGAACTCAATTTGAGTCCTCTACCAAAGTTAAAGCCTGTAACTTAAGCACACTTCAATTTCTGCTGAAGCTGCTGGGAGATGTGGAATTTCCTGTGCACTTGCTGACCCAAGTCTAAAATTAATCAGGTTCCTACTCTGGTCCATAGCTTCCTCTGAATCCACAAGTAACAGAAAGTTTCACATCTCTCTTTAAAAGGCCTCAGTAAATGTTGTTAGACCTAGAGTGAAGACAAAATCTGCCTCTGACAAAAAAGGCTCAAAGGTGTAGGGAGAAATTTATAATTCATAGAGAAAGATGCAGACCAAGACAGTAGTTCCTACCTGATAAGAATAATACCTGACTTTGAGAGAAAACTTGAGATAGAACCTTCAGACATAAACACTAATATTACAAAGAGAAATGACACGTCATGCTTAGCTGGGTCTAGGTTCTCCACTGATTGTTGTGCACAACACCACAGATAAATGTGGATGTGAATATTTGAAATAAAAATGCAGTAGAAAGGAATAAAAACTTAACTAGTGAGCTAACTTTAGTTGCACAAATTCCAGAACAGAAACACGAACAATAAAGACAGCATGACTCTCCAATGAACTGCTACTCCCATAATAATGCACCTATTAAAAATTACTTAAAAGTATGAGGCAAAGAATTCAAAAGAATGTTAGCTATCTGGTCACTGATATCTGAGGAAAAAGCCATCAGATTGAGGTAATAATTTTTCCCTCATTTTATTGAGAGTTTGTATAAAGGAAATTTGTTAAACTATTTTTCTGTTGAGATGATTGTATGAAATTTTTTAAAACATATTGATTCTCTAAATTAAAAATTCACAATGTTATACTCAAATAATTTGTATATTTTAATAATGCAACATTTTTATATATCAAATCTGGACTTATTTGGTAGAGTGTATGCAATGTACCATATTCTGCTGAGTCAACCATATCCGATTATAGAGAAATATGTCAGAGTCAGCCAGATCACTTGATCTAACACATGACAAGGCTGATATTGTATCAAAGCCCTGACTCTCAGTGGAGTTATATATTGTTCTATATGTTAAACAAGATGGTAGACATCACCTAAAAGAAAAGAAAAATGATGTTTCACAGTTTTAAATATGCTTCCTTCATAACCTGAAAAATTATATGTATCATATGTGTTTATATGTACAAACATTTGTGTGTGTATGTGTCTATCAATAGATACAAGATGTAGTAATTCATCTTTTACCTGGAAAACATTTTCTAGCAAAGTCTAAGTACTGAAGTCCTAAATATTCATTAAAATTACTGGATGCTAAATCCACATGAATTTTGTCTATCACCAACCATATCACACGTATGTTAAGAAAGTTTAGGGACTGGGGAAATTGAGTTAATTAGTTTAACGTCAAGCATCTATGGAAAACAACCAGATTCTGAGGCTTAAATCTTCATCCCAATATTGGGGAAGCATGGTAAAGGAGGATTATTGGAATATGCTGGATAGTCAGTCTAACTTGATCAGAGGGGCCTAGGTTTAAAGAAAGACTTTATCTCAAAGAAAGGAAGAAAAAGAGAAATTGAGGAAGACACCCATGTAAACACATAGCTTTACAAACACAAATGCAGGTTTGCACATTGATAAATACTTCTATGCATCTATGTATGTACAAAGAGAGAGAAACTCAAACACACCAACATTTCAAGTATATTAACTACATTTTGCACATTACATCAAATTCCAGATTATTATACTTCTGAAGCAATGAATCGTTGCCATGTTCTATGGGGTATTCACAAAGCCAGTGCTCTCAAATGGAACACAACACATTATTAAAAATTTAGTAGAGTCTTAAGGAACATTTTTAAATGAATCTTGTGTCTCTAAGGTTGTAAAGAAAAAATACTACATAAACTATATATTATACTTAATTTAACTTGGATGGGAAGGTATAGATTTTCCAAACCAATATCACATCAGGAGCAATCAATGACTTTGTTAAACTTTTCAACCATAGAGACCTTGAATTTGGCATAGAAAATGCATCCCGAATATTTTGAATAAAGTATATGATAAGATAACAATTTGTCACAACTTTAGATAATTTTGCTATTTATTTCCATACTGATATGAATAATACACTCAGAAATTTCTGGTGTGTTTTTTTATGTCATCTTCATTATCATGATTCTAGTAGTACAGATCAGTATTCCTACAAAATCCGAGTACATTTGTTCTAATTGTACTCGTCCGAGGTTAAAATACCCTTATTTAAGTTGACAAATATGTCCATACATTAATTTAGAGTAATCTGAGATTTCATTTTCTGTTCTAGGTAGAACAGGTAGATAACAATCATTTCAGTACCCCTACTTCACAGCCTTAGAATTAGTTCAGTCTTAAAATTAGCCTTTTTTTTTCCTGTGTAACAATCTGAACACTAATTGCAAGCTCCATTGGTGAGAAAATTCAGAAACCAGCTCAGTTTTACTTCACTGTGGAGTTGCAGATTCTCCTGGGATAGAAGACAGGAAACAGCTCCTGAGTCTGAAAATGATCGGCAATCTCAGAAGTTTGAATTATTGAAAAATGAGTCTTTAATTTACATGTGTTAAACACCATTTCTGTCAACTACCATTATTAAATCCTTAGGCCCTCTAAGCACAGAATTTCCCTGCTGTAACACTGTGTGTGAATGGTATTATACAGCCTTCTTGCTGTTTATTCTATGCAGATAGGGACTTAGAAAACCAGTCCTATTTCTGTGATAAAAAAGGAATCTCTTATGTTTGACCCAAAGGTAATCTGTCTTTTAACAGATTATAAAGGATGGTGCAGACCAACTGATATCTAGTGATGAGGATAAAGTTCAACCCTCCATAGAGTTCTCAGCAAGAGATACACTATTATAGGGCAATATCCTCTATCGTTTACTCTGTCATTCTAATAATTATGTTTAAAGGTCTTGGAGCATATTTGTTGACTCCTATATGACATATGTAACAAATAAAATCAGGAGTTTGAAATGACACACATGTTTGGAGTTTTGGCTTGTTTCACCAACCCCCTCATTTGTAAGTAACTATTATAATTATTATAACTATCCATAATATATATAGTTATTCCTAATATAAATGTCCTAATATATTGTTACAAATATTGAGACATTTGTATATTTATAAAGGGATTCATATATTATGCTAAAATAAAAACTGAAAGTATTTGCTAATTTGAAAAATTGTTTTACATATAACGATCAGCTCTAAAACTGGGAAATAACTGGAAGAAAATAAATGTATGTTCTACACCATGAAGAAATTTCTCAGCACATGCATGATGATTAATTTTTGATTCCACTTTCCTTATGTATTATATAGATAATAAAGTGTAAAAATAACACGAGGCTTTATCTTTATGTGAAAAATAAAATGATCTTTTCAGTGAAATATCCATGACTAATGGACAGTAATAAGTTCTATCTTCATAGTTTTAGTATAATTATCATAAAATAGTTCATCAGAATTTTCATTAAGGTTCAATTGACATAATATTATGAGCAATGCACAACAGAGTTATAATCTTGATATTGAACAATAATTAAGATAAATATCTTGTCGACTTTAATTTATGAATGTGACTGGATATATTGGTGGTTTAAGAATGAAAATCTCTTTTGAATTTTATTTCTTTCATTATTCAAAGATAAATTATGTTTTAACATAATAAGTCAGTGAAGATATTTTTTAAAATGATTCACTAGATTAAAAGGAGTAAAATAAAAGTGGATAGACACATTAACTATAAGACAGTCTGTGCATTCTTCCGTCTAAGTTTTTTTTTTTTTTTTCTCGAACATTATTGATTTTGGCCCAGAGATAAACCCAGTCACCGTGAGTGATAAACTATCACCAAATCCCATTGACTTTTTCTCTTTTGCTGTAGTTTTTGTCAGGTCAATGAATTATCCTTGGCTTATACTTTGTTCTCTAAGGCATAAATCAAGTTTTTTCTTTTTTTTTTTTTTTCTTTTCTTTTTTTTAGGTTGGATCCTGGCTAGTTTGGAGGAATGAAGTCAAACACAGCTTGAAAGGAATATATAAGCTTCTTGTTCACTTAAAAATGTCTTCCTATAATTCTTAAAGTATCAGTTGAGCTTCTATTCATTAATGATTAAAGGTGGTTTATTTTTATACAGCCGAATTCTTTAATTGGTACACAGGAAGAGATTGGTTTTGTTTTGGGGACTTTAACTTCAACATTCATAATAAACAGAATAAAAGGATTTCTGAAATTGAAATTAAATCAAAACACATATTTAGATTGGCCTTAACCTTCACAACAAAATATACAGCTTTGCCAAACGCATCTGCTGTGCTATCATTGTCTTATCGGTGCACCATCTGTGTATGTATGAACACATTTTCCAATCTACATATATATACCACCTATTTGGAACATGGAATATAACACTAGGAAGCAGATGATATTATTATATTGAAATAGTGAAAAAGTAGTAATAATGAGGCTCTATTAGTGACACAGTAAACAAACAAAGCTTCAACTGAGGAAAATAGTCTGAGTTTATGGCATCCTGCTTTAGTGACTGTATGTTTTTACAGCCACAATGGGAACATTGATTCTTTTTTTTCATTTTATTTCCCATTTATGAAAATAAGTTAGTTTTTCATACAGTATATCCTGATTATATTTTCCCCTCCCTCCACTTTTCCCAGATCCTCTCTTCCCTACCCCACCACTGGATCTACTCCATTTATGTCTCTCATCATAAAGGAACAGGCTTCTAAGGAATAACATCCTAACATGACAAAATAAAATATAAGTTGCAGCAAAAGCTATTATATCGAAAAGGAAACAGCAACTCAACAACAGAAAAGGAGTCCCATGAGCAGACACAAGAGAGTCAGAGACCAACTTATTCTCTCTCTCAAGACTTCCAAAAAATACCAAGCAAATGCTAAAATGTATATTCTGAGGACTTGGTTCAGACTTGTGTAGGCACTGTGCTTGTTGTTCGAGCCTCTGTGAGTTCAAATGCACCTTGCTCATTTGATTCAGAGCGTCTAGTTCTCCTAGTGTTTTCCATTCCCTTCGACTCTTACAATCTTACTGACTGCTCTTCTGCAAGATTCCCTGAGCTCCCTGAGGGGAGAGATTTGATCTAATCTCCAATTAGACTCTCTCTCCACTTAAAGCCTGTCTGTGCATCTCAGCATCTGTTTTAGGGATAGTCCAGAGACCTGGGGTAAAACCAAACACAACTGCCCCCCCCAAAAAATCAATAAAATGACTTCTAACAATATTCTCTTTTCTCATAGATGAGTCCATTATCCAGTCATCATCAGAGGCTTCCTCCAGTGTCAGATGAAAACACTGATTCTTTAAAGCAAAGGCACTGTGTGCAGCACTCATTAAATGTTCTAATTACAGCTTTAAAATCCATGGTAATTATATAAACTCTATCAGACATGTACCTACTTGAAA
Organism: Chionomys nivalis; assembly: GCF_950005125.1. NCBI lineage: Eukaryota > Metazoa > Chordata > Mammalia > Rodentia > Cricetidae > Chionomys > Chionomys nivalis. The sequence goes on from NC_080088.1 coordinate 26,555,062, forward strand.
GGCTCATCAATTAGGAGAAGACGCTAAAAAGTTAAAGGGTGATTCAATAAAAACAATGTGCAATTTGGAGCCATTAATTTGCTAACTCAGAGAACAAGTTTCAAATGTTGGCAAGTCATTAAAAATGTCATATAGGATTTCATTTTACTCTCTTACCACAAAATAATTTCACCACAAATTACCCTAGCACATTCACGTTTTGTTCCCTGAGTCATAGTCAGCTATGTTTTTACTGTATTTAAAATTTTAAATATGTTTGAAAATAAAGGCTTAATTTATCAAGAGAAAAAATAACACATACGTATCATTAGTACTTTAAAATCACAGACATTTTTAAATTTAACAGTTCACTTTTCATTAAAATTATTATTCATTAAAATGTTTTTTTCTCTTTTATAGTTTCTATTAGTAGGATAAAAACTCTCTGGGACATGTTTCAGTTCTGTTGGATCTGAAGGCACTGTGGCTCTTACAATCTTCCATATCCTCTTCCACTTAGCATGTTGAGCCCTGACAGGGAGGGAGGTACATATTAACCATCACAAATGGTTAGGCTACATGTCCAATAGTAAATGACCAAGAGAAAAGGAACTTCCTGGTATTTTTGTAGACATTTTGTTTCATATTGTACTGTTTTGATATCTTGTTACGTTTTATTGGTCTTTTACTGTGTACTATAGTTTCTGATTTTATTTTTATATATTGTGAGTGTATGTATGTGTGTCTGTTTTTTGTGCTATTTGCCTTTTCCTTCTTTATTTTTTATTGACTGTTTGCTTTCTCTTTTTGTTTATTGCAGGGTTTCAAAATTCTTCTTTCCTTTAATTGAAAATAGATTTTTTCATATAATATATCATGATAAAATGCCACCCCCCACTCTTGCATTCTCTGATTAGAAAACAAGCAGACATCTAAGAGACAGTAGTGAAATTGAGTAAATTATAGCAAGATAAAACAAAAATAAACATATTTGAATAAGAAAACACAAACACAAAGAAAATAGCTAAGCAAAAGAACAAGAAACATATGTAGATACAGATACCCACTTGTCTGCTTACTCAGGATTCCCACAAAACCGTAGAACCAGAAGTCATACTTTATATACATAGGATCTATGGAGGAAAGTGAGGAGAGAGAGGAAGAGAGAGAGAATACGTAAAAATAAAGATTTTTTTTAACTTTTTTTAAAAAAAAATTATAAGATAGCAAAACAAAATGAAAGAAAGTCACATTGAAGTTAGACCAGTTAAACAAACAGAAAGAAAAAAAAGCCAAAATGAGATACAAGAATCAGAGAGCTACTTGTTCGTGTATTCAGGAGTCCCATAATAATACTCAGTTGAAAGCTGTAATGTATATGCAGAAGACCTGGTTCCAGAGGTTCATGGAAGGGAAACATGATAGCAAATGGCAGGCCCTTACAATCTCTCATTTCCCCTTCGGTGATGTCTCCTGAGACTGAATTGCAGCAGTGTGTTACTGATACATCTGTTGTGCTTTGGTTTCCCACAATCTGTGAATCTCTGCATTATGACCATTAGTTTTCAATAATCATTTTTATTTGCGAGAAAGAGAAGATTCTTTGCAAGGGGTGAGAAATACAGCTATCTATGACTACAAAGGATAAGTTGAGAATGCAGTTAGGAATTGTGCTGGTCTAGTAAAGTGACTATAGTAGATTCCCTTCTAGTATACATGACATCTCGAACCCTGGACATTGGCCTGTTTCTAGTGTTATGCACTATTTCCTTTCTACTGATCATGGCTTCATTCCAAATAGCTACTCGTTGTTAACTGCCGAAGTGTGAGCACCAGTATTGCACCTTTAGGGATATCTTGTCATCCTGGTTATTGTTGCAGTTCACAGGTGTCACTACTAGGTGAAACTTTTGATTGCTTCCCCCTTTTGGCATCTTGCATAGTATTTTCTAGTATTATGAAATCAAAACTGCAGGAGTCAGGTTTTCATGCTAGATCCAACCCTAATCTTCTGAGTCCTGTGTCTGAAAACCATGGTATCTTTTGCAATAGGGGCTTATCTTTAATCAACCAATAGAGCAACAAGAGCTTATACTGTCTTGGGAGTCACATGTACTTCCCTGATCAATCACTCAAATAGAAGTTTTTCATGCCTGATATTTTGTTGCTGTTATATTTTTACATAATCAAATTGTCTTGGGAAGAGGCATTCTCAGTGTAAGTGACATAGTGTGTGTGTGTGTGTGTGTGTGTGTGTGTGTGTGTGTGATATCACTTTATACAATATATACTGTCGAAAATTTTAGGGAAAAAATATGTTCCATTAAGCTTTTATCAAACAGTCTAGGAGTTATTTGTTCCTTCTCTCTTCCTCTGCTTTCTGATGAAGGCCATTCAGAATGTGGTGAGATGCAGTCTCAAAGCAGCTTTAAGTTTTTATTTTCTTGATAGATAATGAAATGAACATTCTAAAAATAAGTAATAGCCATATGTATTTATTATTTAGAGAACTCTTTATTTAGTGTGTAGCACAGTTTTTGATTTCCCATTTTTAGAGAATACAGACAAATCAAAGGTAAAACATGAATAAAATAAGATTCAAAAATAAATAGACCAAAGGAAATCTAAAGAAATGGAAAATAAAATAAAAATTCTAAAATATGTAGTTATTATTAGTATTATTATTTGTAATCTAATTAGAGACTGAAATAAAGGATGTGGATTGGGCAGGAAAGTGAGTAACTTCTAGATGGAACTTGGGAAGGGAAATATCAATCAGAATAAATTGTTTGAAAAAATATTTTCAATAAAAATCTGCATTCAAAAAAATATTCAGTAAATTCATATCAATACATTGAAAATCGAGTCATTTTTAATTTATAAAGAATATGATAAATAGTCTTTTTTATAAACATGTACTTTTGTGTGAGTACCTTGCCTAAGGCCTTGCATTTCTTCATATTGCACATCAAATTAAGTCTTATTTTTTAAGTTGCAAGGCTTCATTTGATCTGAATGTCATCCTTTCTGAACTCAGCACTTAACTTCTCCATATTCTTTCCTACACTGAAGTCATAATGGTCTATTTTGTTTTTTAGAACGTATCAAACTTATTCTTGCCTCAGGATGGGTCCTTATTCATGCTACATTCTGGGGAAAAATATGTTCTTTGAGATTCTGCTTGACTTATATTTGCATCTTTTCAGATTTCCTATTCCATTTACTCCTTAGAAATGCCTTCTCTGACTAATGGCTATGTTTATCAGTAGTGTTACTCTGCCTATCATCATTACTGAACTTGACACTTCCTGAAGTTATTGTTCATTTATTTGTTTCCTTATTTACTTGTGGTCCCTTGTGCTAAATATTATGAGAGTTGAGTCATTGCCTACTATGTTTACTATTCCTTTAGTGTTAGATATACTGTGTATATATATGTGTGTGTATTTATATACAGTTATTTAGATATGAACTTTAATTTACTTTATCATCTTTTAAACCAACTATTTTCTTTTACCTACTACTCCACTTTCCTTCAACATGATTCTTAAAAGCTGTATGACCTATGAAGATTGTCATTTTGAATGACAAATATTGAACATAATAGTCAAGGTCTGTGAAAATGATGTTAGTTGATATTATAAGCACCATGAACTCCAAATCATTGACTCTTCTTTTTTTAAACCATAAATACTAGTTCTTTAAATATAGTGTGATTGGATGGGATGTTTTCCCTTCAAGTTACATCACATATTTAATCTAATTTTTAAAAGTGGTTTTAGTAGCTTTATTTTAATTAGACAAATCATTGGATACTGGTCAACTTAAACAACCTCAAGAACATCATTTAAAATTTAAGTAGACGTGATATGACTTGAGATGTTAGTTAGAATTTTTTTTTCTGAATGGTGGAAATAGATGCCCTGAAAACCAACACTCAGGAGGCAGAAGCAGGCAGATTTCTGTGAGTTTGAGGCCAGCCTGGTCTACAGAGTGAGTTCCAGTACAAGATTCAAAGCTACAGAGAGAAACCCTGTCTTGAAGAAAAGAAAGAAAGAGGGAAAGAGAGGGGGAGGGAGGGAAGGAGGAAGGAAGGAAGAAAGCAAGCAAGAAAGAAAGCAAGCAAGAAAGAAAGAAAGAAAGAAAGAAAGAAAGAAAGAAAGAAAATAAGGAAAAATTGTCTTGAATGTGAGATCTCCTCAAATAAACTGTAGAAATATTTATTTTCATAAATATTTCTTAGGAGTGACATTCTTGATCCTTGGTACTTTCAAAGACTTTTCATAGGCTTACATGATACATCTGTAGATATATTCAGACCCTAACTTTCTTTCTTTTTTGTATCTTTCTCGGTATGCCTTTCTTTTATTCTGTGTCTTTACACCTTCCCTCCCTCTTACCCCCATACATCTAACAAATGCACAAGAGTGATTATCCTTTCTAACAATCTAGTACCCAAATCTAGGGAATGATTACATTACATCAAACTTCACATCAATACCACAATTTAGATTTCTTTTCATAGGTATCATCTTTATAACTATTAAGCATATAATATATATATATATATATATATATATATATTACATATACAGTACACACACATATATGCGTAACAGTGAGGATACTGGTTGTTTCACTTATTAGAGACAAAACGATTTGTTACAATAACTGAATATTTTAAACATTGAATGAATTTCATCATGATAAATAGCTATATAGTATCAATATCATTTTTTAAATCTAAAGGAGAGGGTCTGTTGATCCCAAACATCGTTCTCAGTTACACGTGAAAGATTCATAATTAAGTAGAACTTAGAGTGTTTACATGTACAAAATATTTTATCATTGAATGAAAATTGCAGCTATTTAATAGTCAAATGAAAACGTATATGCTTAGATATTTGACTTAAGTCTAACCTAGATTGAATAATGTAATTAGACTATAATTTATGTGTCCAATGTAGAATGATGAACTTCCTTAAAAAACTACTTTTTATAGATATGAGTTTGGTTCATCAGTCATATAAAGGCCGCATAAAACCCTTTTGCTTTATTAAGGCTTATCCTTCAGGAGACTTGAGAGACAAACAGCCCACATGCCTACAACCAATACAATTAATTTTAGAAGGAAAAAAATGAAGGAAAAATACTTAGCATTTTGTGCCTCTCTGGTATTTATATAGTGTAGATTTTTTGGGTTAATTTTATTAAGAGATTTCTCCTTCAATTTTCTATTTTTCACAAATACACATATGTTTTCAGTTCTATAAACGTATACATGCTTCTCAGCTACCTCTAAATTCTGCCTGGGAATTCTTCTGACTGCTATTTAATCCTCTTGATTTAATTCTAAGAAAGCTGACCTGATGTCTTTGGTTTTTTATTGTTGCAACTAAACACCATAACCAAAAAGCAATTTGGAGAGGAAAGGGTTTATTTTACTTATACCTACACATTGCTGTTCATCACCAAAGAAAGCCAGGACAGGAATCCAAATAGGGCAGGATCCTGGAAGGCAGGAACTGATGTAAAAGCCATGGAGGGGTGCTGCTTACTGGTTTTCTTATCCTAGCTTGCTCAGCTTGCTCTCTTATAGAATCTAGGAACACGAGCCCATGGCCAATACCACCCACCATGGACTGAACCTACGCCATTGATCATCAATTGAGAAAATGCCTTCCAGCTGGATCTCAAAGAGACATTTCAACTGGGGCTCCATCCTGTCTGGTGACTCTTGCTTTTGTTAACACAGCGAGGACACTAGAAAAAGGAATTTCTTCCAAAGTCTACTCCTTATGTCATTGGAAACATTCCTTCTTTTCCCACCTTCACAGTCTCTGAAACCCTGCACTGGGATTTGAACCCCAGGGAATTTTGTAAAGCTAACTTCTTTCTGAAGACTCTGAATTTCTCATTTCTATTTTTAGCTCCCTTTATGCTGGCTTTCTCAGAGTGGAGTCTGCTAGAAGGCCTCTGATGTAGTTATAGTTATCATCCTTAATTATCTGAATGCCAGGACTTCATGTGTTACAAGATACTCATTCATTCATTCATTCATTCATTCATTTATTTATTTATTTATTTAAGATTTCTGCCTCCTCCCTGCCACTGCCTCCCATTTCCCTCCCCCTCACCCAATCAACTCTCCCTCCCTCAGCAGCCAGAAGAGCAATCAGGGTTCCCTGCCTTGTGGGATGTCCAAGGATCTCCCACCTCCTTCCAGGTCTAGTAAGGTGAGCATTCAAACATAGATTCCAGATGTTTTCCTTGCAACACCATTGATTTCAAACACATTTTTAGGACGTATTCTATTTTCTTGTTGTGTTTTATTTGTATTTTTAATTGGAAATAAGGTTATCTCTTATACAATATATCTACAATTCTCCCTCCCTCTACTCTGCTCAACTCCTCTCCCTCCCCTTTTCACCAGATCCATGGTTCCTTTATCTCCCTTCATAAACAGAAGTCCTCCAATAGGCAACAACCAAACAGGGCAAAACAAAATACAAGTGACAGTAAGACAAGAGCATTTACTCTGAACATGGACAAGGTAACCAAACAGGTGGAATAGTACCAAGAACAGACATAAAAATCAGAGATAGACTTTCTTCCACGGCTAGGTAATCTGGATTATCCTGTCTTTAGTTTCTGGCCATCCAAGCTTCTTCTGTCATGGGCCTCAAATTAAATAGGGTATTGGTTGGCCACTCCCACAAATTCTGTGCCTCTATTGTTCCAACACGCCTTGCAGCCTGGAAATACTGTAAGTCAAAGATTTGTGGCTAGGTTTCTGTCCACATTTCTCTTTACATAGCCTGCAATTCACCTTTCTGCAACAAAAAAACTAGAGCATAGGGGTGAAAATTCCATGCAGGCTACAACTTAGCCTCTTTATGTTCAATGGTGTTGTCAGCAAAAAATAAATAAAAGCCCCACAAAACAACAACAATAACAATTTCAGATATTTTATTTTAGTTTTTCTTATATATTATTTAATACAAAACTGTCAACATTTTATTTCCTAAAAAATTTTCTTTCTTTGTACAACTATGCTAAGTGACATTTTTTCTTTTTCATAATTTTATTTTAATGCCTGTCCATTTTGGAATCATAACATTCAGTAACATTTTTGGAAACATGTGTAGTGATTTTGATGATAAATATCTTAAACTGTCTTCTCAGGCCTATAATGCTTAGAACCCATTTTGTAGTTCCCTTTGGGTAGGTTTAGGAACTGCAGCATTGTTGGAGGAACAATGTTATTAGGAGTGGGCTTTGAGTTTTTAAACACTCAAGCCATTTCTTCCTTCTTCTTGGGCTTCAAGATGTGAACCATGTTCTTCTTTATCTTGCCTGACATTGTGATGTCTTTCACCGTGCTGGAATCTTATGCCACTGTACTGAAAGAGAAATTAGAAGCTTCTTTCTGTAAGTTGCCTTGTTCTTAGTGCAATAGAAATGTTACTGATATAAACATATTGCATTATTTAGAAAGTAGCACTTTCTAAAGATGAATTGTAGTAAAGTTTGAGAAAACAGGTTTTTAAAGAAATCCTTTCTTTCAACTTGTAGGAAAATTATCTTAAGATTAAATTTAATAGATGACTCATTTAATATTTATAGAAGTGAACTGCATATTTTATTTGTGTTGCTTAACAACGAGAATGCTCATGATCTCAGTAGGTCTATTGAGGAGCAAATTTAGAAACACATCAAATTCACTTTGTGACTTTGTACATCAATTTGATAAAAACCCTAGGACAAAGCAGCCATATGTAGAATTTTATAGTTGGACTGTAGAGTAAGTGTTGAACAATTTAGAAAGTTCTAAATATATGAACTTTCTGACATAATCTGGCTTTCTTTTCATTGAAAACAATTTTTTTAAATTCACAAAACAGTTTTAAAACATTTACTAATCAGAACCTTTTAGCACTACTCCTGAGCTTTGGTTGACTCAATTCCAGTCCTCGGGTTAACTTCCTGTCTCCTTTGCCCACCTGAGTCTCCCAAGATCTAGACCAAGTGCAGACCGTACTGTGAAATCTTTCTTTATTATCTGCACCCATGACATTCTTCCACTTCTGAATTCATTGTCAGTGTGAACCCTGCCATAAAATAACTCTAAAATCTCCTGGTGATTCAAAGAAAGCAAACTTCAAAAATAATAAATGACACTAGCCAGGCCCAAAGGAGTCCCAGAAATTGTAAGTGCCTATCTGAGGCCAGGGGATCTAAAGGAACAGGTAAGACCCATGCTCATAAAAAAGGGAAAAATAAAGTAAAAGGTTACCAAGAAGTAAGTAGCAGACTAGACGTTAGAGGTAAGATCAGGAAATACCAGGTTCTTAAAGGATTATAAAGGTGAGGGAAACATGTATCATGTCCACAAAACTTTGCAAAATATACATGAGGGTATAGCACATTAAATAAAGCTCATGAAACAAAATGTTTTCAAAAATAACAAGATTTCCTTGGGTCTGTGCCCTAATCACATCATGTTATGAGCCAAGTAAAAGTAAATGGAATCTAAACCACTTTAAATTTCAGCATGAGACTTAGTTTTTTTGTAATAGAAATTTATATTGCTCGGAAGAACACTGCAAATAGAACTTTGTGATGTGGTTTTTCTAGGTTTTCCTGTCATCATTCAAAAGAGAAATAATCCCATTCTGCATGATTTGTCCCAGGTATTCAGACAGAAAATTCTCGAGGGCAGAGACAGGTGATTCATTTCTGTACTGCCGCATGATGGAAATATTTCTTAAAGAACATCAGAATCCCTGTGCTGCGATTCAGTGCTCTCCGGGTAGTGGTATGATCTACCATTTGTTTTCTTCAGAAGAAATCATCAACCCTGCGAGGACAGTTCCTTATGAGTCTCTTCAGTTAATGGGGTAATATTACCAGTTTAAGATTAATAACCCTGCTTTGTGCTTCATTAATCAGTACCCTGTGGATTGGTGCACTTGGTTGTTAGCTCTTTTAGACAATATCTTGAAGTAAGTTAATAAAACAAAAATTTTAACATGACATGCCTAAAATAACTATTCCCTCTTTGAGTTCTGAAATATAAACTAACTGCCACAGTTTCATTCTAAAGCTCACTACTTGAGCAATCCAAAATTAAATGCATAGTTAAAAATAATATTAAATTTTATCCTAAATGTAAAATTACAAATTATTTTAGTACTGATTTTTTTCTTGATTAAGGTCAAAAGGAGAAATAATTTCCAATATGGTAAAAATTTAAGTATTTTATAAGGTTTTTAAATCACTTGCATTAATTAAATAATGTCATACTTTGATATATAGTCTGTTCTTTGATTATATATAAAAACACTCAATATAAATTGAGTTTCAAATAAAATACACCTTTTAAGAAACAGAAATTATTTGCTTATAAAATTAACTAATTGTAATTGATAAAATTGTTTCTATAAAATAAAAATCTGAATAACCCTCAGGGTTTGTACTACATTGATCTTCTAGATAAGGAATGAACTGAATTAGTTGTTAATTCAAAATAACTATTATCGAACTAAAATATTATAAAGTTTCCTTTACATAAATTCTTGATAAGGTCAAGTTTTCCATATATTTTAGTAAATTTGATTTTTATAAATATAATCCTTGTACATTCTGAAACTCATATTCAGGTAATGCAAGCAGAAGACTATCGGTTTGGCTATTCCTTCAATTGTATTTTCATATTTGAAGAAAGACTCTATAATTCAGGGGAGGAATTATACTAATGACAAATTAATATTTTCCATAACTTTTTCATTTCTTTATTTTCTTTACTCTCTTGTTTGGCTTATTTACAGGTGCATACAGTATATGATTGTTAAAAATTCATGTGCATGAATTATCTAGCACACAAAACCATAAACTCCTCATTACCAGGGAAAACTGTATGATCACAGAGCAATAGAGGGAAATATGAAGTTGGGTCACTAGGTGGAAGAAACTACTATTCACAGGGGTAAAGTAATAAGCTCTAGAGATCAAGAAAATTAATATCTCTGAGACTAATAATGCTGGTTCTTTGTTAAAATGGATTTATTGTTTACTATTAACCTTTTCTTTATTCATATTTATATATAATGCACTGTTATCACAATAGTTCCTTTCCTCTCTTCTTCTATCTTCCTTCTTTTATCTCCCACATAATACATATCCCCTTCTTTACAACCAGATATACAAACACACACACACACACACACACATGCACATGCATACACATACATGTTCCTCTATTTTTTTTATTATTTTATCTTATTTTACTTTGAAAAGTAAGTGGTCAAGACTGTTGCATATTCATGATTTTAAAGTCTTGTAAGATTCAGACAACAGTGCTTTACAGTACTGCTTACTTACTATATTCCACCTTCCAATGTCCTTCTTATCTCTCTTTCAATGATTTACCATGGGACTGGGTATAAATAACACTGATCTTATAAGGATAGAAAACCCTATGGGGATCTGAAATCTTGTGTTTTCTGGAAACTAAAATATTTGGGGTCATATACATTGTAACACACTGGTTTTGTTCACTAAGCAGCTGCACTTAATTTCTGTACTTTTTTGTTCATGTCTGTTGGATCATCTCTGTTTTCTTAAATATGCCATATAACATGAAAATCTAGGACAACAAGGATGCAAAGAATATCTAAAGTGTTAAATATTACATAGTCTCTGCCATAATTCAGATGCTTTTACTAAAGATATTTTGATAGACTGTTTAAGATTTCAAAAACGTGGTTCTGTGAATACTTTATATCTTATTAACTATCATAAAGACTTTCACTTAATCTAGTTGTGATGAGTTTTCATTATCCATTTCTGTGTCTGGGAGGCAATTATTTCCACATTTACTCACAAAACTTTGATTTTAAAAAAAAATAACATTTAAGAAAATAGAAATGTACATTAAAAAGTATTTGGCTATGCTGAAAAAAATTCTCCTGTTTTGTAACACTTAGTAAAGTATAAATAATGCAATAAAAATAGCTGTTTGTGTGGCATTGCAGGTATGTATGTCCATTGTAGATTTAGGCTATTTAAGTAACATAAAATTGGAGACATAAAATGATAACAAATTAACAAGAAGTATAGTATTTTATTGAATAATAATGTTTTAAAATTAAAAAGTAGAGAAAAATTATTATCTGGGGCATAATTCAGTACTTACTAAAGTGTAACTCACTAGGTATAGTACCTACATGTAAAAAGTTTCTTCTTTTTCTATGTTAAAAAGACAATTATATAAAATATATATGATTATATATATGTATGTATATAAAATATAAATATTCACAAAAGTAAATTCCTATATATTACTCATACAGTATTCTACTGTATAAAACACACATGTTATTATGTAGTTATCATCCTCAATATTCTGATAAAAATATTTTTTGTATATACTCTTGCCCTTGGAAACACATTCAATTTACATCTAAAATATTTTTTAAAGAATTTCACCTCTTCAGTTATCATTGTAAACTTTTCCACATTCTGTCAATTTGCCTTTATGACACAGCTAGAGAAAATGTCATAAGCAATTTACATGATTTGCTTGTAAAGCTTCCTGGGGAATTAATTATTAAAACAGTGTTCTGTCATTACTACTATTGCCTTCAAAGTAATTAAAAATACTCTCAAGACCAGAGGCATCAGAATGAAATGTAATGGAGCAGTGATTCTGGTCTTATGTTGTGCCTGTGATGAAACTGGTAATACTCAGATAGCAATTTCTTCTTCTTTGATCTCCTAGTGGGCATAATAATGTGAATGTTACTAAGAAGATATTTATGAGGATACCTGAGCAAATACAAGGAAGAACTGGTTCAGTGGCACCCCCACACCCCCACACCCACATGCATGCATGCATGCTTAGGCACATGGAGGGGGAAGAAGAGAAAGTGGGGCAAGGGAGAGGAGAGAGACAGACAGACAGAAGGACAAAGACAGTGTCATAAAGAGACAGAGAAACCAAGCAAATGGACAGCAGTGACGAAAATCAGCACCACTTATAAAAAATTTTAAGAATGTACTTATTTTTCCTCACCACTAACTTCAATAAAATTATTCTTTTCCAATCATCATTAATATATTAAAACTTTTAAGCATGACATGAAATCGTGTAATACTAAAATGGTTTAATCCTAATATTACCACTTTCTTTTCCACCAACTAATCCTGAACTTTGATCTGCATCTAAATCTATAACATTGACAACAGTAGAATTTGGTATGTGAGATTTACACATGGAAGAGCACTGAATACATATAATAAAGAAGACAGGTCAAGAATATAATCAAAGAGATGAGTTTTAAAAAATTCATCCCTAATATATACTGACATTACTTGCTAGGTCTAGATTTGCAGGTGGCTGAGGCTGGAGGATTGAGCAGCATTTCAACCTAAGATTTAAAGTCACCCTGAAATCATAGTGAGACTTGAAAGGAAAAAGGAAAGTGAAGAAAAACAGACACAAGGTAGGGGAGGGGGAAGAAGAAGTTGAACAGAGAAGAGAAGAAAATTATTACCTTATTCATACCTCATGATAGGTTTTAAATATTTTACTTCCTCACTTTTGAGCTTCCCAACAACTAGGCTCACAAACATGTCCGACGTAGTCTTCCAGTATTTGAGTGAAAATAGATTAGTTCCCCTATGAGTTTCTCATTGTTGTGAGGAAGACTTCTCTGAATGGCTGCAATTCCTACATCCTAGATTCTCAGCCATTCAACCACTGTGGCCAGTGTAATCAAGGGATTCACACACATAATATGTGTGAGACTACTCTTGGGCTAGCATGACACGCATAACATAGTAAATGGGTTTTATGTTCCCAAGAGTAGAACAAGTTAAGTAATGATAGTATGATCTCTCCACAGATATCTTTCTCTAGTGCATCTTTACCTACCATCTTAAGGGCCACATGACAATATCACCCTCTATTATGTGAGCTTTAGACCATTATCCTGTTACTCTAAAAAACAAGGAGATGGAAAATAAGGACATCTCCTATATTAATGTATTTAAATCTAAGTTTTAATTATATACCTTATCCTTCCTTCTTAGCTTTTATTTTGATTATAGATACACAAAGCTTTAAGTTAAGAAAAATAAACCCTAAATATGGTTTTTATTGAAAAAAATTTCTCGCCTCCTCCCAACCTCCCATTTCCCTCCCACTCCTCCCACTCCTCTCCCCCTCCCCCAACTCCTCTCCCTCTCCCTCTCCAGTCCGAAGAGCAGTCATGGTTGCCTGCCCTGTGGAAAGTCTAAGGTCCTCCCCCCTCCATCCAGGTCTAAGAAGGTGAGCATCCAAACTGGCTAGGCTCCCACAAAGCCAGAACATGCAGTAGGATCAAAACCCAGTGCCATTGTCCTTGGCTTCTCCTCAGCCCTCATTGTCTGCCATGTTCAGAGAGTCTGGTTTTATTCCATACTTTTAAGGGAGCCATCTTATGGTTGGCAAGAGACTTGAACCTAGAAGGGCTCCCAGGTGCCCAGGGTGATGTCCCCAGTTAGTTCCTTGGGCAGCTGAGGATAGGGAACCTGAAATGGCCCTATCCTATAGCCATACTGATGAATATCTTGCATATTACCATAGAACCTTCATCTGACGATAGATTAAGCTAGAGACAGAGACCCACATTGGAGCACCGGAATGAGCTCCCAAGGTCCAAATGAGGAGCAGAAGGAAGGAGAACATAAGCAAGGAAGTCAGGACCGCGAGGGGTACACCCACCCACTGAGACAGTGGGGCTGAACTATTGGGAACTCACCCTAAATATTTTTTTTAGAACCAAAACGTCCATGTTGTTTTCCAGGATGATGCTTCTCAGTATAACATGTTTATTGCTTTAAAAAATAGACATGTTTGAAATATATACATGTGCCTAGAATTCTATATATTAAATAGCTCAAATTTACTTTTAACAGATTCTGTTTTGCCAAAACAAAATATAGAAAGTGTGGAAATCCAAGTAAAAAAATGTCACCCTGTATCATTTTGTCACTAATGTATCAAAATGTCACTAATGTATTATTAACATAGATATCTTTCAAATTGTTCATCTCCTTTTGGGTGGAGAACACCAAACAAACACATGTGTGTGTGTGCCCATACACACACACTAACACAGACACATAGACCTACCACCACCACAACAACAACCACTACTAACCGAGCAATTGATTCTTTTCAATATTTCACAACTTTTTCTCATGCCAAATTAGAGTGGCTTAGGAATATATTCATATTTTCAAAGTCTTTAGCCAAGGAATACTATTACCTGAGTCCTTAAGAAATAGAGATAAACAATACTGCTCATAATACATATAGAAGGAGGTTGATTTCTACCTGCTTTGATTCTCTCCCTTTTATAATGTTGCTTCTTAAGTAACAAGATCAGTTTTCACTTATTCTTGAAGTGAAGGAAGAACATTCTTCTTCTAGAAGAAATGTAGGAACAAATGAAAAAAATTCGTGGCTAAAAAATACAGTGGATTAAAAAAAAAAAAGTAAAGTGAATGATGACTTCCTGCAAGGAAGTTGTTATCTAAGAACAGCAGAGCATAAAATTGAGCAGGAAAAATTACTTTGCTTATTCATTAGATAAAAATTAATATGATTAGTAACTTTATTTCAGTAATACTATGTACTGTTTCCAATCAGAAGATCAAATCCAGGAGTCCTGGTTCTTCTTAGTATGACCTAGTTGAAGTATACAGTGTTGACTCCATCTGAAGGCATAGGTTTGCATCAGTTGTAAGTAGTTTTCACCTCTGTAGTGGAGTGAACTTAACCACAAATCCATATAATTTAGGGTAAAACAATGTGGTGGTTTGAATAAGAATGACTTCCCTAGCTCATATGTTTGAATTCCTGGTCCCCAGTTAGTTGAACAGTTTGGGAAGGATTAGGAGGCATGGTCTTGTTTCTGGACCACCGATGGTGTGCTTTGATGTTTCAAAACCTCATATGAGAGTCTAGTCACTTTCTGTATGCTGTCTATATATCAGGATGTAGTATTCTCAGCTACTGTTCCAATATTATACCTATATGCCTCCTACAGTGTTGATCATGAACTGACTCAAACTATAAGCAAGCTCCCAAATAAGGGCTTCCTCTTATCAGAGTTTTCTTGATCATGGTGTCTCTTCATAGCAATAGGGCAGAAACTGAGACGCAAGGTATCGATATGGGACTAGGCACCCAGACCTGAGAATGCTGTTTAATTTATAAGCTATGCCATGTAATCCAGATACCCCCTTAGGTTAACTGGCCACTCGATGCAGAAGTTGCATGTGCTATGAGAATAACTCATGAATCACCATAGGCCTTGCCCTTACTGCCTAAGGGGACTTATTTCGTGCATTCTCTCCTTGCCTCAGAATTTCTTCATATCATTTTGAGTTATCGAATTTTATAAAATCACCATACAGGCCATGTGTGTTGTTTGCCTGTATGCTTGGTGTGCCAGACAGGTTAAATGACACATGTTGTTGACATGTCTCACCACTGAGGACACCTGAGCATGAGGATAATGAACTTCATGTCAGGATTATTCAATGTAAAGTCACTTCTTTTCTCTCTATAATTAGCCCCTCATAGGAAAAGATATTTTCAAGGTATTTGAATACACGTCTTTGTCTTTAGCAGTATACTTGCATCTATGTAAATTAGACATGCCTTGTCTAGAGTAACTGTTGCCTCAGTGCCTTCTTTCTCTATACCACTGGATTCGTCAGTAGTAGAAGATGACACAAAAATGAAATAGTTGCCATTTCTTTTTCTTCTTGCCTTTTTTGAGGAATTATTTCTACCTTTCTGTGCAACAAATTTTTTTTTCTCTCTTGCTCTTCTATTGATCTGGTTTTATAAGCCATCCAAAATGCCATTTGTGAGTTTCATTTTATAAAACAATGTGATTGTGATTGTGGTTTTGTTATAAATGTGGTTATTTATTTTATAGACCTTAAAATAGTATATCAAATAGTCAGAGGATGAGGTCAAACTTTAATTTCCCCCTGAATCTCATACTATAGAAAAATTGTAAGTCATTGATAAACTGTTTGAAATATTTAGGCATGGTATAGGTAATATGTATATAGAAGATATTGTTTCTAAAATTCTATAATAAAATAATACAATAAGTCATCTCATTATGTTAAGGCCAGCTTCTTCTGAAAATGTTCTATATAACAATAGTTGGAGAACATAGAAATGTTAGCTCATGGATTTATTTTCTTTATTAATAAAACAAACTTATATACCTGTAGCACAAATAATAAAATCCCAGAGATATATTTTGGGACTCAAGATTAGAAAATAAAAGCAACCAGCCACTAGTTCTTACTTCTACCTCAGACTGAAATGGGTTGTCCTGCCTCCACAAATCTTCAGTCTGAGACTGAGAGTGAGACCTGTCTCCTCCTATCTTCTATTACTCTCTAGTGCTGGCATTAAAGGCATGCACCACTACAGCCCGATCTCTAAACTAGTGTGACTGCTGGGATTGAAAGTGTGTACCGTCACTTCCTGGACTGTATGGCTGACTAGTGTAACTGCTTTCACTCTGAAAATCAGGCAAGCTTTATTTATTAAAACACAAATAAAATGCTACTCTATTTACCCTGGACTACACAAGATTGATCTAGAAACAGATCCAGATGCAATCTGATAACAGTATCACCCCTTTGGTCTGAGCATTGGTAGAGGTTAAAGAATTCTCTAGTGGCTGGCTGTTTTGCTATTCTGATCTTAAACTTGAAGCCCAATATCTGTTTCTGGGTTTTTATTATTCAAACTTCATATATTAGATCAAATACCTTTAATAAAAGAATAAAAACAACACATATTAGCATCCAGACTATGTTACTATCTAAAGTATGTCATCATTTTCATGATGAAAGTCCACTATTATTAAATCTGGCAATTATATATGATATAATTCATATAATATAAAAAGATAATATGCATCATTTCCTCTGGTTTATCCATGCAGTGAGACTAGTCCTCCAAATTTTAGTCTGAGGATCTACATGTAGAAGTAAGTTGCATTTAGCATTTGCATGAGTCAACCTATAATACCAGTGAGTTTTCTTCCAATTACTCCTGTCTTCCCTTCAAGACTAAATCTTGGGTAATCAATGTGTATTCTGTCATGCTGAGATGGAACCAATATAATGCATTCTTGTATACATATTCCAAATTTGATCCTTCTTGTTTGTTACTATTTTGATAAATAGTATCAAAAATATGTAAGAATTTTCCAGAGCATTGAATGAGCAACAAATGACATGGTTTCTAAACAAAATGAGTAGCCTAGGCTTGCCTAAAACTCATATGCTCCTGTTTCTGCCTCCTTCAGCAAATCCTACCAATGTGGATGCTACCAAAGGAGAAATATAAACACCAACACAGCCACAAATTGATCTACATTGAGTCCTACATGCAAAATAGGCAATAGCAATAGTAAAACAAAGCAATATATTATTTGACTTAAGGCCCACTCCATACTTGATGCTGTTTGGGTGACCAAGACCTTAGACATTCTAGAAACTTAGGGTAAGAGCAAATACTAATGTCCTACTAAAGGAACATAGCAATAGAATGACTCCTAATGGCATTCTGCTATATTCATAGATTAGTCCATCTCTCAGTCACTATCAAAGAAGCTTCCGACACTACAGCAGATGGGGACAATAGAAACTCGCAGTCAGACAACATGCAGAGAGTGAGAGACATTGGAACTCAGAATGGGATGTCTCTATTAAATCCCTCGTCTCAGGTCTCGGGGACCCCTGTAAAAGTGGAGACAGAAAGAATTTAAGAGTCAAATGGGATGAAGAATACCAGGGAACCATGGCCTTTTATTCACAATGGGACTGGCACACACGTGAATTCATTAGACGGAGGCAGCATGCACAGGGCCTTCAAGGCTCTGTGCCTGATGGGGTTCTGTACCTGAAAGGACAAATGGAAACCTACCTTATCCAGAAACTCTACCCAGCTGATAACTACTTGCAAGTGAAAATATAGTTTACTCTAAGTAATTATCACTGGGGAAACACACTACTTTTAAGGGTCAGCTACAAATCCAGCAGTAGATGGACAAAAAAAAATGAACTCAATGGCATCTTGGAGGTTCCTTATCTCATAAGGGTGTATCAGGGCTTTTGTTTTTGTTGTTTATTTCCTCTCTCTCTCTCTCTCTCTCTCTCTCTCTCTCTCTCTCTCTCTCTCTCTCTCTCTCTCTCTCTCTTTCCTCCTCCCACTCTCTTTTCTAGGTCCTTTGCACATATATTACGACTTTTAAGGGTTTCCTGAGTGTGTGAAAAAGTGGTTCCTTGTTATATATATATTGGAAACATTTGCCTTTGACAAAACATTGTGTTATGTAACTGAGTAAAAGATGGTATCACGTGACCCACAGTTGTGGTTTACCTTTCCACAACTTTAGGCACTGACCCAATCCTTCCAGTATTCAACTGAAATTCACACATTCAATTGCTTTAACTGTGTAAGCTCTTGTAGAGAATGATATACTCACACATTTTAGGTGCCTTTCAATATCTCATCCACATAAATAAAACATATATATATATATATATATATATATATATATATATATATATATGTTTCTTGTGTCTTTTGGGGGTCTCTTTTCTTCTGTTATTTGTTTTATCCTATTCCAGTGTATTTATTTTCATTTTATCTCATTGTACTTTATTACAATTCTTTAAAAATATATTAGTTTTCTAATGAGAGACAGAAAGAGGTAGATCTGAATGGGAAAAGGGGTGGGAGGAACCTAGAGGAGTAGAGGGAGACAAAACTGTGATCACAATATATTATATGGAAATAATCTATTTTCAACTTTAAAAGACTGTGAGGTAGGATCCCCAGTCAATGGGAATAGTCTCAGCTACATCCTAAGTTAGAATAAATACCAATTGCACAGTCTGTCTTTTTGTGTTCATTTTTTATGGGACATCCTCCTTCTCAAGAGTAAACTTTGCCTTTTGTAGACATTTCAGTTGGAATGGTGCTCTCCTTCAGGAAGATCCAGAACATATTTCTAGTACACTAAATGAGTTTGGTGACTGTTGCCCTGAAAATAACACTTGGTGTGATAATTACTTGAAAGTAAAGAATTTTTTTTTTAACAAAACTAGAACAAGTTTCATCTTGTACCCCTTTATCGGTTTCAAGGCAGAAAATACTTTCATTCCTTCCACGATTCTCCTTTAAACCTAAATACAGGAAGAAAAATGGAGACCACCAACACCACTGAACAAACTTACACTATTCTCTCTTGAGTTTGGTCCCAGTGAAAATCATTTACAAATCATTGGGTATTTTACAAGTCAAACAGACCTTCCTTAACCTTACATGTCCTCCAAGTATCATGCTCTTCAAGCCCCTGAAGGTCGCTTACCATTGCCCTGACTTCTCCTCCTCTCCCCCCACTTAGAAAGAGCTGAACATGAGTGTCTTAGTATTTTAGGTGTCATGGGTAAAGACACGGATAAGATTTTCCTCCATAATGTAATTTTCATTTTACAATAAACATATTTTGTCAAAAAAGAAAAAGACAAGAAGATGGGTGATGTAATACAAGTACTATACAATCTTAATGTCTTATGGGGAGGTACAGGAGAAAGGTCTTGCTCTGTTAACTTGGATAATTCATCATGTGCCATATTTTTATTTACCACCACTGAAATAACAACATCCTTCAGTGAATGACAATCATGAATCTCAAATAAATTTTCAAAAAAAATTATAGAACCCAGAATCTGTATTCTCTGAATCCCATGTCAGGCTCGTGGATCAAGAAATACATAAAGCTCCATTTTTATCTTTAGCTTCAAATGAGACTGTTGGAAACATTTGCCTTTGACAAAACATTGTGTTATGTAACTGAGTAAAAGATGGTATCACGTGACCCACAGTTGTGGTTTACCTTTCCACAACTTTA
This sequence comes from Chionomys nivalis, assembly GCF_950005125.1. Lineage (NCBI taxonomy): Eukaryota > Metazoa > Chordata > Mammalia > Rodentia > Cricetidae > Chionomys > Chionomys nivalis. The sequence goes on from NC_080088.1 coordinate 26,575,050, forward strand.
GGCATTGATCCAATCCTTCCAGTATTCAACTGAAATTCACACATCCAATTGCTTTAACTGTGTAAGCTCTTATAGAGAATGATATACTCACACATTTTAGGTGCCTTTCAATATCTCATCCACATAAATAAAGCAAAATCTTGAGTTACTGGATATTAGAACAACTGCTGGTCTATGAATGTCCCTGTCAGGTTCTTACCACTTTAGTGCTGATCTGCATTGTCTAAGCTATTAGCCTAGTTTTAAACTTGTACTTTACTAAAGTCTATCTCCTTTTCCTTTCTATACAGTGGTATTTTTGTTGTAATAAGAGCGGCGGGGCTGCGTCCCCGGCGCCCAGCCGCCCATATGGCTAGCTTATGCCCCGAAATAATTACACGGAAACTGTATTCTTTTGATCGCTGTCTGGCCCATTAGTTTTAGCCTCTTATTGGCTAGCTTTTACATATTGATCTAACCCATTTTTAATATTTTGTGTAACACCATGAGCTGGCTTACCAGGAAAGATCTTAACCTGCGTTTGTCTGGAGTGGGAGAATCATGGCGACTCCTGACTTGGCTTCTTTCTCCCAGCATTCTGTCTGTTTACTCCACCCACCTAAGGGCTGGCCTATAAATGGGCCAAGGCAGTTTCTTTATTAAATGAAAGTAACTCCTCCATCATATTTTGTTATTGTTTCTAGATGATACTTTCATCTCACTCTCTAAGACCACTTTCTAAAGGGTATCCACTAAGGTGTGCACATTGTTTCCTTATATAGCTTGGTTTCTTCCTTGTTCAAACCTCAAATTCTATTATATACTCCATGCTTCATGAATTTGGCAAACTTCCACCGACCTGGCCATTACCATGCTTGGTTTATGAGCTTTGAAGAATATATTACCTGCTCTAAGCCTCCCCAGAATTAATAGAAAAGGGAGGAGTTCCTAGTTGTACATAGAAGATAAAAAGGGCACGTTTATAAATCTAAAGATATGAACAACAGAACGTCAATGAAAAAAATCTATCTCCCACTGGCATAAAGAGAAGTCACATACTGTTCAAAACATCAAGATTATTGATGAAAATGTAGTATATACCGAAGAAAGAAACCTTATGCAGAATTCAGACAAAAGTAATTAACAATCACACAGAGATCTTAGTTCAAGGAAATGGCAGGAGAGGCAAAAAGCAATACCAAAAACATCATGTTCTCACATACTTCCTATGTTGTTAATTACAGTATTTCTTAAAAATCAAATGTAATTTCCGTTTATTTCAGTTTCTTATTCCAGAAATGTTGTCCTTATGATTCATGTTTGAAGTTTCTGGAACAGAGAAAAAAGGAATTAAAACATACACTTTTGCTTATTTTCTCTAAAGTACTAAAATGATAGAAAAAAGAAAGGAAAATGAAACGTTGATTATATGGTAGTAGGAGTTGAAGCAGGAAGAATTTTATGATTTTATGAGCTCATGTTCTTGCAACCCAATCCATCATTTTAAATTCAAACACATGTCAAGCAGGACAATTTCTGTCTGCTTTTAGCTTGAAAACACAGCAGCTATTGATTTTTAAATTTAGCTTCTTTGTCCATTTTTTTTCCCCTCAGGAACATACTGAGTTTAGTCAAATTTACTGCAATTGTGGCATGAAAAAAATGACAAAGTAAATCTAAGAAAATAACTCAAGGAACTATTCCAAAAGTATTCTTCAGAGGAGTGTGCATATAAACAGTCTTGGTCAGATTAGCAACACTGACCTTGTTACAACAGTGTTTATTTTTTGTGATACCACATGGAACGAAATGTCACAATTTGTAACTTAGAAGATTAAATTACTAAATGTATGCTTTGCATGATTGCTAGATAGGAAACTGATTAAAATATTTGAATAAATTTTATGATCATCGTGTGTGTTACTTTTATTTATTAGGCTGTATAATCTGAAAACTTATAGCTAATAATATCTAACAAGAAATAATGTGAAAAAATATTGTAGATATAAATGCATAATTTGAACTTTATTTTAATTAATATTACACATAGTAAATATGAATTATTATTAAATTTACATAATTAAAATGATAGCTTAAAATTACTATTCATATAAAACCTAAATATCATTGGTATGACTTTGAAAGTTCGTAAAACTAAGATGGAAAATAGCATGACAAATGGTTCAAAACACATATGGCTAGCATTCTTGTTTTGTTACCAATTTTTTTGAGATTACAATATAATTACATTTCTCCCTTCTTCTTCCCTCCAAACTTCAAATAACTCTCATTGCTCTCTTTCAAATTAATGATTTTCTTCATTAATTATTGCTACATGTATAAGATTAGATAAAAATAAACTTCAGATTATGCATTAAATCTGTAAAAATACTAAATATAATGTGCTTTGTCTGTATAATGGTACTGTATGTATATTGTCAAGGATCACCATTTAGTATTGAATACATAATTTCTGCTCTCTTCCCTGGAGAAGACTTTTTCTCCCACCCTCAGAATTTCTTGGTGGCCTGTCTATAGGGTTGAGAGTTCATGGTTTTTTTTTTTTTTTCCCCTGTCTATTTTGGTCTATCTATTGGTGGCATCCTTGTTCAGCTCATGTTTATGCAGTCATATTGGTGAGAATTTATGCATGGTAGCTTCCAACATTACTAAAAGTCATAATCTCAGAGTAAACTTCCTGACCCTTCTGGTTATTACAATCTTTCTGTTCCCTCTTCCTAGTAGGAGTAGAAATATCCTGTACAGCCATTGGTACAGGGCTCAAAAGCTTTACACTTTTAGTTTTCATGTTTTTTTGTAGTGATCTTCCTCTGCCGCTAAGAGCAGTTTCTTTAGGCAGATATTGCTTATTCATTCCCGGCCACCCAGACCAGAAATAATCACACAGAAATTGTATTAATTAAAACATTGCTTGGCCTATTAGTTCCATGTTCTTATTAACTAACTCTTATATCTTAATTTAACCCATTCCTATTATGTTGTATTTTACCATGAGGCTTGTGGTTTACCGGTAAGGTTCTGGGGCATCTGTCTCTTTTAGTGGCTACATGGTGACTCCCTGACTTTGCATTCTTTCTCTTCTATCTCTGCTTGGAATTCCCACCTTGCTCTATTCTGCCTGGCATAGGTCACCTGGAGCTTCTTTATTAACCAATGTAAATAAAACATACTCACAGCTTACAGAGGAGAATGCACATCAAGTTTTTTTAATGAAGAAGCATTGTGGAAACAGTTTGGGCACTCTTAGATATATGCATAGTTATATTTTCTTATGTCATCCAGTATGTTACTATTAAAACATACTCTCCTAATATTATTTGAACAATGCACTACTATTCTATTTGGAAATATTTCAATATCAGATAACAACTTTGTAAGAGGTACAAATAAGTCATTGAAGTGAATTATGAATAATATAAGCAAAAAAAACTCACTTGATAATACTTTCAAGATTATTTTGCAAACATATTTATCATTTTATTCCACTCACTTCTCTTGAGTTCTTGTTTGTTCATTCTTTTTGACTGATGTGACCTTGTCATGATGTAAGCCACTGACAAATAGAACGAAATGACAAAGGAAAACGACCATAAATGAATAGATTAATAAAAACAAGTGGAAACAAATGTGAAAAGATTGTTTGGTTAACAGCCAGGGAAGAAATGACATCTGCAATTCAACCACATTTGATAACTGAATACAACCAACCCCACCTAAGGGAGCCTTTCATAGATTCCCTCCTCAAACCTTACAATGATTTCTATATGAATCAACATCTTGATTCACTTTCTGAAGCACTTTAAATCAGGACATAAGTGAGCCAGATAATAAAAAGAACCGTGTCTATCAAAGCACCAGCTAAAGTGCTCACAGACTGATTAATTCTACTGTAGCCCTTACTCACTGACCCTGATAAAGGCAGTGAGATTAATCATGACCTCCTATTGGCCTCCAGATCTGATGTGTTTACAGACAGATTTCATCTGACATAACTGGTTAGAAAATCTGGCTTGTCTACATAACCAGATGAGCATAAAAATCAAGTCAGGATCCATCATGCAGATCTGATCAGTTCAATATGGAAAATTATAATTTGCATTTGGAACTCAGGGGAGTTTTTATATGGATATCACATATCCAAAGGTTATTTGGACCTTTTCTGTTTATGCACTGTAACATTTAACTTTGCATATAAAACATCCCTCTGTATATTTAGTGGAGTCATTTGTGTCCTTTAAGTTTCTGACTTTGTAAAAACCTTGCCTTGAGGAAGATCAAGAAAAAGAAGCTAACTGGTTTCAGCTATGAGCAACTTTGTCTCAATTTTCTTAAAAGTCTGAATTAAAAAAGATTTAAAGCTATGGCTAGCAGCTGAAACACTTATTGGTAGGAAAGCTAGCTTTCTGTGTCACTTTCTATATTGTTTGAGTGTCCTGCAACAAATCAAATCTACATACTTCCAAGGTATGTTTTATAGGTAATATTAGGATTTCATCTCTGGAATAACTTCAAAGTAAAGAAAAGTGTTCTTTTTACTGAATTTCTATGTATTGGAAAGAAGTGTGAGAATCTTACTTTGTAATTGTTTTGCTTGTGGTTGCTTGTTTGTTTATTTGTTTGTTATAAAGATATTTCTTTTTTGAGATAGTACTAAAATTACATCATTTACCTACCTCCAAATCTTCTGTTGTATAATTCTCTTGATCTCTTTCAAATCCATGAACTCCTTTTTTTCTTTGTTTTTACATTCATATACGAATTTGTATATACTATATGTTCCAAAATATGCATATGTTTTTTTATATGAAATCTATTCAGTCTATATAATAAGACTTGTATGCATGTTTTCAGGGCTATAGAGACTAGTTGATTTAAAGAGAAGTGATACAAAACATGGAGATAATTAGAGAAATCTTTAAAAATTTGCTGCTGTATGGTGTGGGAAGTCCTTTTGCCTATGTTCTGCTTTTATTGGTTAATGAATAAAGCTGTTTTGGCCAGTGGCTTAGAAGAATAGAGCTAGGTGGGAAATCTACACTGAATGCTGAGAGAAAGAAGGCAGAGTCAGTGAGAAGCCATGGAGCCACCATTGGGGACAGATGCCTCAGCTGGAGTCTGCTGAAACTTTACCTGGTAAGCTATATCCATATGGTGATACATGGAAATGGGTGAGTTTAGGATATAAGAGTTAGGCAGAAATACACTTAAGCTATTGGTCCAACAGTATTGCAAATAATATAGTTTCTCAGTGGTCTATAGTTCCGTGGTCTGGACAGTTGGAAAGGACAAGGGACCTTCCTACAACAGCTGTAGATCAACAACCAATACTGTGAAGTGCCCTAAACAGTTCCAGCATATCCATTCCTATAAATTTTATTTTTATTCTTTTAACATGAGCTAAAAAAATAAATTTGTGTCTCAGACAAAGCAAACATCAAAATATCTTTACTCAAGTAAATAAATATAAAACAGTTACATGTTCAGCCATAGGTGTAAATACAAGGTTTTAGAATATTCATAAGAATATACCATAATTTATGTAATCAATTTACATTTTGAAAAATTTATTTCTTCTATGAAATTAATTTAGTCTATTTAAATTTTTAATGGAAACATGATAATGGCTTAAAATTCATTATAATATAATGATTCAATATATGCAATGACATACAATGAGAAAATTGAGATATTTAGAATAAACATTTAAATCACTCAGCCTTAAAAAGCTGTATAAGTTAATTTTGTTGTTACTCTGTCTTAAGTCTGTGTCTTAAGTTACTTTTATGTTGCTGTGAAGTCACACCATGACCAAAGCAACTTATGTAACAAGGTATATTTGGGAGCTTGTTTATGGTTTTAGAGGACGAGACTATAACCATCATGACTGGAAAAATGATAGCAGGCAGGCCTGAGTAGCACTGGAGTACTAAGTAGCTGACAGCTTGTATCTGATCCAGAAAGATAGGGCAGTTCAGGGTGTGTCTCACTATGAATGCTATAAGCTTTTTAAACCTCCAAACTCAACCCCATTGACACAACTCCTTCACCAATTCTAAACCTCCTAATCCTTCCCAAATAGTTCTACCAACTTCAGGACAATCATTCTAATATATGAGCTCATGGGGCCATTATCATTCAAATCACCACAGCCTGTAATCACAGCACCCTGGAGGTGGAGGCAAGAAGATTGCCAGGAGTTCAAGGTCAGCCTGAGCCATATATTGATTTCCTTTTTCAAAATAAAATAATGAACATGCATAAAAATTGTAGGATAAAAAGAGACTTTTGTTTGTTTGTTTTCTTTCTTTATTTTTAATTAAAAATTTCCACCTCCTCCCATTTTTCTCCCCCTCTCCTCCTCCCCCTCCCCCTCCCTCTCCAGTCCAAAGAGCAGTCAGGGTTCCCTGCCCTGTGGGAAGTCCAAGGTCCTTCCCCCTTCATCCAGGTCTAGGAAGGTGAGCATCTAAACTGACTAGGCTCCCACAAAGCCAGTGCATGCAGTAGGATCAAAACCCAGTGCCATTAATCCTTGGGCAGCTGAGGAGAGGGAGCCTGAAATGGCCCTATCCTATAGCCATACTGATGAATATCTTGCATATCACCATAGAACCTTCATCTGGCGATGGATTAAGCTAGAGACAGAGACCCACATTGGAGCACTGGACTGAGCTCCCAAGGTCCAAATGAGGAGCAGAAGGGGGGAGAACATGAGCAAGGAAGTCAGGACCTAGAGGGGTGCGCCCACCCACTGAGAGGCTGGGGGCTGATCTAATGGGAGCTCACCAAAGTCAGCTGGACTGGAACTGATGGAGCATGTGATCAAACCGGACTCTCTGAAAGTGGCGGACAAGGAGGGCTGACTGAAAAGCCAAAAAGAGACATTTTAATATTTAATATGACTTGAGATTTTGAGAGTAGGAGCTATGCCACTGAAAAATTCAGTGATTATGTTTAAGAAATCCTGTGCTAAAGATGTACATTGTTTTACCATTACAAAACTTGAATTTTATCTTATTGCACAGTATTGAGTAGATTCTGTCTAGAAGAGAACTCGTTAAATTCATTGATAAGAAGAAGATAAAAATGGAAAACTGGTCAAGGAATCCCAGAGTTGACACTGGGCATATAATGTTCTACTGTGAATAAACAGTCATTGTGTTTGCAGTATTTTCCAGGATCCCTCATTATTCATGGTGAAGGCTTTCAAAAGCTCAAATGCCTATAACGTTATCATAATGCAGATATATTAAGTCTCCAGAAAATATCCCTCCACATACTGTGTGTACTACTCAAAATCTATAAGAACTACCTCTTTACTCTTGATGATTCTTGGTAAACTTTATTTTTGCAATGTTGAAAGTAAAATAAATACCATGTATCTACTCTTCAAATAACCCAGTTTCTGGGGACTGCCAGTATATGATAAAAAGGAGCTTTCATGAGGCTATTGTCTATGATCTATGAGTTCAAAAGTGGAATTCAACCTTTATTAAATCTTTCCTGTAAGTCAGTTCATCCCTATGCCATCCATTCTTCACTGTGGTAGCATTTAAAAGAACTACATTTGATATCAATTATGGATTCATATGTTTTCCTAATGGCCCTTTGTCACTGTGTTTCATAAAAATAAAAAAGAGTATGCGTTTTTGTGGGGGAACTGTGTCAGTATGTTTCTGTATCAATAAAATACTTTGTAGATGAATGTTTTCTTCTTTATTTTATAATTTTATATTTACTTTAGCAAATAATTTTTAAAAATTATGCACTTATTGATGGGCCCATTCATTCATTCTTTTTTTTTTTTTTTGAGGGCCATGCTCTTTATTGTTCTGTGTTTACCCTAATAATCCAGTCCTACTTCTAATCTCTTCTAGCTCTTCTCTTATTTTCCCACACTCTTACCCTCTTACATTTCTAATTTCTGCCGGCTACTGCCTCTTTAGTCTTGCCTCTTAAAATCTCTTTCCCCAGAGGCTTTGAAGCAAAAAGAGTTAGAGTTAGCTTTTCATTGTGGTAAGGGCAGGGCCATTACCATGGCAACACAAGGGGCCAAGGTTACAGAAGTGAGACTGACCAGAGGGCGGGAGTACAGTGAGATAAGCTTTGAGACTTGGGTCTTTGGCAAACAAAGAATAGACATGTATGTTTGTGTGTGCATGTCACAATATGATGTAGATATCAGTGATCAGAGAATAACATGGATAAGTCTGTTCTTTCCTTCAGCCATGTGAATCCTAAGAGTTGAACTCAGATCCTTAGTTTTGCCAGAAAATTCGTTTATCTATTTAGCCATCTCATCAACTGCCCAAAGATATTTTCCCCAATATAATATTTTTACTTATTACTTGGAAATTTCATACATTCACCCTGATCATACTTACTTCCCATTCCTTCCAGGTCTGCCCTCTAACTCTTGCATATTTCCCATATAAAACAGAAAGAAAAAAAAAAACCCATGTCAAATTTGTGTTACCCATAAAGTCATCAGAACATGACCAAACTTCCAATAGCCAGCCCCTTAAATATAAATGAGTTCCCCTACAATCCACACTAGAAGCTATCAACTTTGAAAAGTTACACTTCACCTTCTTTATCACTATTTTTAAGGACAATATTCAATAGCTTCCTGTCTGGACTGCTTCTTTCATTTGGGGGAGGGAAGGTTGTCATGGAGGCCTTCAATGTTTCTCATTCTCAATTACGAATCAGCAGACCCTGTGCAGACACCAATAACTGCTTGAACTTTGTGATTGCAACAACTTTATCTGAACCGATGGCATTTCGTAACCCTGTCTTCTAGTTCCTACATTCTTTCCATACCCTCTTCCACCATGTTCCCTGTACCTTGGAGGATATAATATAAAAGTCTTACACAAGGCTGAGCACCCAGCAGTCAATTTCTCTCTGCCAGGCCTCTGTTATTTTTAAGACACTGTTTATAAAGTGAAGATACTAAGTTATATGTTTTCGGATATGGGAGCAGGGAGGTATATTTCTTAACCATCTTAGGGTTGGCAAGAGACCTGACTCTAGAGGGGCTCCCAGGTGTCTAAGGAGATGTCCCCAGCTAGTTCCTTGGGTAGCTGAGGAGAGGGAACCTGAAATGGCCCTGTCCTATAGCCATACTGATGAATATCTTGCATATCACCATAGAACCTTCATGTGGCGATGGAAGGGGATAGAGACAGAGACCCACATTGGAGCACTGGACTGAGCTCCCAAGTCCCAAATGAGGAGCAGAAAGAAGGAGAACATGAGCAAGGAAGTCAGGACCACGATTGATGCACCCACCCACTGAGACAGTGGGGCTGATCTATTGTGAGCTCACCAAGGCCAGTGTGACAGGGACTGAAAAAGCATGGGATCAAACCGGACTCTCTGAACAAGGCTGATGAGAAGTCAAGGACAATGGCACTGGGTTTTGATCCTACTGCATGCACTGGCTTTGTGGGAGCCTAGCCTGTTTAGATGTTCACCTTCCTAGACCTGGATGGAGGGGGGAGAACCTTGGACTTCCCACAAGGCAGGGAAACCTGACTGCTCTTTGGACTGGAGAGAGAGGGGGAGCTAAGTGGGGGGGAGGGGGAGAGGAGTGGGGGGAGGGGGAGGGAAATGGGAGGCAGGGAGGCGGAGGAAATTTTTTCAATAAAAAAAAAAGGCGATTACCTCCCCCAAAAAATCCCCAGATAAAATAAAATGAAACAAAATAAAAAAAAAAAAACATAAACCTGCTGACAGACTTTAATGATTAAAATATTTCAAAGGACATTTTATTTTTTCTGAAAAAAATGACAAAATAATAATAAGCACAGAAAAACAATTCAATATTGCTAAGTTCATGTGATATAACACCTCCTCTACCACATCATCTAAAAGGAGACTTCCATAGCATTAAATGATTATAAGTATATGGAAGACCTGGAATTCATTCATAATTCCTGGTAATGAAAATTATACTGCCTCTGCGTTTGGAAATATAGTTTGGTTGGTAGACTATTTGCCTGAAGTCCTTTATTTGATACCTAGAACCTCATAAACTGGCATTTGCGTGCATGTCAGGAACTCAAACTCTGATTAGTATGGAGGTAGGAAAGGACAAAATGGATTTCAGGGTCATCTTTAGCTAAGCAGAATGTTTGAGGTCAGTTGGCAATATTAAAAACTCTGTATCAAAAAGAAAACAAATAATTAAGTGAACATAGACTAATTGTTTTTTAAACAATTAGTTAATTATAAATTCACTCTGTTCCCCAGAAATATTACTTCATGTATTTAGTTAAGACAAATGAAAACACATATACATATAAAGATCTAGATCGCCTATACATTGTCACTACTCATACTCTTTAAAAGCTGAAGACAACATATCCAAAAATAAAGAACTGGAAGTAAAAATAAACATGGTTTATGAAACTAAAAGAAGAGAAAATGAACTTCAACGAAAGGCTGAGGAAAATTTATGGCCATGTAAATAGTTTATATTTTATATTAGTGGTATTTATATGAAATTTTCCATATTTATAAAATACCTGGACATTGTATGAAAGTTTTTAATATAAAGAAATGTTTAGCAGTTTCTAACCTGTGACAAACAAATGTGCAGAAAGTATATGATTAGTAGTAGGAAATTAGTGATTAGTATTTCACTGGTCCACATACAGAGTGATTTGTGTATAGGATTCTTTTAAAGAAGAAATTAAATTTGAAATTCTTGCCTTATTTATAAAATAAATCTATACACTTGATGAGTTGATATGGCTATAAAAGGGAAAATGACATATAGGTGTTTTTTGCAGTGACTGCAAATTATGGGTGCTGGTTGCAAGCATGAGTATTTGGGAAGTAGAAGGTACATTAAGAATAAGACACAGGCAAAACAAACATTTTAAAATACAGATAAATCAAAGAAGTATAAGTAAATAATAAGAAATGTAACATTAGAAATAGGATAAATAGTCCTATACAAAAGCATCATATATTAGGGAATAAAAAGCACTATAATGTTTTTCTCATTTAATAAACCATTGATGTATATTAGAATTCTCTATACCCAGAAATTTATTTGCTATGCACAATAACATTTTATTATCTGAAAACCTTAAATCTACCTTTCCTAAATGGACTCATTTCATTTTGTTTTTACCTTTGTCTCCAATTTATTTCTCAGAGAATTATAAGCATTTTGAGGATGGATGAGGAAAAGGCAGACAAATAGAATATTGAGTAATAGTTGGGTATTTGACTCATGACCATTATGTGATAAGCGTCCTATTTGCACTTCTCATTTTGACTGTTAAATGGCACTTTAAATGATAGTACTAAACTCCGTATTTACTAATGAGAAAAAATAGCAAATTGAAAGAAATATAATTTCTCATGTTCAATACCCTATTATTCAGTTTGTACTGGGACAATTGGGAATTTGAGACAGTTTATCAGATCTCAACAAAGTGGACATTAATTATGAAAAGAATTTTAAAACTATTATGGCAAGTCATGTAACACATTTAAAGATTAATGCATGCCCTCTGCGTCATCTCGAACCAGGCTGCAGCTCTCCTTCCTTGGCCCTGCATGACTAAAAATGTATTCCTGTTGCAAATTCATCTCTACTGAATTCTTGATGAGAAACATCGATCAGCTGCTAAGTCATCCATTGTCTTCAGTTGTGTTGAGCTGACCGGAGACATAGGAAGAAGAGGACCTCGGGAGCTTGGTAGTAATGTGTCCTCTCACTTCATTCATACCTAGCTGCAGCTTTGTAAATGACATCATTTTGATGTACATCTACACAACATCAAAGCTCATTGGTGTTGAGGCTGCCAACTTCAGGCAGCTGGCTCTGAAATTCTGGAATTGTGACTGATTGCCGGTGAGATCATCACTGGTTATAACAGGATCCCTTCTCTGAATCAACAGCTCTTCTATGTAACTATAGGCCATGCAACATCTTTATTTTTAAGTATGTATTATAAACATGCTCTGGTTATCTTTATTAATTTTATTTCTATGAGACTTTCTTTGCTAGTGACAGCCTATCTTAAATGTTCCATAATAATGAGTAATCGTTTCCTCCAAACTTTAAACAATCTAATATAAATACATATATTGATATGCCTTCATTCTTATTTCCAAATCTTTGTTGACAGGAAGTCTTTAGGTCATTTGTTTTTGAAAATCAAGTTTAAAACCATATGGTTAACTATATCTTTTGTCTTACTTAAATTACATGTACTAATAAGGTATATTATACACGCCAATGTTATTGACTATAAGTCTTGGTTTTAATCGGGAAAATTATAAGATCCTATGATATAGAAACATTTGCTTAATTTCATTCAACACAGTAAAATAACTCAGTAAACATTTACTTGGTGACTTAGAAAAACCTTGCATTTGGGACTAAACAATTTTATCCTTCTTGAGGACACATTTAAATTCAAGAAGATGAAACATTTCTCGACCTGTATTAACTCAACACCTGCATTTATTAAGGCAAAGGAAGATGAAATGGGTTATTATGAAATCAAATTAAATTCTGTATAAATATTATAATGGTCCACAGGAATATGAAAAGAAGGATTCCGATGAATCAATCTATTGTGTTAATATGGCAATTCTGAATGCTTTTGTGGTTACATGCAACTTTCCTTAACTTTAAAACTAAAATGTATATGAAGAATATATCTTTTTAATAAAAGTTATATTTGTACAAATAAGAGTTAGCAATATTAACATTATTAAAAACATTAACCAATTTTAACAATTATGCAACTAGGAAAATGGACTAAGAAGACAGAACTAGAGGAATGAAGTTTAAACATTTAACTATCTGCAATAAAATTTGACAGGTTTACATGGGAAACAGAGGATGAGAACAAAGATACAAGCTGATCAAAGCACAATATATATATATATATATATATATGTAATCAAATGTCAAAATAAATACAATTAATTTCTTCAATTTACATCGACTGTTAAAAATAAAATTTCTTAAAATTTATAAAAATTTTCAGCCAGCAATTGTACATTGTCCTATTTAGTTTTACCAATGAGTACTTGTGGAGTTACTATAGTTTATGGTAAGTTATTGTGACAGTTAGGGTCTATTGCCAATTTGACAGGATAAAATAAAATGAGATGAAAAATTTTGGGCATGTTTGTAAGGAGATTTTAGATTTAATTAATTGAGGTAGAAAGACAAATATTATATGAAGTGGAACCAGTCAATATGCTGGGATTTTAAACTGAGTATAGGAGAGGAAACAAGATAAGAAAAGCAGCATTCATAAGTCTCTTCTCTCTGACTGAGGACACATGTAACCAGTACCAAAATGTACTTCAACCTTAACCTTCCCTATGTGTACCTTCAAATTGTGAGCCAAAATAAACCCTTGCCTCAGTAAATTGTATTTGTTAACTATTTTGTTAAAACAATGTGAAGAAAATGACTAACTTATTTGTGTATGAATATAGCTTCATACAAGTTTGCATTAAACGTGTACACCTAACTACTTTCTTCCTATAGTCAGGTCATAATGACTGCAATGTCATAACAGGAGAAAGGAGATAAGTGAGGATTGGAACTGAGTGTTCAGTTAATGATGCAGCCCAGGACTTCAGGCACCAAGTTATCTTTCAAAATGAATGAACACCATTGAACATTGATGTTAAGAATCCCCATATTCAAAAGAGTGTCATGATTCTCCATGACTCATTTAGGATTTTGCTGCTGTTTTGCTTTACATATTGAATTTAGTCTTTGAAAATTTCATATAATTAATTTTGATATTATTCACAACCTACCCTAACTGCTCTAAGATACATAACCCCTTCCCTATCCACTCATTTTGTAGTCTTCTTTAAAAAACAACAACAACAAAAAAAAAAAACTAAAAGAAAAATGTGCGCTGGTGGAGCAGCGGGGCTGTGTCCCACTACCCAGTTAGCTTTACCTGGAATAATTACACGGAAACTGTATTCTTTTCAACACTGTCTGGCCCATTAGTTCCAGCCTCTTATTAGCTAGTTCTTACATATTGATCTAACCCATTTCTGATATTCTATGTAGCACCACAAGTTGGCTTACCAGGGAAGATTTTAACCTGCGTCTGTCTGGAGTGGGAGAATCATGGCTACTCCTGACTCGGCTTCTTTCTCCCAACATTCTGTTCTGTTTATTCCTCCCACCTAAGGGTTGGCCTATCAAATGGGCCAAGGCAGTTTTCTTTATTAATTAACCAATGAAAGCAACAGATTAGGAAAAAAGTCACTCCCACATCAAATGTGAGACATCAAATTTATATTGTCATATACTTTGCATTGTCAACCTTCAAGACCACACATTTAATGCAACCTGACTCTCCAAATCCCAGAAGCAACCAATTGCTAAAAGTTTCACGACTATGAGTAGCCAATTTGTCCACCTTCCCATTCCTAGCTGGTATTGAGCTTACACAGGTCTTGTGCATATTGTCACAACTGCTGTGAATTTCTATGTGGATCTGCCTTGCTATGTCTGTAGAACAGTTTCTTTGTGGTCATTCACCATCTCTGGCTTTTGAAATATTTCTTTCCACTTCTCCATATTGCTTCCTGAGCCTTTGGAGGTCAGGTTTATCATAGCAGTGTGCTACAGAAACTGTTTCTGTTAATTATATTTTCATTGATATGATATGGCCTTAACCAAAAGTAGTAGAAGATGAAAGAGTGTATATCACGTAAGATGCCGGTATCATACTACACCATAAAGGGAAGTCAAGGCAGGAATCCAAAACTGGAAACTAGAGTCAAGAACTGAGGCAGAGGTAATAGAAACATGCTGTTTACTAGCTTGAATTGTTTAGCCACACATGGTAACCTGTCTAAGGGCAGTACTGACTCATTTGTTGGCCTCACATATCAATGGAATATCAAAAAACTTTCTACAAACTTGCCTACAGGCAATCTAATGAAGGCTTTTTCTCAATCTGTGTTACTCTTCATTGACAATTAAGTATTGTCATGTTGATAAAAAATCAAAAAAAGATAAACTCGTCCAGGACAAGTATTCAATAACATTTCCCACCTGTGAACCTTGTAAAATAAAGTAAATATTGTACCACCAAAACAGGCCTGCTGAGGCAAAAAAGGGAGTAACCAAGTGCTTTTGAATTGAATTTGAAGCTTGTTCCGGTATGTGGTGCTGAATAAAGAATTCATGACTGGCTGGGTCAGAGGAATAACGTCATACTCTTGTTATGTGAAACAGATATTAATATTTAGCTGCTCTTAGGTTGTTATTTTATACCAACACATTTGTGCATCTTGGAACCCTCATTAGAGAAGTTTCTCTTTGTAGTAATAGAGATTGTCAACAAATCTCCAGATTAGTCAACTGGCAGTGAATAACAAACTGAAACATTTGGCTCTGAATGGGACATCTGTATCCCCTCCCCTGAAGTCTCAGAGATCATCAGAGAGAGAAGGTGGGGGAGCTCCACAGGTGCAGATTCAGACCAGGGACATTTGAGGAGGGAGGACTGAGCCAGAGACTTGCACTGGAGCAAGCCTGGGACAGCAAACTCCACAGTAGCAGGACTGAGCCAGTGACCTAGTCCAGAGTAAATCTGAGACAGCAAACTCCACATGAGTGGGAACATATCCAGACCTGGGACATTTAAGAAAACAGGACTGAGCCAGCAACCTATAGCAATCAAGAACCACAAATGCAAGCATAAACAGCAGAATATAAGAGATGGAAGAAAGAATCTCAAATGTTGAAGATACAAGACTCATCAGTCAAAGACATCATTAAATCTAATAAAATCTTAACACAAAATACCCAGGAAATATGGAACACCATGAAAAAATGAAACCTAAGAATATTAGGTATAAAAGAAGAAGTTCAAGTCAAGAGCACAGAAAATATATTTAACAAATTTATAGAAGAAAACTTCCCCAACCTAAAGAAAGATATCCCTATGAAGATACAAGAAACTTAGATAACACCAAATAGACTGGATTAAAAAAAAGTTCCCTCACCACATAATAATCAAAACACTAAACATACAGAATAAAAAAAGAATATTAAGAGCTGCAAAGCAAAAAAGTCAAGTAAGATATAAAGGCAGACCTATCAGAATTATGTCTGACTTCTCATTGGAGACAAATGAAAGCCAGAAGGTCCTGGTCAAGCATCATACAGACATTAAGAGACCACGGATGCTACCTCAGGCTACTATGCCCAACAAAACCTTCAATAATCATAGAAGGACAAAATAAAATATTCCAAGACAAAACCAGATTTAACTAATCCCTAGCTACAAACCCAGCACTACACAAAGTACTGGAAGGAAAACTCCAACCCAAGGAAATTGGCTATATCAACAAAAGCACGGACAATTGATGATCTCACAGCAACAAATCCCAAAGAATGGAAAAACACACAGATTAGCATCACCAACAACAAAAACTAAATTAACAGGAGATAGCAATCACTGGTCATTAATATCTCTTTGATGGAGGAAGGTCATTGGTTAATTAATAAAGAAACTGCTTGGCCCTCATAGGTTAGAACATAGGTGGGTGGAGTAAACAGAACAGAATGCTGGGAGGAAGAGGAAGTGAGGTAAGACGCCATGCCTCTGTGGTCCGGGGCAGATATGATGAAGCAAGCTGCCAGGTCAGACATGCTGAATCTTTCCCGGTAAGACTGGTGCTACACAGTTTATTAGAAATGGGCTAAATTAATACGTGAGAATTAGCCTAGAAGAGGCTAGATATAATGGGTCAGGCAGTGTTTAAAATAATACAGTTTGTGTGTTGTTATTTTGGGGCATAAGCTAGCCAGGCGGCCAGGAGCTGGGTGGCAGGAACGCAGCCCGCAGCTCCCACTACATCTCTTAATATAAATGAACTCAACTCGCTTATAAAAAAAAAAGACATAAGCTAACAGATTGAATACAAAAACAAAATCCATCCTTCTACTGCATACACACCTCAGCATCAAAGACAGACATCACCTCAGAGTAAAGGGTTGGGAAAAGACTAATAGATATGGGTAAATTTAATATATAAGACACAGAAAGACAACTATCACATGTACTCACTCATAAGTGGATTTTAAATATAAAGCAAAGAAAATCAGCCTACAATTCACAATCCCAGAGAACCTAGACAACAATGAGGACCCTAAGAGAGACATATATGGATCTAATCTACGTGGGACGTAGTAAAAGACAAGATCTCCTGAGTAAATTGGGAGCATGGGTACCTGGGGAGGAGTGCTGAAGGGGAGGGGAGAGACAAGGAGGGGAGCAGAGAAAAATGTATAACTCAATAAAATCAGTTTTTTCTTTTTTCTTTTCTTTTTTTTTTTTTTTAAGAGGGTTTGGGAACATTATGTGACCAAGGCAGATGTCTTCAGTGAAACTTTATTTGCTGCCTGACAGGACAGCTGCTCACATAATTTCACATTGGCTTTGACTATGCTTGAGCAAGTCTTTCAGAATCTCAGTGTGGCTGTGAGAGGGGCTCAGGAAGTTATTCCATTCATTAAGAAGCTACTGGAAACTTAGAGCTGTGGGGAGTGGCAGGGTAACTTTCCTTTAGGAAAGAGTTCCATGAAAGTTTACCCATGCATGTCTGGGAAACACAGAATGGATTCTGTATGTTTAAAATTTAGAAGAGCACATTAAGTTGTGGAGTAATATTATTGGGGTAGAGACTGAAAAATAATTAGAAAGAGAGGAAATGGGGTCAGATTTTATCAAAACACATATACATTTAAGGGATTCTCAAAAAGCACACACACACACACACACATATATCTTTAAATTTTTAAAAGAAAATCTATAATATATTAAAAATGTTTTTGATACAATATGTGTGTGTGCATGTGTATACGTGTGCATGCTTGTTTCTTCATTTGCACATGTAAACACATTAATAGAAACCAGAGATCATCTTTGGGTGTTGCTTGCAGGAATCCATACCTTTTAATGAGCAGAGTATCTCACAGATTCCTGGGGCTCAGTGAGTAGGTTAAGCTAGCTGACCAGCACATCTCAAAGTTCTTTCTCCTCCACTTCTCGATGACTGAAATAATAAATGCCTATCACCATACCTGGGGTTTCATGGAGATGGCAAATTTATCCCATGATTCCAGGCTTGTACAGCAATAATATTAGTGAATGAGCTATCTGTTCAGTGCACTGAATGTATAATTAAATCATGTTACATGAAATATTAAAATTATTTATTGGACTACAATAGCTATTGCACTATAAGGAATCTTACTGTTAGTACATTTTGCCAGTAAATCGAAATTAACCCACTCAAACTTATGAAAATCTATAGGGGAAAACATCAGTCATATTGCAGTTTGTTTTAATTTTAATTGTTTTAATACTCAAAATTTGGAAGTAGAGGTTTGGCTCAGGAATTAAAAGCATTTGTTGCTCTTGCAGATGTTCCAAAAATCAGATTCTAACCTCCACATAGTGGTTCACAATCTTCTGTAACTTCATTTTCAGGTGACCAGACATGCTTTTTTTGTTTATTTAGACACCAGGAATATTTACATATGGTATACATACAAGCATACAGGCAAATCATCATATACACACAAAGCAATAAAAATTTAAACCTTCAAAACTATTTCAAGTGAATTTTCAACATTACATACCTTAATTCAAAATCCCATTTAGAGCCCATAAAATAAAGATTTCTGTAGATACTTCAGGAAAAGTTTTTAATTAAAAATGAATTCCATTATTTCTAAATACAGTTCTAAATATATGTGGTTGCTGTAGATCTAAACAGCACTGTTAAAGTTATTATGATTAAATTCTAATTTCCCATGTCTAAGTAAAAATAATATGTTGAATTTATTACTGACATAATTTTAAGGACAGCCAAATAACATATGGTAATTATAATAGCATTTGTAAGGAAAAACTTAACTTGTATTTTTAAAATATTTATATTATATTTTAATATTTTATTGTAATTTTTTTCATTTCCCCTTTTCTTTCCTCCCTTAAGAGTGTTTTCTATAAACCCCTAACTTCTTTCTTTCAAATTCATGGCCTCTTTTTTTATTAAATTTTTTTTACATACATACTTTTTTCTTTCTCTTTTTCTATCTATCTATCTATCTATCTATCTATTTATCTATCTATCTATCATCTGTCTGCCTATATATAAGTATATCTGCTCAATCTGTATGATGTTACTTATATGGATATTTTCAGGGCTAACCATTTGTTGTTGGATAACCAATTGGTATGTTCCTCTTTGGGACAGACAATTTCTCCTCTCCTTAGTATTCTTTAGATGTCTGTTGCAGATAAATGAGTAGAATAAGAAAATTTTATATAACATATTGTGTGAGATACCCAGACCCAAAAGTCAAATAAAGCATGTTCTCGCCCATTTTATGCTCCTAGCTCCAAATCTTCAGGTGTGAATTCATTTGCTTTAGTAACTACAGAAATAGCTTAAGTAAACAATGACCGTGGCTGGAAAAAGGATTCAGGGAGGAGAGAGATAAGCTTTTATTTTTTATTATAATTATTATCTAAAAAGAAACCAAGGGTTTACTTAGTTAAAACAGATGTTTCAGATATGACTCACAATTTTCTGATAACAATCTTATTTTTATTACCTTCTTAATGTTTCATCAATAACCCCCGTCTATTCAGTGTTCCCTCACTAAATCTCTAATCTCCAGAAGTACCTGACAGAAGATCTAGAATATGATCCTTCAGGAATACAAAATGTTTCACAAATTTGACAGATATGGTTTAATGCAACAATGAGCAATACACTAACGGTATCTTGTAAATAATGAGCACACTATATCACCAAGAATATAGCTTTAGCATCTAACACAGAGTTTTACATATAAAAAGAAATATTTATAGTGCAAAGCATATTAAGACAGGATTAGAAAAGATGTACACAATTATGGGTTCTTTGACAGAGACTGAACTGACAGCCGGAGAGCGTGCATGGGACTAACCAAGGTGCCCTTCATATATGATTCAGTTGTGTAGTGTGGCCTCTTATGGGATCCTTACCAGCAGGAGCAGAGCCTGTCTCCTACTTCTTTTTTTTAATTAATTAATTTATTTATTATAGATTTCTGCCTCCTCCCCGCCACTGCCTCCCATTTCCCTCCCCCTCCCCCAATCAACTCTCCCTCCCTCAGCAGCCAGAAGAGCAGTCAGGGTTCCCTGCCTTGTGGGAAGTCCAAGGATCTCCCACCTCCTTCCAGGTCTAGTAAGGTGAGCATCCAAACAGCCTAGGCTCCCACAAAGCCAGTACCTGGAGTAGGATCAAAACCCAGTGCCATTGATCTTGACTTCTCAGCAGCCCTCAATTTCTGTAAAGCAAAGGACACTGTCACTAAGACAAAAAGGCAACCCACTGACTGGGAGAAGATCTTCACCAACCCCGCAACAGACAAAGGTCTGATCTCCAAAATATATAAAGAACTCAAGAAACTAGACTTTAAAATGCTAATTAACCCAATTAAAAAATGGGGCACTGAACTGAACAGAGAATTCTCAACAGAAGAAGATCAAATGGCCAAAAGACACTTAAGGTCATGCTCAACCTCAGGGAAATGCAAATCAAAACAACTTTGAAATAGCATCTTATACCTGTCAGAATTGCTAAAATCAAAAACACCAACTATAGCCTTTGCTGGAGAGGATGTGGAGTAAGGGGTACACTCATCCATTGCTGGCAGGAATGCAAACTTGTGCAACCACTATGGAAAGCAGTGTGGCGGTTTCTCAGGAAATTTGGGATCAACCTAACCCAGGACCCAGCAATACCACTCTTGGGAATATACCCAAGAGATGCCCTATCATACAACAAAGGTATATGCTCAAATATGTTCATAGCAGCATTGTTTGTAATAGCCAGAACCTGGAAACAACCTAGATGTCCTTCAATGGAAGAATGGATGCAGAAAGTATGGAATGTATACATATTAGAGTACTACTCAGCAGTAAAAACAATGACTTCTTGAATTTTGCATGCAAATGGATGGAAATAGAAAACACTATCCTGAGTGAGGTAAGCCAGACCCAAAAAGAGGAACATGGGATGTACTCACTCATAATGGGTTTCTATCCACAAATAAAGGACATTGAGCCTATAATTCGTGATCCTAGAGAAGCTAAATAAGAAGGTGAACCCAAAGAAAAACATATAGTTATCCTCCTGAATATTAACCTTCATCAGGCGATGAAAGGTGACAGAGACAGTGACCCACATTGGAGCACCGGACTGAAATCCCAAGGTCCAAATGAGGAGCAGAAGGAGAGAGAGCACGAGCAAGGAACTCAGGACCACTAGGGGTGCACTCACACACTGAGACAACGGGGATGTTCTATCGGGAACTCACCAAGGCCAGCTGGACTGGGTCTAAAAAAAGCATGGCATAAAACTGGATTCGCTGTCTCCTACTTCTTTACTGAATTTAGCGACCTACTCTCCATACTGGGTCACCTTGTTCAGTTTTAAACTATGTGGAGATGCTTATTCTTACTGTATCTTGATGTCCCATGCTTTGTTGATACTCGTGGGAGACCTACACCTTCCTGAACAGAGACAGAAGAGCAGTAGGTTGGGAGCAGGAAACAGGGGGACAGGAGGGGCTGAGAGGGGAAGAGTGAGGGGAAACAATAAAATAAAATTTATTTATTTTTAAAAATATAAAATAGATAAAAAAGATACCCAAAGAAGCCATCACATATTCTTAGGTCCTACTTCTCTATGAGAATTATAGAAGCTGTATACAAAACCCATCACTACATTCTCAGAAGCCACTTCCCTCTGAGGATCAGAGAAGTTGACAGAAGCCATTGCGGCACCCTCCAAACCCACTCCCCTCTGAGAAGAAAGCCCCTGGTTCTGTCTGTTCTGCTCCTTCCAAGATGTGGCACCCTGGGTAAATCACTTACCCATGCAGACCTGTAATGTTCTAAGTTAAATGAAGAAGTATCTCACAGGTATCCAGTCTTCCTGAGAAGTTCACAACTTCTCAGTGTTCGGGAACTATTTCCTAACATATGCTATTTCAAACTTGTGATACCTTTAACTGAACCAGATGAATCGTATAGCTTTTAAGTAGTCAAAAATTTCATGTTTAACTTGCTACTAATAATTGTAATTCCTTTAATTCAATAATTCAGCAGATAGTTGAATTTCCTTCTCAATTATGAACCTTCTTTAACTATTTTAAACACTAGTGTTTACTAAGTATGAGAAACTTCTTTATAGTATTTTAAATATAATCATTTTTAAAAATGGCTGTGTTGATATGGAATTATTTTTAATTTTTGGGAGTTGCCTCTATAACTTTTGATACAACTAAAAATATAACCAAAACTAGTTAAGAAAACCCCCTACTAATTCAAATCAGGCACCACATTAGCAAAGAATCTCAGTGAAAAGTGAAGATTGACAGTCACTATGTTGGAAGGAAAATGGAGCTGCCAAGAATATCTCAGTTAGCACTGACATTTTTAGCAAATTATTTAAAGCACCTTATATTTTCACATATGATGTGGTGGTTAAAAATAAAGTAATTTTCAAATAAGACATAGGATTGTGATTTACAGTTAAGAATGCAATGACTTTAAAATATAATACCATACACATAATTAATTCAGAAACCTAGTGTAACTCTGTAAACTAAATGAAGTTTTTGTAAGTAAAAATCTTCCTTGTAACTTTAACCATCAAGCAGCTGAAAATTCCTTTCATAAATCTAAGGGTTTATTTTTAGAATGATGATAAATAGACATGTTTGATATATCTTCTACAAATCAACTCACTTTGAGCAATGTTTGCATGAAGTCTGAGGAAAGGGGATTAAAATTGCCCCATTAAATCAGGGGCAGGCAATGTCTCTAGCAGACTACTAAAGAACATGGATATGTTTTCAGAGTAGGAAAAATGTAACAGAAAAAATGAAGGTGAGAAAAATCCAAACCAAAAAATACATAGAGTATGAAGAGTTTGATCAAGAAATGCTGAGAAATGCGATGATAAACTCTGCATCATCAGAAGGAGTTCAAGCTCCTGCTATCTGAGCCATAGAGAGAATCCCAGCGTCCCTCGAATTTTACAAAAGACTCAAGAACACCACAACTCAGGTCAACTCTTGAAGGTCACTAAATAACAGAATACCCAAACTGTATCTCAAGTTCTCAAATCCCAATTCCAATATTTTTCCTTAGCATAAATTGCTAAATCATTTAAAACATGTTTTCTTTGATAAGCCATACATGATATTAGTGATTCCTGGAGGAAAATTACAAAAATAAAAATTAATTTTGACATTGAGAATAAACTGTAAATACATTTGACTTGACAAATCTTGAGTTCAATTGAATTTGAGTTATATTAGTAGTCATCTGATATTTAGAATCAATACCATTTCTCAAATATCGCTGAGATTCTTAGTGAAAGTAAATCATAAGCAATGAAATAATGTTATAATTCTCATTATACCTCACCTAAAATATCTGCAACTAAATACCATCTTTACAGGGCTCAAACATAAGTCTCTCTCTCTTGAGTAATTAAATCAGCACAGGTAATCATTGAAATACCAGTTTATGTTTTTCTATTTTTAGTTTTTATTATTTAATTAAAAATTTCCACCTCCTCCCATTTTCCTCCCGCTCCCCCCATTCCCCTTCCCCTCCCTCTCCAGTCCAAAGAGCAGTCGGGGTTCCCTGCCCTGTGGGAAGTCCAAGGTCCTCCCCCCTCCATCCAAGACTAGGAAGGTGAGCATCCAAACAGACTAGGCTCCCACAAAATCATTACATGCAGTAGGATCAAAATCCAGTACCATTGTCCTTGGCTTCTCAATCGCCCTCCTTGTCAGCCACGTTCAAGGAGTCCGGTTTGATCACGTGCTCCATCATCCAGCTGGCCTTGTTGAGCTCCCATTAGATCAGCCCCATCGTCTCAGTGGGTGATCTTGCATATCACCATAGAAACTTCATCTGGCAATGAATGAAGCTAGAGACAGAGACCCACATTTGAACACTAGACTGAGCTCCTAAGGTCCAAATGAGGACCACAAGTTGGGAGAACATAACCAGTTTATGTTTTTTAATCCCACCCCTGGCCACGATATGACTTGGTGTAAGATTCTAGTGTTTACTAAAACCACATAACTCTTTTCTTCTTATAAATGTATCAAGAGCATCCTATTAAAACAAAAATATTCACTCCAAATGTGAATTTTTGATTTAGTGAACAGTAGGTAGAATGTGTCTTCCTGAGCACTTCTCCCAAATTCTTTTGTTGTATGGGCAAAGAAAGCTATTGATTTGATTTTAAGCTGTTATTTACATGGAGAAAAGTGTAAGAATAAATATTAACTTACAAATTCATAAATTAATGTGAAAGTAAATTCAATATATAAATGAAGCACACACTTGAAAAAGAAATATTGTTAGGAACAGGAATTTCTGGCCCCATATTGCACAATAGATAATTAGTAGATGATAAACAAGTTTTAATAATTTCTTGTTTTCACCATATGATGTTGGCAAATATTTGAGGATACAGTCATACATTGTATTATGCGATATAGTACATTGTATACATGTATTAAAATATCACATAGTAACAGGAATATGCATAATTTTATAATGAAGACCCTAAGAGAGACATATATGGATCTAATCTACATGGGAAGTAGAAAAAGACAAGATCTCCTGAGCAAATTGGAAGCATGGGGACGTTGGGAGAGGGTTGAAGGGGAGGGGAGAGACAGGAAGGGAAACAGAGAAAAATGTAGAGCTCAATAAAAATAAAAAAAAAAACCAAGAATATGAAGGTCAAGTTCTCTCTCTCTCTCTTTGTGTGTGTGTGTCTGAGAGAGAGAGAGAGAGAGACTTTTGTATTTATCTTGTGTGACAACTCTTTTATAGGTTAATTTTTCTTAAAAATTTGCTAGCCCCTACCATTTACTTTTATTATTATATGAGATCAAAAAATTGAATATTTGATATAAAAAATCTAAGTTCATATTAACTTTCCAGAGGACAGATTTAAATATTGATAAAGAAAGTAGATCCTTTATCAATTTCTTAGGAGGCAAATTAGTTTCAGGAAGATTCATGACAAAGTTCCAGATGTTTCTGAGTACTTAGGTCTTTAAAAAACAAAGAAAAACAATATTTATTGTAAAAATGACTAAAAATTTTCTAGAGTTATATTGATGATTATACATAGAAAGCTTTACTTCATTTTTTTGAACATGTGTCCTTTTTAATGAATTGTTTGTCTGAAAAAGCATGGGATAAAACTGAACTCGCTGAACATATCTGACAATGAGGACTACTGAGAACTCAAGAACAATGGCAATGGGTTTTTGATCCTACTGCACGTACTGACTTTGTGGGAGCCTAAGCAGTTCGGATGCTCACCTTACTAGACCTGGATGGAGGTGGGTGGTCCTTGGACCTCCCACAGGGCAGGGAACCCTGATTGCACTTAGGGCTGACCAGGGAGGGGGACTTGATCGGGGGAGGGGGAGGAAAATGGGAGGCAGTGGCGGGGAGGAGGCAGAAATCTTAAATAAATAAATAAATAAATAAATAAATAAATGACTCAAAATATCTTTTTGTTTTATGTGCTGCCATATATGAGACTTTTATACTGGTATACTAAAAGTCCTAATTGCTGAACATCACTCAAAACATAACAGTTTTACTTGCATCGTGCTTTTATTTCGGAGTATATAAAGAAAACATAAATAAAGTATATTTCTTCTGTAATAATCACTAATCTTTAGTTCCAATATTATCTGGTAATATTTTAGAATATTAAAATATTCAATAATTGAAAAAGTACTCTCTCAGATGTAAAAATTTCAAAGAACATCAACATGTATATTCATTTATGTATATTCATTTATGTGAATATTTGTATATTTTTATGTATATTCATTCTGTTTTACTTTAGTAGTTGAATTATATTTTCTACTAGAATCAACAAGTAAAATGTCTTAAATTCTTTTGTATATAGGTCAGTCCACTCTAATCCATAGAGAATATATTTCTCTATACAAAGGGTAACTTCTGAAATTTTGAGACTTCACGTGAAAATTTATATTTTTATCTAAAATATACACAATAACACACAAAAAATTATCAATAATATCTTTACATATTAAAATTTGAAATACTTGTTTTAAAGTGACACTTACGCTAGTATAAGCTAAATAATTTCAACTTGGAAAACATGAGCTCCTTGACAGTTTCAGAGTTGAATAAGTCATAATTCAGAGTTGAATACTTGAGTCATAATAAAAAAGAAGTTATGATATAAAAATGGATGAAATTGAAGTAAATCCTACGAAGGAAATTACATCAGTCTTAGAAAAGGAAATTAGAGCATGTTTGCTTTCATTTGCAATATATGAATTTATATATCTAAACAAAACCATGTGTTATAATTGACAGAAGAATGGAAACAAAAACAGGGCTGGGGAAGTAAACTAATGGGCACATGAACAGAGGAGAATAGCTAAAGTATATGGAGGATATTTGCTTCCAGGAAATATGTTAAAGTACAACACTCAATGTAAAAGCAAAAACAAACAACTTCAGTGATTTAAAGAATGTTTCAAAGAAAGATATTGCCTTTGTTCTACATATAATAAAAGGAATTATATGTCAATGTAATTGCTTTCTCTATTGTGTGATCTAGAGATTTGCTTTGTTTTAAATATTTGATCTACTTATGTTATTTTTCCTTTTGTTTAATATTTTTGTGAAAATTGATTCTCTTTCATACAATACATCCTGACCACAGTTTCCCCTCCCTTTTCACCAGCTCCATTTTCCTTCAGAAAAGTGCACATCTCCAAGAGGCAATGACCAAACATATTGTAAGAAGACACAAAAAGAGAAGGCAAAAAGCCTATTGTTTATAATGATTAGAGACTGAGCAAAGTAACTATTTCAAATAATATATAAAGGATGTAAAAAAGCAAATACTCATGATTTCTCAACTCCAAAGCCTCCTGATATTTCTTCTCCTGCTATAACCACAGTTTTCAACCTCTTATTTTCATATTGAGATCCATTTTATGCACATAACGGAAGCATTAAAAAGATTTAAAGAGGATATTCATGATAATAAAGAAAATATATATTTTAATAGGATACACATATCTATACCTTTACTTCTCAAAAAAATGACTTTAAGTGCTTAATTTATTAAACATGAAATGCATGATGTCTTTTTAAAAAGTTCCTCTGGATAACTTTTGAAATATTAAGAAATTTTAAATTAAATAGATAAATGTTAAAACAATTAAGTGTATTTTATATTTTAAATATTTACATTTTAATACTTTTAAAGGAGTGATTTTTTAAATTACTTTAAGATTAAAATATAACTATGCTGACTGTCTTAGATATTTATATGTGATACAATTCTCATTCATCAATTGTAGATTTGTTAAAACTTCCTAGTTTTAGTGCTAAAATTTCAAAACATATGTAGTATTAGTATATTACGATATAATATTTCCCAATTTTTTAACACTAGAAACTTTGGAATTTTGATGATGGCCTCTAATTAAAATTATCAGTTTTCATTTTGTTTCATAATGTCAAGTGTATTATATTCAGCAAAATTGAAAAATGTCATCATTATAAATTGATGACTATTATTCACCAACTACAGAATTGTCAGAATTGGTTCAATATCTCTTTCTGTTCAATATCTTGCTTCTTTTCATTGATAGAAAAAGAATGATTTCACCTCTAAACAATCATTAGTCTGCTTGTTTCTGAAAAGCATTTTCCTGTATTTGTGTTAATATTTATATTATCCGATATTTAAGATATTTTACACAAACATTTGAAATTTATGACTTGGATTGAACATATCATTTTAAATTAATGGAACTCTTATGTAGTTTTGTTATTAGTACTAATAACCACATGCTGTACTAATATATAAACCCTTTAAAAGATCATATTTGGTTTCTAGCCATAAATAAAAGACATTGAGCCTATAATTCGTGATCCTAGAGAAGCCAAATAAGACGGTGAACCCAAAGAAAAACATATAGGCATCCTCCTGAGTATTAAACTTCATCAGGCGATGAAAGGAAACAGAGACAGAGACCCACATTGGAGCACCGGATTGAAATCTCAAGGTCCAAATCACAAGCAGAAGGAGAGAGAGCACGAGCAAGAAACTCAGGACCGTGAGGGGTGCACCCACACAGTGAGACAATGGGGATGTTCTATCTTGAACTCACCAAGGCCAGCTGGCCTGGGTCTGAAAAAGCATGGGATAAAACCAGACTAGCTGAACATAATAGACAATGAGGTCTATGGAGAACTCAAGAACAATGACAATGGGTTTTTGATCCTACTGCACGTACTGGCTTTGTGGGAGCCTAGGCAGTTTGGATGCTCACCTTACTAGACCGGAATGGAGGTGGGTGGTCCTTGGACTTCCCACAGGGCAGGGAACCCTGATTGCTCTTCGGGCTGATGATGGAGGGGGACTTGATTGGGGGAGGGGGAGGGAAATGGGAAGGGGGTGGCGAGGAGGAGGCAGAAATCTTTAATAAATAAATTAATTAATTAAAAAAAGATCATTTAACTTCTATTCATTATCTCTCCTCCATTATGAAAGCTGGAAAGCTCTAAAGAGCATTCTTGAATATATAACCTGCTTTCATTTTATTTTAAATTCGAAATTTAGAAAGAGTCAATGTGTTTGAATGATGTTTGTTGCTTTCTATTCAGTTTCAAATCATCATAAATCAGTGCTTTATTTCAGTGAAAATTGTATGTGATAAGAATGTAGTTTGCTAAAAAATAAGCAGAATAAAAGGGTGATGCATAATATGATGTAGAAATATAGATATTGATTTAGTATTGATGTGTATTCATATCTCTATATTTATATATATCCTATCATTTGTCTACCTAATCATCTAGATATTATGTAATTGTACTACTCATTATCATTTTACTTTCCATTTAATCTTTCTTCATGATTTATTTTCTTCCCTGATATTAGCATTCCCTTAAAACATTCATTAAATGTATACATGGCTGATATCACATATGCATAAAATATATGGCACTGCTCAGAGGTTAATAACATAATCATTCAAAATACTAATTGTATTTATGATTTCTAACACAATATTTTAGTTCAATATTTTGATGGTGTTTATTTCTGATAAGAACAAAATGAACTATAAAAATTATCTCTGTAGCTAGCGTCTTATTATTTTGAGTTGGCCAAAACTTGATTGTATTTGTCTAATGTTACACATTTACACTCAAATACTAATGTAGAACTAAGATAAATATGATTCTTACTGTCATAATAGATGTGATTAGAAACTTTTCTGTTCTTCATGAAATACTTATTGAGCTACCTGTTGTGGAATTCCAAATTCATATAGAAATACCTCATTCACTTCAAAATAAATTGGAAGAACACCTGTCATTGTTTGCTGATATATAAGACAAATAGAAAAACTTATGTATACTTTAGGAAATATAGGTAGTTAATATTGTAAGACTATCTGGATCGGTATCCATGATATAATCAGCTTTACTTACACTCAGAGATTACCAACTTCTTTCAATATGCTCTACTTCAATTTTCTTCTTCCTCCATCACAATCCTCCTACTCCTTTTTTCCCAAATTTTTTGGATTACATCCCAGATAACTCAACGTCACTCATCTCTGCAGCAAGCATTAAGAGCTATCAAAGATGTCACAACATTATGACAGACATCATCACATATGCTTTTCTGTGAATATGTGTTGGTTTGAGTGTATACAGCCAATGAGAAATATTCAGAATATTGTTAATAATTCTTAACTCCTCTCTGCAATATTCTTTATATGATCAAGACTATTCACACAGACCTGCAGGGTTTCTGCTCTCATACGTCTCAATAGGAGTAGACTCAATAAACCTGCATTAAAAGCACAACTTAATTTCTACATCTAGGTAATTTTACTCAGTGATATGGGAGAAGAAGTTTCCTTGCTCCATTTTCTTTTCACTAAAAGACTGTGTTGTATAAGATAGTATTGGCAATACATGGGTATTCATTTAGAAATAATAATTTCAGAATTGGCTTACAATACCATTTACCTTCCACTTGTTTGTTGAGTGAAATTGCATTGTCCTTAAAATAATTTGGGCAAATATGTTTATCTACAATTTAGTGTCTATATAAATATGAAAATATATAACAGGTCTTTCTTGTCAGACTCTCTTTGGATCAGCAGCCTACAAATAATGACTCAGATTATTAATTAAGAAAGCTTTCCCTGTAACTTATATTTGTTCCCAATTAACTTTTATAACTTAAAAACCTGCCTCTATTAGTCTTTGTTCTGCTACTTGGTTTGTTACCTATCTTCCATAATCCACATCCAACTTCTTCAGTGTCTTGCTGGCATCTCTAGCCACACCAGATTCCAACCCTGAATTCCTCTCTCTGCCTGGAGGTAACACCCATCCTTTTCTACCGTATCTATTGGCTATTAAGCTCTTCATTAAACCAATAAGATTTCTTAGGAAGGGAAGATAAAACAGTGGCACATATTTACACAGTTTGCTCAAATATCCCACAACAATAACATAATCCTATTCTTTTAAATATCATTTCTATAGTCTTTTATAAATATGATAGTGTTCATAGTAAATATATGTCTTTTAGAGATAATATTTAATGGGATTTCAAAGATCACACAAGTCACTGCATAGCTTCTGCTTCAGATATAGAATGTTTGCATGAACTGGAAATGTTCTTGCCAAGAGGAAGGACACAAGTATACTTTTATTTAATTTTTTCTAGTCCTCATATAACCTTTTATGTTAAGCATGGTTCTTTGTCAAAATGCCTACTTAATATTTGTCTGTTTATTTTTAGTTGGTAACATAACTTTGTAGATTTACAATAATATTATTTTGTATTTTGTATTTGTACTTGATAAACTACTCAGGGTTTTTGGGTTCAAATCTCCCAATTAAAAATGAATAAATAAAATTAACTTTGGAAATTGGTTTATGCTGCTTAGCATGTCAATATTTGTTGTAGTTATAATTAATGATTATATGCATATGAAAAAGAAAGCTCTCATCTGTCATATATAAATATTACTTTGTTAACTTGTATTTATTGTGTCTTCCATTCCTTCTGTCTCCCCCACTTCTTCTGCCCCCTCTTCTATGGGTTCCCTGAACTCTGATGGGAGGAGAATTGATGGCAAAATTTCATTTAGAGCTCTGTTTTCCAAGGACTCTTTCCCTCTGTGATGCCTAGCTGTAAGTATCTGTACTTGTTCACATCTTCTGCCGGAGGAAGCATCTCTGGTGATGCTTGAATAAGACTCTGATCCCATTTAATCCTCCCCTTTTCATACCCATCTCAAACCATTCATAGAATCTATTTTATTTTTCATTTTCCCCTTCCTGGGAGATCCATTTATCCCCCTTCAGTCCTTACCTCTATACCTAACTTCTCTGAGTCCATAGACTTTAGTTTGCTTATTATTTATTTAATGACTAATATCTAGACATAAACAAATACATAACATATTTAATTTTCTCACTCAGGATAATTTTTTTCCACTTTCATCCATTTGCCTGAAAATTTTATGCTGCCATATATTTATGAGCTGAGAAGACTCTATATACCACATTTTTTTATGTATTCTTCTACTAAGGGACATCTAGGTTGCTTACAACTTCTGGCTATTAAGAATAGAGGCACAATGAACATGGTTTAAGAAGTATACCCATGGTAGGAAGACACATCTGTTAGATATACACCCAATAGTGGTACAGCTAAAACTTGAGGTAGATTGATTCATACTTTTTTTAAAAACTAACCTATTGATTTCCATAGTGGCTGTGCAAGTTTGCACTCCCACCAACAATGGAGGAGTGTTTCCCTTATTCCACACCTTCTCCCTCAGGAACTATCACTTGTCATTTTTATCTTCACGATTGTGACAGGTGTAAGATGAAATCTCAAAATAGTTTTCAATTTGTGCTTCCATGATGGCTAGGAGTGTTCAACATTTCCTTAAGTGTTTCTCAGCCATTTGAGTTTCCTGTATTAATAATTAGAGAATTCTATAATAATATACTATAGCTAAAACACAAATTAAAAATATCTCTTATTTACATATATGTAAATGTGTTCACATAAATTAAACATGCTTTATATTTGTGTTCCTAAAACATTCATTCAGGTGATTACTTTTATTGCCTCTTGTTATGTCTTTTTTACTTTAAATTGCTCATGGTATGACTACCCCTCCCATT
Organism: Chionomys nivalis; assembly: GCF_950005125.1. Lineage (NCBI taxonomy): Eukaryota > Metazoa > Chordata > Mammalia > Rodentia > Cricetidae > Chionomys > Chionomys nivalis. Next base: position 26,607,410 of record NC_080088.1, read on the forward strand.
TATAAAATGCTCTTCAGACATACAATTGCACATGTGGAGAAATGAATGGAAAATTTTGGAGGCTTGCTTAGTTTTCTTGTTTAAACTGCCCCTTAAAAATTTATCTTTATTCTATAAATATGTGCAGCTCTCAGACTTTATTAAAGGAGATTTATGAGTTGATGCAGTACATAAAAATTATAACAAAATCATAACTGGTCAAGTTCAGAGAACTTTGTTAGTGTTATTATTTTTAAATGAGACAACTGAGACCCATTGTTGCGGGAGGTCCTTCTGCTCCTCCAGCCAATAGCCGCTGAGATACCAGCCCATTGGGGCGTGGTCTCTTTCCCTTTAAAAAAGCGGCTACTTCCCTCCTCGCTCTCTTTACTTCCTGCTCTGGTTCCGGCGACTAGACTTCTTCCTAATTGCGCAGAGGGCTGTTGTCTGGGAAGGTGATCTGTAAGTTTATTCCCCTTTAAATAAATACCACCCTATTAATCACAATTCCAAACTGGTGCGGGATTGTTTATGACTTACGTATTCAATCCATGGAAGTAAGGCAATCAAAGTACAGAATACATCTTCCTATAACACAAAACAGAACATCTTCTGCAATAGTCCAAACCATTCTATGTTAGAATATCATCAGTATTCTAATCTAATGCATTATGTTTCAGAAGGTGCTTTTAAAAAACATATTTTTTTTGTCCAGATCCTTAGAAGTAGGGAAAGTGATATAAGTATCCCATTTAGTAAAGCAGTTTTTCCCATCTCTTTTTCTTTGAACATGACCAGATTGAGTTCCTGCGTTAGTTTTTGTCTACTGCATCAATTACATAAATCTTCTATGTTGATGTGTGAGAACTTCACAAATTTATTAGAATAAAAGTAAATGTTTAAGGGGAAGTTTAGTATTGTTCATTAAACAGAATCAAGCAAGGCAATGTTTTTCATTGTCATCATGGTAGAAAATATGACAGCACACAGGCAGACATCATACCGGAGAGGTGTTGAGAGTTTTACATTTTATATGCAGGCAGCAGGAAAAGAGAGACACTAGATCTCATTTGAGCATTTGGAAGTTGATAGTCAACCCTCAGAGACACACAACTCCATCAGGACCATAGCTCCTAAATGGGCACCTCTCTAGTGATCAAGTATTTAAATATATGGACTTATTCTTATTCAAACCACCATAGCACCAAAGGCTTCATTGTTTGTACTATTACTCAAAGAGTCAAATGTTTTAACTTGGAGGAAATGCCAATATTCAGAGTATAAAAAGACGTTTTTATATAGCTGTGTAATATACATGTCTATTATATAGAACAATAAGTGAAAATTATAAACTGCTCAAATTCTAAAAACTGAACAAGGGGGTTTACATAGAGTAATTTAATTAGCAAATATTAATGATAATTTAATATAAAAATTTTCTTAAATGTCATAATACAAAGCCAACTTTATTAACCCTTCAAAGACAGCTCTTTAAAATTAAAAATCACTTGTTTTTTTCTTCTGAAGTATAGAAATTTAAGGAAAAATTTAAAAATCATGGTATTTTTGGTATGTGTGGTTGTGTGTGCATATATGTGGTGTACCACATAAATGAATTTTGTTTGTGTGTATATATGTATGCAGATGCATATGTGTAATTTATCATGTGTGTGCATGTGTGTGTATGTATGCATGCATTTGGTGTGACAGATGTGTGCATGTGTGTGGTGTGCCACATATGTGCCTGTGTATGTGTATTTGTGTGTGTTTACATGTGTGTGATGTGTATGTTGTGCCACATGGTGCAAGTGAGTGGGCTGGTGAACTTAACTGTGTATTTACATGTTGAAGCCAGCAATTGACTTTGAGTATATCTTTATGACTCTCCTTATATTTTGAGGCAATGTTTCTCACTGAACCTGAAACTCTGTGTTTCAGCAATACAGTCTAGTGATCAAGCACAGGGAAGTTCCTATACTCCCAGCAAGGTAGTTGTTGACGATTGGATGTCAAATCCTCATGTGTGCACTGCAAGCACTACCCCCACTGGGCACCACATGGAGTATTTTGATCCTACATTAAGTATACCAATATGCTTTACTATGAATTTATTTTAGTTTGTCATGGTATCAAATAACCATCACTAAACCATTCCTGAAGTTCTAGTTGTCAGTAATTATAAGAAGTTATTTGAAACTGAAATTGTTAATATATTACCTAAAATTCTAAAGTGCTATGGATACTAATATATAACTCTTCAGAGGATTTACAAGTGTATTTTCCATTTAAGGACAAAAAGGTACAACTTCTCTAGCTTTTATGTTCAGTTTAGTTCTTACTACAAAACATTCATATATCAGTGGGAAGAGGCTCTTACGTTTTCTAAATGTTATCCAAAGATATAACAACAATAAGGACAGAAACATGTTTACAATGAAAGAGCAAAGCAGTAAAAAAAAAAAAAACTTTCTTGTAAAATACAAAACATTTTCTCTGTAAATGAGTTTTTTAGTATAAGTATTCTGACTTATTTGTGCTGCCAAATAAACTCATTTCAACACCGAGTTTCCCTGTTTTTGTCATATGTTTAATGTGAAAAGAAAAATTTCAGAAAAGGTAAAAGAATTACTCAATTAATACTCTGTGTAATTGCTTCCTTGTCTATGAATATTAATTTTGACATATTAGTTTTGTCCACTAAATTATTTTTATGTACTTTATATGATTCAAGCCAAACTGTTTGGAAGTGAGGAATTCAGTTTCCTGTCTGCAGGAGAATGATGCTTAAAAGCAGTGATTTGTACAGCACTTCATTAAATCTTAATATAATTTTCAGTCAACTTGCTCTTATTTTATTTCTCTTCCAAGTTTCACCTCCTTCCCCTACATCAGCTGTCCCTGTTCCGCTATAACTCATATATTCTCCGTGGCAGAGATCACTATGAATCCTGTATGTTCCCCAGCCCTTAGCTAGTATGCTGTTTAATCTCACTGGGGTACTGATGTCATTTAGCTTTGTACTAAGCTGTTCTCTGTCACATTCTTACAAGAATATCGAACCATAGCAGACAGCCATCAACATTTAATAGCAGCCCAGGAAAATAGAAACAATCACAAAAATGCCAAAGCATAGATAATTAATCCCTAAATGAAATGTCATTTATATCGAGGTATACAAAAGTAGCATTATGAAAATTAATAATCAGAACTTGTTACACAGGATCCATTTTCCTGAAAAACAAATGGCCTATATGGACTTCAGTTACATTATTGTATTATATTAAAGACACTGTTGCTGGCCTCAAGGCATGGTGCATGCTTATGTGAAATATTGCCTAAGGTTAGCAAGTGATAGCACTTGATTTTAAACAGGCCTCCTAATAAAATCAATTACTTCTGCTCTAAATAAATTCTTATTGGCTCTATAAATCATTTAAACCAAAGGCTATATAGTAGCAGAATGCTTCCATCAACATCATGACGAATTCTGTCACTGCAGGCTCATGTCTTCACTAAAGGACATTTTTCATAAAGGCAAAAAGTGGTAAATACAGGAAATAAAATTGCAATGTAACAAAACATGGCTTATGTAACTTTCTAGAAAGTTCTACTAAGACAATGTTAACATAATTAAGAAGTCAAACCACCACATCACAAATTTAGTAAATGTGCTGATTAACCTTATTTGCAGGGACTCATAGTAAAAAAAGTATGAAAAATAACATTATTCACATATGAAAAATAACATTATGACATTAGTATGTTGAAGTAAATCAAGCTCTTTTAATGATTTATTTGTATTATTTCCTTTTATGTGCAAATAAATATATCTATATTTAAGTGTGTCTTCATGAACTCAAGTGCCCATGGAGGGAAGATGCATAAGGTCCCTTGGACCTGAATTCACATATGGTTGTGAGCTGCCTAACAAAGGCTCTGGGAGCAAATCTCTGATCCTTGGGAAAGAAACAAGTATTCTCAACTGCTGAGCCATCCTGTAACTCTCTGGAACTCAAACTCAGAGCAAATAGAGCCCTATTAAAATCTTTATATTTTTCATCATGGTTTTCACTGAAGTATATACATGCTTGATGCTTCATCTTGGCATGTTTTGACCTAATAAATGATGACAAGGTATGTGGAAATGTTCATTTCTAATGTTTTGAATTTGGTGTAATTTTAAGCCTGAAAGGAATCTTTAGAGTTTAGAAGTGAAATCTTTAGTATTTATTAATTCAACTTTTCATAAACATTTTATCTTACACACTTCAACTTTTTACCATATTAAATAAGTAATTTTTAGTGCTAGACATTATCTACACATGGACCTAAAGCCTGAGATCTAGCGTCACTGTCAGGCAAGAAAGTGATAGACAGTGCACTGGGTTAGGTAAAGAGTCTTACGAAGCCATAGAGATGACTATAATTAACTGCTATATTCCTACTCTGACTCACCTACATTTTAAAATTTGAAACTGAATTTTTATTAATATAACATAACCCATTATATTATAATTTAATAATTAGTAGCATGTCAAATAACATTATAATTTGAGGGACAGGCATTGCTAAGTAGGTAGTACAAAGGGACATCACATTCAAAAGAGATTTTTAAAATATATTGTCTTGGAGCCCACTATCAATGGATACAATGGTAGCACAACTCCCAAATCTAGTTCTCAAGGATCATTGCATGAGAGGAGGCAAATATTCTAAGAGCCAGAAGAATAAGTGATTTTCATGTGATTGTTCCTCATACGAAAATCAAAAGCTATTCCCATAAAGTGTCACCAACATGAATGTCTAAACATCACCTGAACATGGACAATGTCAGACATGCTAATGCAGAAGGAGACACAGAAGAGGGGAGGCCTCACTCTGAACCAAGAACTGCAGGAAACTAAGGGACCTTGATAGCTTGAGAAATAGTCATCCTCAGGGAAGGTCACAGAACTTGGTTGCCCAATACCAAATTGTTCCCCTGAAAACATACATATAAGTCTGAGCACATTGTGTGTGTGTGTGTATATATATATATATATATATATATATATATATATATATATATGGAAGTGTGAGTTTGTGTGGCTGTGTGTGTGTGTGTCTGTGTAACAACATTTAATGGAAAATGAGGCCTTAACTTTGAGCTTTGAATGCAACAAGAATGAGCATATAAAAGGGTTTGGAAGAAAGGGAAGAAAATATGATATAAAAACAATATGAAAAATATCAAAGAAAAAAATTGTAACTGTTCATTGTTTTATTATGAAGGGTAGAAAATAGCACTTTTCCTTTCTTTTAGGGTCTCAACAGATGATAAATCTCTTTTTTTTTTTTTTTTTTGGATTTTCGAGACAGGGTTTCTCCGTAGCTTTTGGTTCCTGTCCTGGAACTAGCTCTTGTAGACCAGGCTGGCCTCAAACTCACAGAGATCCGCCTGCCTCTGCCTCCCGAGTGCTGGGATTACAGGCGTGCGCCACCACTGCCCAGCTTGATGATAAATCTTTTATCATCATTATTTCATAAACTAATAAAGTAAAAAAAGAGTTAAAAAGGTGTGTGTTTTTACAGAGCTTCCTGTGAAAACATAGAAGATAAATATCATCAAAACTTGCTAAATGTTGTTTAGCACTATTGTGTTTATTTCAGGTTTATTATCAGTAATGTGGCATTTCAGTCTTAGGGAAAAGTGGGAAGTTGTAGGCCTTACAGTTCTGTGTGTTAATAGAAACTTTTAAATAGAAGAAAATGTACTGTTCATTTTTCCATACATTCCTTTACCCTCAAAATGCAGCCTTTAGTGAGTTTGCTAATGAATTTCTTAACAAATGTCAAAGCAAACTATCTGTTGTAAAAACCGATTTATTCATGTCTCACATCCAGACAAGGCTGGCATTTGATGACTAGACATCCAAACAGCCATCTGACCTTAAATATCATTCCATGCCTCCTCTCTTTTCTGAGAAATGCCTTATGGTTTAACTTTATGTTAACATTGATACTTGATAAATACTGTCATAGGTTTTCTGAAAGATTTTCAAGGTAAAAGGCCCAATATTTTACAAATTACATATTAACTTACAAATGATGAGGTGGGGACTGATGTATTATACTAACTAAGCTACTTGTTCTGAAGTTAATCAAGTGAGTAAAATTGCTGGTTGTACCATTTCCTATCACATAAATTATTTAAAGATCTTTTCTTTTTGTCTTGTCTATTGATGAATTTAATTACTGGACTGTTCCCTATAGGCTTGGTTAAAGATAATGAAACATTGTATTATAAATTCTTAAAACAGACTCAGACCTACCTATATATAAACACTTTATTATTTGTGGAAGGAAGAAATTTTCAAAGGAAATATAATAGAACTAAATCACTGAAAGAAAAATGAAATGTGCAATTTAATATAAGGATTCTCCTCACCACCCCCAATTCCCTTTCATTGCCTTAATTCTTGGACACATTTTTTTTTAAAAAATACATGCATCACAGATCCCTTTTATTCTTCCCTACCTTTGAAGACTTTGTTCTACTATCTGGGAGAGCTAAGCTATTAAAATTTCATACCAGTCCTGAGCTCATCAATGAATTGACTTCCTCTGTAAATATCCAGGGCGTGCATTCCTATCAAACCTGATAAACTAGTCATCACACACAGCCTGTCTCATACCCAGATATTGCACAAGTTCCTGTCCTTTCTCATTTTGTCTTTTATATCTTATATTTATTGACATTTCATCTACTGGCAAGCAAGTGTCTCTAATGACTAGCATGCTATTTCATCAGTGACTGATTTCCCTCATATTCCCTCAGATTATGCAACCTTTGTCTCAATGAGAAACAAATATTTTTCAGTGCTTGGTTTCTCTAAGACATTATCAAGACATTATCCCATTCATGCCTGTGTGTCACAGCTTCACAAACAGGCTACAATGGTCTTGCTATTTATTTCTTCCCTCAAGTGTATCCCTCCCAATTCATGTCAGTATTTTTCCTAATTCTTATAATTTCCAGTGCTGAACCATTATTGAGGTCTAGTCTGTATGCTGAATCGTGGCTTTTTCCCCTTATTCTATATAAATTCTTCCATCATAATCTACTTCACTTTTTTCCTCTTCTCTACTTAACCTTTACTGGAGTCAGATTTTTGGATCCCAGCAAGCACTTTCTGGCACAGAACTAACTTATATGCTCTTTCGCTTCGGTTTCTACATCTGTAGAAAATAGCAGACCAAAAATTTCAATGTAATTCTCCTTTTTTAAAACTTGTCCTACAAAACCAGATAATAATACAGAAGATGACATCTGCACTTCCCTTTTTTCTCTTAAATTCTTTCTGACATGAGCATCCTCTTTCTGGGCACAGTACTAAGCATCAGTTGCATGTTTTATCTCTCTCTCTTTCCCACTCCCTCTCCCCTTATCCACTCTTTCTGAAAATGTTAAATGTGTCAGAATTAGGATTATTAAGAAATTAAATTAGACAGAATTGAGTCATGGTTTTTATAAAGAGTGGAAAGGATGTGCAAAACACTGAAGCAGACATAGCTTTGTCTCACCTCCATGTCTCCTGTACCATTCCTCCACACAGGATCCATGAAGTACAGCATATATTGTCAACAAAGTTTGCAACTGATTTCTCATAGAACTAGTCTGAGAACATGTTACATTGGGCAAAAAACTGCTCTTGCCTGGACTGTTTGATGGTATGCTGTGTAAACTGGACATGCAGGACCCACAGAGAAATAATTTCTGAACTTGCCTAAAGGTGAGATGGTCCTTCAGGGTACCTGATTCATGAAAGTGTCTGCCAGACAATGTGCAGTACACAGAAGAAAGTGACTAGAAACTGCCAATATAGGCAGAACTGTCTTTGAAATTTCCTGCTTTATGGAAATGTCTGCCAGATACTGAAGATGGATGCCTCAATGGTAGAAGAACTTTGGATGCCTGTCCAGACAGGGATATGTTTCTATCAATTCAAGAGTTTTGGAAGTTGCTTACAATACATTTCCTGTTTAGTTAGGTAATATATCTTTCTGGAGTCTCTGATGGAGTTGAAGAATTGATAGTTATAATTTTCCTTAGTTATGATAAAAGATAACGTATATATAAATGTTGTAACTGTAATTCTTGCTTGATACCTGTTTTGTTATATGTAATTTTACTGTTTTTTTATTTTTATTTTTTTTAAGTTTTTCGAGACAGGGTTTCTCTGTAGCTTTGGAGCCTGTCCTGGCACTAGCTCTTGTAGACCAGGCTGGCCTCGAACTCCCAGAGATCCGCCTGCCTCTGCCTCCCGAGTGCTGGGATTAAAGGCATGCGCCACCACCGCCCGGCTGTAATTTTACTGTTAAAGTTAAAATCTTCCTTTTTGTTTAAACAGAAAAGGGGAAATGATGTGTGAGGTCCTCCTGTCTATGTGTTGCTTTTATTGCCTAATTAATAAAGAAACTGGCTTGGCCTATAGCAAAGTAGAACTTAGTTATGTGGGGAAAAGTAAGCTGAATGCTAGGAGAAATGAGGTAGAGTCAAGAGAAGCCATAGAGCTGCTGCTGGAGCCAGACATGCTGAAAGTTTGTTGTTGGCCACCACCTTGTGGTAATGCACAGATTAATAGACATGGGTTAAGTTAAGATGTAAGAGTTAGTCAATAAGAAGCCAGAGCTACTGGGTCAAACAGTGATTTAATAATATAGTTTCTGTGTGATTATTTTGAGGCTGAACAGCCGGGAACAAAGTGCCTTCCTCAGAATACAAATATGTATAAATGTTAGCATAGAGTATTGTATTTTGATAGCCTATCAAATTCAGGGAAGGAGGTTAGGGATTGACTGAATACATCTCAGAAGTGAAGAGAGTTAAGAGTACATACTACTCTTATAGAGGACCTGAGTTCCCAGAACCTATGTTCTGCAACTCCAGCTATGAAAGTTGATGCCTTCATTTAGAGTCAATGGGCAACTGGACTCATATGCACATACCAACACAGAGCCATGAATACACACACACACACACACACACACACATTTAAAATAAAATAAATATTTATAAATATGTACATTTTTTCTTTTAAAAATATTTTGAGATCATAATGTAATTATACCAATTCACCCTTCCCTTCCTTCCCTCCAACCCCTGCATATGTCCCCCTTATTTCACAGCTTCTTTCTTCATTAATTGTTATTATGTGTATATATATATGTATATAAGTATACATACATATTCCAAAATATAGCATGATCAGTCTTATAATACCACTTGTATATATGTTTTCACCTTTTAAAGGTGAAACAAGTAGAAAATACTGTACTTTAAGTTCAAACTTATGCATTTTCCTAGCTTGTTGTGCCTCAATTATTTTATTTATTATCTTGTAGTGACTATCTAAGCGGGTTTTATTTACTGACCCCCACATTTATAATTTTATCATGTCCATCTTGCTGTTTCAATGAAGCATTGAGGTTCTTAAAGTCTTTCATTATGTTATGTGTACTTTAGAGGCTCATTGTGATAGCAGAGGCTTTTGCTAAAGTGGAGAAAAATAAGTTTCTACAGGAAAAAAAACAGTTATACTATCAGAGTGCAGTTAGTAACTGTGTGTTTTAAAATGAGTAAAGAGAAATCGGTGTGATTGTTGTCTGGAGATGACATAGTAGGCCAGAGTTTGATTACTGTCAATAACAAGTTAGTAAAATGTAAGAAATCAATATTGAGATCATATTATACCAATTCACCCTTCCCCTTCCTTTCCTCCAACCCCTTGTGAATGCCCCCTGTTAATTCTTTTTCTAATTCACAGCTTCTTTCTTCATTAATTGTCTTGAAAGAATGGTTAGGATAACTGAAAGTCACAGCAGAAGATTATCTTAACTGATGACATTAAGGTGGGAACATCATGTCAGTTACGTTTTCATATTTATCCTGTGCTGTATAACACTCTAGCAGCTCCTACAGCTATTGCGGTTGTTTAAGAACAGAGGTCTTGATTTTAGAATTACAGCAAAAGCCAGCAATATACAACAGCTTTCACATGCCATGGATGTACTTTAGCAAAACCTTAAAACAACAACAAAACCAACAACAACAAAAAATAGACCCAATAAATCTAATAGCTACTTGTCAGCTCCCAAACATGGAGGGTGACTTAGAAAAAGAAGATTTGTTAGGCAGTCATCTCTTTAATCTTCAAATTTGTATAGTTTTTCAAAAGGATGAAGGAAAAAACAACCAGAACATTTTTATCTAACATATAATGTGATCTTACGATTCCCATATTTCCCCTTCAGTGTCCCAGGATTTAGAACTTCAGATTCTGTTTACACATGGAGTTTCTATTCTCAGGTAAGGAGACTGAGATCGAGTGGACTTCATACCTAGTTCCCTATGACACATCCTTAGATATGCCTGAGGTGATCAGTATTTTCTGCTTCAGTAGCTTATCTTAACCAAGAATTTAATTCTCAGGCTTTTTGAAGGTTAGGGGGAATAATACCTAAAGAACCATCTCTTTCTTTTTTTTTTAGCTGTTTGTTATCCATGTTTTAGGTGGTGACCGATATTATTAGATTTCTCATGGTTGATTTTTTATGAAGTATATGTGTGAATAGCTCTCGAAGACTGTATTTCTTATTACAAATCACATTAAGTTCATTATTATGATGCCAGCTAACTGTATAATTCAATTTATTTTTACTATAAAGAAAAAAGTTCTTTTTTCTCTTAAATTTCATTGTTTCAGGGGTCAGCTACTATTTTAATAGATAAAATCCAATTATTCTTCCTGAGACTTACTTACATGCATGTGTTGGGGGATTCAGTCTCTTGTATTATCTATGTGAAGGCTTTACCCTGAGATCAGACCAAAGGAAATTCTCAATTACTCCTGATATTTAAGGATATCTAGTCTGATATATTATAAAATGCCCCTTGTTTTGAGTTTGGTATTTTCCTGGTATTTTCTTATGACTACTCCTGAGACTTTGATTTATTGTAAACCCAGAAACTATGCATGGAAAATGTTTGTGGGAGAACAGTAAAATGCCTGATGAGTGAAGTTTAGTCAGCAAGAGTAGCTTACAAGTAAATAAATTATAATAATATGTCCTACAAGCTAATATGTCTTTTATTCATTGAAATATTTTTACTAGACCCATGATATATAAGCAGTTCCTCCTGGGATACGAAACAAAACAGAATCCTATCTGAGTAAGCTATAGCCATCACCTGACATAGTATTGGCTTCCCTCACAAGGGAGTATCAATTGAGCCCAAATCACTTTAATTAGATGGCATATCAATAGGCACTGTGGTGATATACAGGTTTACTCGGAGGGGTTTGAAAGTGCCCAAGAAATCTGTGTAGAGAAGAGATAAAGACAGAAAACAACCTGTGTTTCAAATGTCTAAAAGTGGGGAGTGATTTTTACTAGGACTATTGAGAGCATGAGGAGGGTTTATGTGTTCCAAGATCACCGATGTTTGGTCATTTACTGAGTCATATACACCACTATCCTTATCTATTCCAGCTGAAAATGGTGTTCATAAAACAGCTTTAAGGAGCACTCAGTGTAGATATTTTTAGTTTTTTTTTATTGAGAAAAAAATTTCCGCTGCCTCCCAGCCTCCCATTTCCCTCCCCTTCCTCCCCCTCCCCTCTCCCTCTCCCCACTCATCTCCCCCTCCCTCTCCAGTTCAAAGATCAGTCAGGGTTCCCTGTCCTGTGGGAAGTCCAAGGTCCTCCCTCCTCCATCCAGGTCTAGGAAGGTGAGCATCCAAACTAGCTAGGCTCCACAAAGCCAGAACATGAAGTAGGATCAAAACCCAGTGCCAGTGCCCCATTTTATAATTGGATTGATTAACCTTTTACGGTCTAATTTCTTGAGTTCTTTATATATTTTGGAGATCAGACCTTTGTCAGTTGCGGGGTTGGTGAAGATCTTCTCCCAGTCAGTGGGTTGCCTTTCTGTCTTAGTGACAGTGTCCTTTGCTTTACAGAAGCTTCTCAGTCTCAGGAGGTCCCATTTATTCAATGATGTCCTTAGTGTTTGTGCTGCTGGGGTTATACATAGGAAGTGTTCTCCTGTGCACATGTGTTGTAGAGTACTTACCACTTTCTCTTCTATCAGGTTCAGTGTGTTTGGACTGATATTGAGGTCTTTGCTCCATTTGGACTTGAGTTTTGTGCATGGTGATAGATATGGATCTATTTTCATTCTTCTACAGATTGACATCCAGTTTTGCCAGCACAATTTGTTGAAGATGCTCTCTTTTTTCCATTGTATACTTTTAGCTCCTTTATCGAAAATCAGGTGTTCATAGGTTTGTGGGCTAAAGTCAGGGTCTTCTATTCGATTCCATTGGTCGACTTCTCTGTTTTTATGCCAGTACCAAGCTGTTTTCAATACTGTAGCTCTGTAATAGAGTTTGAAGTCAGGGATGGTAATGCCTCCAGACGATCCTTTATTGTATAAGATTGTTTTGGCTATCCTGGGTTTTTTGTTTTTCCATATAAGGTTGATTATTGTCTTTTCCAGATCTGTGAAGAATTTTGATGGGATTTTGATGGGGATTGCATTGAATCTATAGATTGCTTTTGGTAGAATTGCCATCAATCCAATTATAAAAGGGGGCACTGAGCTGAACAGAGACTTTTCAACAGAAGAAGTTCAAATGGCCAAAAGACACTTAAGATTGTGCTCAACTTCCTTAGCAATCAGGGAAATGCAAATCAAGACAACATTAAGATACTATCTTACACCTGTCAGAATGGCTAAAATCAAAAACACCAATGATAGCCTCTGCTGGAGAGGTTGTGGAGAAAGAGGCACACTCATCCATTGCTGGTGGGAATGCAAACTTGTGCAACCACTTTGGAAAGCAGTGTGGCGGTTTCTCAGGAAAGTCGGGTTCAACCTACCTCTCGATCCAGCAATACCACTATTGGGAATATACCCAAGAGATGCCCAAACATACAACAAAAGTATGTGCTCAACTATGTTCATAGCAGCATTGTTTGTAATAGCCAGAACCTGGAAACAACCTAGATGCCCTTCAATGGAAGAATGGATGAAGAAAGTATGGAATATATACATATTAGAGTACTACTCAGCAGTAAAAAACAATGACTTTTTGAATTTTGCATACAAATGGACGGAAATTGAAAACACTATCCTGAGTGAGTTAAGCCAGACCCAAACAGAGGAACATGGGATGTACTCACTCATATTTGGTTTCTAGCCATAAATAAAGGACATTGAGACTATATTTCGTGATTCTAGAGAAGCTAAATAAGAAGGTGAACCCAAAGAAAAACATATAAGCATCCTCCTGATTATTAACCTTCATCAGGTGATGAAAGAAGACAGAGACCGAGACCAACATTGGAGCACTGGACTGAAGTCTCACGATCCAAAGGAGGAGCAGAAGGAGAGAGAGCACGAGCAAGGAACTCAGGACCGCGAGTGGTGCACCCACACACTGAGGCAATGGGGATGTACTATCGGGAACTAACCAAGGCCAGCTGGCCGGGGTCTGAAAAAGCATGGGACAAAACCGGACTCGCTGAACATAGCGGACAATGAGGACACTGAGAACTGAAGAACAATGGCAATGGGTTTTTGATCCTATTGCACGTAATGGATTTGTGGGAGCCTAGGTAGTTTGGATGCTCACCTTAATAGACCTGGATGGAGGTGGGTGGTCCTTGGACCTCCCACAGGGCAGGGAAACCTGCTTGCTCTTTGGGCTGAGGAGGGAGGAAGACTTGATTGGGAGAGGGGGGGAATGGGAGGTGGTGGCGGGGAAGAGGCAGAAATCTTTAATAATTAAATTAATTAATTAATTAATTTAAAAAAAACAAAACAAAACCCAGTGCCATTGTCCTTGGCTTCTCATCAGCCCTCATTGTCCGCCATGTTCAGAGAGTCCGGTTTTATTCCATTCTTTTTCAGTCACAATCCAGCTGGTCTTGGTGAGCTCCCAATAGATCAGCTCCACTGTCTCAGTGGGTGGGTTGTGCCCCTCACGGTCCTGACTTCCTTGCTCATGTTCTCCTTCCTTCTGCTCCTCATTGGGACCTTGGGAGCTCAGTCCAGTGCTCCAATGTGGGACTCTGTCTCTATCTACATCCATCACCAGATGAAGGTCCCCAGTTGGCTCCTTGGGCAGCTGAGGATATTTTTAGTTTTTAAAAGCATAGGAAAATCTCTACCATGAATGACAAATACATATTTGCCTGTTTCCGCTGACTACCTACTACCTTTTTCACTTTCCCAATAGGACTGGTTTTCACCATGAAACACTGTGTCCATTCTAGTCGTTTGATCTTAGTGTACTACAGGTATGATTCCTGATATGTCTTCAAAAAATCAATGAGCATGTTGAAAAATTCATGGATTAATCTACCACTGAATACATTTTGAAATATCTGCATGATTGGGTGTTCAGTTTTCCATCACAGTAACAAAGTAATTGAGATAAAAAAAAAAGACTGAAAGAAGTAAACATTTATGTTAGCTCACCTTTCCAGAGGCTCAATTCTTAATTACTTGATTCCTTTCCTTTTGGGGTGCATTGTAAGGTGAAAAAGAAAAAGAAAAAATGGTGGCAACATCTGGTGGGGTACAATTGCTCACTTCATGGACATAAGAAAGTTGGGAGGAGGAGGAGGGAGTCAGGCCCCTGATATCTCCCACAAGTCAATGCTCCCACTGATCTCATTTCCTCTCACTGGGTCTCACTTCTGAAAGCTTTGCAGCACTTCTCTATTGTACTACAGGCTGGTGAGAGCATGGTAATGATATTTTTGTAACCTGACAAATAAAGCTTGCCTGAAGATCAGAGTGCAGAGCTAAGCCATTAGTTAATTATAGAGGCCAGGCAGTGATGGTACACACCTTTAACCCCAGCACTAAGGAGAAAGAGACAGAGGGATCTCTGTGAGTTCAAGGCCATCCTAGGGTACACGAGATTGAATATGTCTAAAAGAGCTCCCACAAAAGCTCAGCACTTGGGATCACATGATTTTAACCCCAACACTAGGGAGGTGGAGACAGGAATGATATGGCTGGGTGGAGAGAGGGATATAAGGCAGGAGGAAACAGGAGCCCAGATGCAGTCTGAGGATTCAGTCTGAGCATTGAGTCTGAGAATTCCCAGGGATAGGATCACATCTTTAGCCCAAGGTAGGGAAGAACTCTCTAGAGGCTGACCACCCTACTTCTCGGATCCTTTAGCTTTCATGCCTAATATCAGACTTGGGGATTTTATTATGAAGAACAATTAGAATTAGTGCTACGCAAAGCCTTCAGAACATGGATTTTGAAGTTTCAGTTCCAAGCTACTGTTTATCTGCATAAATTGGACTTGAGGTGTAAACTATTTCCTTGAGATTGAATTTTATGAATCGTACTAACTCTAATTTCCTGTGAACTGATACATATTTGGCTCTAGATGATTCAGGGTAAATAAGGGACAAGTCCGTCTGGCGAGTTCTTCATAGACCTACACACAGAAGCACATGTTACAGCATTCTTAGTATCTCTTGTCATCATCTGGAACTTCCATATCCATATTTTAATCTGCCTCCAGAATATTTACATGATCTTTTCTTAATATTTTCTTTAGATTTCTGACAGAAAACATTCTTAGCTTTGACTCTTTAAGCAAACCTCTCAGAGTTACTCAGTTGTTTCTTGGATCATCCTTATCACAGTGCTGATCCCTACAAGGGGCCTCTATGTACAGACTGAGGAAAAGCCAAAGGCATCAAATTAGATATCAGCAAGGAATACTTTTCAGTACAATAGGATATTATTTTAAAGATTTTATTGGAAACTCATTCCCCCTTATGTTCTCTAAATGTTGGTCCCAGTGTTGAAGGCATGGTAAGGAGTTTTTGTGATACTTGCCATAATCTGTTTGGGATGAAATGAAAGTTTGCCACCTGATCTAATGTCCTTCTTTATTGCTGAGCATAGTCATTTGAAGCACCTAGTTGTTTAAATACAAAAATAGTATAGAAAAAATGGAAAGCAGGTAAACGCAAGTTGGAGACGGTTTTCACATGTTAGGGGACACCTAATAAATTAAATGGTTGCATACAAATATTCTTAAAGAAACCCAGAGCCCAAGAAAGCTTTTGACTGCATTCATTATATTATTGCATTGTCCTGGTAGTTCTGGGGAGCCATTGATAACCGAGCCAGTTGCAAGGCCTTTACTGAGCCTGGGGTCCTCATTAGATGAGTCTCCCTGCACAGCAGTGTGTTACACTGTTAGAAAATCTTGCTAATTTGTAATGAAATTCTGAAGGCCAAGGTTTGCTGAGAAAAACACACTCCCACCCACTATATATCTGCATAGCTCAATAAAACAGTCAAAGGCTCACCTGAATGCCTTTTTTTATAATATCCAACTTTTCCTGAAAAAACCATTTTTTCCTCATGTAATCAACATGGGCATTCATATACAACCTGATGTCCAGTTTTGGTTGCTGTTGGTGATTTCCTTCATTACTGACTTTGGGCCATTGAGGTATATGAGGAATTAATGAAGATAAATGCACAAACTTAACTAAATGGGTTCTTTGCTTCTTTTTCTCTTTATTACAGAAATTTACCAATACCCTGAAAAAGAAGGTTTGGCTGTTTCGATTGTTTTTCTCCAAGGTTTGGAGTTTTTATAATGAATTTCTTTTAAAAAAAAAAATTATTTATTTATTTATTTATTAAAGATTTCTGCCTCCTCCCTGCCACCACCTCCCATTTCCCTCCCCCTCCCCCAATCAATTCCCCCTCCCTCAGCAACCCAAAGAGCAGTCAGGGTTCCCTGCCTTGTGGGAAGTCCAAGGATCTCCCACCTCCTTCCAGGTCTAGTAAGGTGAGCATCCAAACTGACTAGGCTCCCACAAAGCCAGTACGTGCAGCAGGATCAAAACCCGGTGCCATTGTTTTTGACTTCTCAGCAGCCCTCATTGTTCGCTATGTTCAGCGAGTCCAGTTTTATCCCACGTTTTTTTTTTTTTTTTTTTTTTTTTTTAGACCCAGTCCAGCTGACCTTGGTGAGTTCCCGATAGAGCATCCCCATTTTCTTAGTGTGTGCACCCCTCGCGGTCCTGAGTTCCTTGTTCGTGCTCTCTCTCCTTCTGCTCCTCATTTGGGCCTTGGGATTTCAGTCCGGTGCTCCAATGTGGGTTTTTGTCTCCTTTCATCGCCTGATGAAGGTTAATATCCAGGAGGATAACTATGTTTTTCTTTGGGTTCACCTTCTTATTTGGCTTCTCTATAATGAATTTCTTAATCCACACAAATGATTATTTTAGTTTCAAAATATCCATCCACCATTTTTACCTTACCCATTCATTATATCAGACCAAATAAAATCATCCCCAGGGCTAATTCAACATCTTATTCAGTAGAAGTAATAGAAATTTCTGCAAAAGCATTTTTATTCTCACATTTGGTTACCTCCGTCTTTCTCTCCCTTCTAGTATTCCTACCCAATTCACTGCTTCCCTCTCTCTCTATATGTCTTCCTATTTGTGTTTTATGTCTGTTTCAAGTTTGAATGAAATATTTGTATCTTTTCAGTCAGATCTCTGTAACATCATAGTGACAGTCTCTCATCTTAATTTTGTTTATCAGTAAGATAATATCATAGGAGGTGAGACGAGCAATGGATGTATTGATTCTGCTTTATACTTCATTGCAATCTTAATTGTAAATGGAAGCCACTTATTCCTGGCCACACAGACCTGAAATAGTCACACAGAAACTATATTAATTAAAACACTGCTTGGCCTATTAGCTTAGGCTTTTTTTTTTATTAATTAACCTTTACATCTTAAACCATTTCTATTATTTTGTGTATTGCAACAAGACTATGTCTTACTGGGTAATATTTTGGCATCTGTCTCCTTCAACAGCTACACGGTGTCTATTTGACTCTACCTTCTTTTCTCCTCAATCTCTGCTTGGAATTCCTGCATTGCTCTATTCTGCCCTGCCATAGGTCCAAGCACCTATTTTATTCTTTACCAATATAAGCAACAAATAAACAGAAAGACACCATACACAATTTCCCTTTTCTTATCCAAATAAAAATGAAGGTTTTAGCTTTAACATAGTAAAATTACAAATACAAAATTGTTATCAAGAGAATTACATTTAAAATACTTATATCTACTTTATCTTTTATCATAACTAAGAAAAAACTATAGTTATAACTATCTATTCTTTAGCTCCATCAAAGACCCCAGAAGGGTATAATATTATCTAAGTTAACAGGAAGTGCATTGTAAGCAACTTCCAAAACTCTAGAATTGACAGAGACATCTTACTGCCTGGACAGTCACCCAAAGTTCCTCTGTATTATTGCATCATCCATCTTCTGCCTACAGGCCCATTTGTATCCAGCAGACTTTTCTATGGAGCATAAAATTGAAAGACTTTTTTACATCTTTTGGCAGTTTGTCAGCCACTTTCTTCTGTATCCTGCAGAATGTCTGGCATTTCTTCTCTGAACTAAAAGATGGTACCATCCTGTCCTTTTGAATGTTCAGCAGTCACTATTCTGCAGGTCCTGCAGAATCTCTAGCAGACACTTTCAAAAAGCAGGAACCCTGAAGAATGGTTTCAACTTTAGGCAAATTCAACAGTCATTTCTCTGTGGGTCCTGAATGTCCTGTTTATACAGCACACCATCAAGCTGTCCAGGCAAGAGCAGTTTCTTGCTCAAATGGCTAATAAACTCCATAAGGAACCTCTTTGATGCCCATCTCCTCTTGCAGTAAATTGGTACTTCTAGGAGCAGATGTTTCTCATTGTCATGATAAGTCCTAAGTTCTTAAAACATTTTAAATACAATATTTTGTTAGTCTTTGAAAGATTTGAAGAATACATATCCTTCTGAAATATATCTCTGTACATCTAGAAATCCTAACATACCTACAAGTTTGACTATTATAGATGTCTATCTATTAATCTGTATTTTTAACTATACATTACATTTTTAAATGAGCTGTACAAACAAAATACCTTAAACAGGAGCAGAAATACCTATGCACAGTGTAACAAATCTACCTTAAATTCATATCAATAGATCAAGATCCATCCCAGTGTAAAGTATTCTTGTCTGTAGAATATCCCCCTTTAAATGTAAATAAACATTTATAAACAATATTTGGGAATTTGGACATTGTCCTCTCCAAACTGCTTCCTGCTTTTTGTTGGGTGAAGCATTTTGGGCTTTCATAGAGACCTTTTGGGGGTCTTAGTCCATCAAACCACATTAGTCTGGAGAGAATACACAGATTCTCATTCTCTGTGAAAACAAAAGCAAATCCTCTTTTCCAAATTAGCATATTCTTAGATTCAAACTTTAAAGTCAAGATACCTTAATGTTGGTTTAGTATAGCAGCCCCAAGAATCAAATATCTCTGTGCATTAATAAAAATTCAAAGAAAACACAATAACATGCATAATCCAGCCTCTCTATGTACATTCTATCTTTACACGACTTATTTTTGTTACTCCTTTAGTCTATGACTGTACTCTTTCACATTTCTTTACTGTCTCTTTAAAGACTTCATTTTATAACTGTCTATGTTCTTTTTTCCCTCTTTTTCAAGTCTACATACATTTATCCAACACTGTGACCCATTCAGAGGTCTTTTTCATCTGAATATGTCTTTATTGATTATCTGTAAATATTTTTCTGACTAGGAGCGCCTTTTTTTTTTTCTAAATGCTCAGCACGCATGGCTAGGACCAACTCTGCAGCCTCACTTATTGGAGCTCTACCCTATCCAATACGGCAGAGGAATGTTTACCACCAGCTCTGTGAGCCATGCTCAGTGCCCCAGCTCCAGGAAGACAGCAGATTTATGTAACAATTAAGCAAGTTGTATCACACTGCTCATAGACTCCATTTAAGTGCCCCCTAACAGGACCAGCATGTAACAGGAAGCTAGCTCTTAAAGGAACCTCACATCTTTCCCTGCCAAGGCTGAGTCAGGAAAATCTCTCTTAAAGGAATTGTGTTTCTGCTTGCTTCTAGCAAACAGAGGAAATCTGAAAAAAAAAAAAATACCAAGAAATCATGCTTAACTCTGTTCTTTTGTGTCTGTAATTCCTTCCCAAGCTCTCTCATGTTTTAATGGATGTAGCTGCCCGTCACTGGCACTATTTTATATCCAGAGATTGCTCATTAATTTCCCAGACACTCAGACTTGAATAATAACACAGAAACTATATTAATCAAAACACTGTTTGACCAGTAGCTTGGGCATATTTCTAGCTAGCTCTTGCATCTTGAATTAACCCATTTCTATTAATCTACATATCATCTTGAGGCTGTGACTTACTGGTAAGTATTCTCTATCTGTCTCCTTCAGCAGCTACATGGCATCTCCCTGACTCCACCTACTCTCTCTATATATATCTCTTCCAGCCCTGATATAGGCTGAAGCAGCTTTTTTTTTATTAACAAATGGTATTAAACATATTCATAGAATATACAGGAGATTCCCATATTACTTCATCATTATTTTATATTTCTTGTTGCTTTCTCTTTAATGTAAAATTATTTTGCTACTATGTTAGGTGGAGATTAGGTCACTAATTTTAGATATTTATTGTTTCATAATATATGTACAAAACTAAACAAATGTTCTTTTTTTATTTTTTATTGAAAAAAGAATTTCCGCCTCCTCCCAGCCTCCCATTTCCCTCCCCCTCCCCCCACTCCTTTCCCCCTCCCTCTCCAGTCCGAAGAGCAGTCAGGGTTCCCTGCACTTTGAAAAGTCCAAGGCCCTCCCCCTCCATCTAGGTCTAAGAAGGTGAGCATCCGAACTGACTAGGCTCTCACAAAGCCAGAACATGAAGTAGGATCAAAACCCAGTGCCATATCTTGAACAAATGTTCTTTTGACTGCTATTTTGTTTCACATATTGGTAGATTTTCTTTTCTTTATTTTAATTTAATTTACTAATTAGTATGTACCTGACAGAAATGCAAACTTACAGTTACTCATCCACATGAAATTTTGATGAATGTTCCTAGAAATAGTGTTTGTAAGAGCCAAAATCAGTTATTAGTCCAGATATCTAATAAATACATTATGAATGTGTTGTATGCATAAGTAATAACAATAAACAGAACCTGATCTTAGAAAATATTAATTACTTTAACCATATTCTTTTATTTTATGACCCTAGTTTCCTCTATCCACATGTTCACCATTGAAATGGAGGACCAGCTTCCAATATTTTGTAGCTAAATCTTTTCGGTCTTGGGGATAATTCTATTTTGGGTCACCCATGAATTTAACATCTGCTTCACATAGGATGGATGAATACCATACTATTTTCGTAGGATTCCAGAACTTCTGCATAACTTTGGGTGTGCCTATCATCTGCTGGTCATTCTTGTATCATAACTCGATAGACTAAGTTTGGTTTTCTAAGAACCCTAGGACAATTTCATCATGCAGGGTGCAGTAGGTTCTTGTCTAAATTCCTCTGTCTCTTTCTGAGTATTTTTCTTATTTTCATTAGTAAATCTTTCCAAAGCTTTTATCTTATTAGTCAAATTCTTCTCATTTTCATTAGTTAGTCTTTCTAAATCTTATATTTTATCAATAGCATTAAGGATTGTATTTTTTCAATATTAAGTCTTCCTAAGACTTGTATCTTACCAGTAAAGTTTCCATTTTGGGGACAGTTATCTGTAACACAATCCTAATTAGTCTTTTTAAATAAAAACCTGGAGTCAGATATTATAGGGTAAAACTGAAAGATCAAAGAAGCAGAGCAGCCAGCCCCTAGAGTTCTTACCTCCCTGAATGTTTAAACAAAAGTAGCAAGATCCTGTCTCTATGAATCCTCAAACTGAATGGTGTGAGCTCCTGTCTCCTCCTAGCCATATCCGTTCTTTCTCCACCTCCCTAGTGCTTGGATTAAAGGTCATATGGCTCCCAAGTACTAGGGTTAAAGGTGTGAGCCACCACCTCCTGGTTCTGATTCTCTCTTAGATTAGATCAATCTTGTGTAACCCAGGGAGGCCTTGAACTCACAAGGATCCATCTGCTTCTGCCTCCTGAGTTCTGGGATTAAAAGTGTGTGTCACCCCTGTCTGGAATATATGGCTGACTAGTGCTTAGCTCTGCACACTGATCTTCAGGCAAACTTTACTTGTTAGATTACAAACAAATTATCTTCACAGTTATCAAACCACTTTTTTAAAAGATGAAATATGAATTATAAAATTGATAGTTATTACAATTGTCATTATGTCAATACCAATTTGTCTTTTCAATTGTTTTTTTTATTTTATTTTTTTATTTTTTTAATTGAAAAAAAATTTTTCTGCTTCCTCCCTGCCTCTCATTTCCCTCCCCCTCCTCCTGCCCCTCTCCCCCTCCCCCAACTCCTCTTCTCATCCCTCTCCAGTCCCAAGAACAGTCAGGGTTCCCTGCCCTGTGGAAAGTCCAAGGTCCTCCCCTCTCCATCCAGGTCTAGGAAGGTGAACATCCAAACTGTCTAGGCTCCCACAAAGCCAGAACATGAAGTAGGATCAAAACCCTATGCCATTGTCCTTGGCCTCTCGTCAGCTCTCATTGTCCGCCATGTTCAGAGAGTCCGGTTTTATCCCATGCTTTTTCAGTCACAGTCCAGCTGGCCTTGGTGAGCTCCCAATAGATCGGCCCCACTGTCTCAGTGGGTGGGTGCACCCCTCATGGTCCTGACTTCCTTGTTCATGTTCTTCCTCCTTCTGCTCCTCATTAGGACCTTGGGACCTCAGTCCGGTGCTCCAGTGTGGGTCTCTGTATCTATCTCCATTCATCGCTAGATGAAGGTTCTATGGTGATATGCAAGATATTCATCAGTATGGCTTATAGGATAGGTTCATTTCAGGTTCCCTATCCTTAGGTGCCCAAGGAACTAACTGGGGACATTGCCCTAGGCACCTGGTAGCCACTCCAAGTTCAAGTCTCTTGCCAACCCTTAGGTGGCTCCCTTAACTAAGATGTGAGTTTCCCTGCTCCCCTATCCAAAGTTACTTTATCCCCAATCATCCCGTTTCCCCAAGTTCCCCTCATCCTCTCCTTCACACTTTTCTCCCCCCATCTCCCCTCACCCCCATTCCACCCCACCCCCAAGATTCCAATTTTTTGCCCGGCAATCTTGTCTATTTCCCATAGCCAGGAGGATAACTATGTTTTTCCTTGGGTTTATCCTCTTGTTTAGCTTCTTTAGGATCACAAATTATAGACTCAGTGGCCCCTATCCATGGCTAGAAACCAATTATGAGTGAGTACATCCCATGATCTTCTTTTTGGGTCTGGGTTACCTCACTCAGGATAGTAGTTTCTATTTCCATCCGTTTGCAAGCAAAATTCGAGAAGTCATTGTTTTTTACCTCAGAGTAGTACTCTAATGTGTATATATTCCACACTTTCTTCATCCATTCTTCCATTGAAGGACATCTAGGTTGCTTCCAGGTTCTGGCTATTACAAATAATGCTGCTATGAACATAGTTGAACAAATGCTTTTGTCATATGATAGGGCATCTCTTGGATATATTCCCAAGAGTGTTATTGCTGGGTCCAGGGGTAGGTTGATCCCAATTTTTCTGAGAAACCGCCACACTGATTTCCAAAGTGGTTGCACAACTTTGCAGTCCCACCAGCAAAGGATGAGGGTACCCCTTTCTCCACAACCTCTCCAGCAAAGGCTATCATTGGTGTTTTTGATTTTAGCCATTCTGACAGGTGTAAGAGGATATCTCAAAGTTGTTTTGATTTGCATTTCTCTGATCGCTAAGGAGGTTGAGCATGACCTTAAGTATCTTTGGGCCATTTGAACTTCTTCTGTTGAGAATTCTCTGTTCAGTTCAGTGCCCCATGTTTTAATTGGTTTAATTATCATTTTAACGTCTAGTTTCTTGTGTTCTTTATATATTTTGGAGATCAGACCTTTGTCTGTTGCAGGGTTGGTGAAGATCTTCTCCCAGTCAGTAGGCTGCTTTTTTGTCTTAATGACAGTGTCCTTTGCTTTACAGAAGCTTCAATAATCAACTTTATATGGAAAAACAAAAAACCCAGGATAGCCAAAACAATCTTATACAATAAAGGAACTTCTGGAGGCATTACCATCCCTGACTTCAAACTCTATTACAGAGCTACAGTAATGAAAACAGCGTGGTACTGGCATAAAAACAGAGAAGTCAACCAATGGAATCGTATAGAAGACCCGGATTTTAACCCACAAACCTATGAACACCTCATTTTCGATAAAGGAGCTAAAAGTATACAATGGAAGAAAGAAAACATCTCCATTTTTTTTTATTTAATTTTCAAGCTACCCATAGTAGCACTATATGGAATTCTAACACCCTGTGTTGTAATTTTTCCCATTCTCGATGTGGAAAAGGTTATTCTTTTTAAGTTTATTTAACTTTCTCTTTAGTTTTAACTTCCCATGTGTCTCAACAAATCTTCTGTAGCATCTTCATGAAGCTCTGAACTCAGGCCCCCTCAGCCAAGCATGAGCCTACTTTCCAGAATCCCTGTGAGCAGTGACATTGGCAACTGGGTGGTCATGCTGTGTGTTGTTGCACCAAATATTGTTTGTTTGTGTTTTTTTTTTTCAATTGGTGCAGTATTTACACCTGAATTTACTTCTGTTTAGCTAGCAATCGTGTCTTCACAGTTACAGGTCTGCTTCTCAGAATCTATCTTAGAGAGATTGAGGAACAACTAACTGACCTTCCCTCTTCACCAGCATCTCAGAAAAACAGTGATCTTCTACTCTGACAATCCAAAAAAAGATCACCACACTCTAAGTCCTCCCTGCTATTTCCTGTGTGTTTCCTTGTGTTCCAGCTTCCCTCTAATTCTCTATGATTACTTTCTTTCAACTAGCTGCTGATTCCACCTCCTGATCCAAGGTTCATTTTATGTAATTAATACAAATGCAAACTCAGTGTGATCATATATCCCAACACAAAAAAAGAAATAAATTGTAGGCATAATTTGGTGAATTTATAATCATCACACTAGTGTAAAGAAACCTGTTTCTCAAATTAGGTAGTTTACTATGGCTCAACATATATATAGTTGTGGTATGATATTCATGAGTTCAAAATTCTATAAATTCTAGAATAAAAAAACAGAAAATGTACTATAAATTATTACAAATCTATTTGAAAATTAATATATACTGCCAGGACCCACAGATGTGAATCCTTTCCACCTTGACTAAAAGTCAGTGAGTTTTAGCTTATTCTTGCTCTTTCAAAGTTGTTGACAACACGTGTGGCTATTAATAATATGCCCTGGCCTAGGGTGTGGCTAAAAAGTATTTTGAGTATAAAGGTGGTTCTGCTTGACCTTGACCAAAGATCTGAGAATTTAAGTCTACTCCTGCTCCTTCAAGGAGATTGGTGGGAGGTTTCACGGACTTGCTGCCTAAAGGATACTTGTTCTAAGTCCTGTCCAAACAATGGAGCACTTGACTGAGGATGCTCTGTTTATTTCTTATATCATGTTAATAAAGTCTATTGTCTCCCACCTCCTCTTTTGGAGTGGAGTATATAAGCATGTGGAAAATAAACACTGGCAATTTCAGTATTTCTGAATTTCCCTCCCAATGCTGTTTTGTGTTTCTGACTTTTATTTCTCTCAGATTTCTGTTTCTTTTGCTTAATAATCCTATTGCTTGCACTCTTACCCTGGAACATGTGAATCCAGTCGAGTCTGGATCCCGACAAATGTCGATGGCCAATTTCACCCTAACATATGACTTATAACAATATACCTTAAAATTTTTTTTATAAATACTGCCTCACTATGTAGCCCTGGCAGATATAAAACCTAAAATGTAAACTAGGCTAACCTCAAACTCACAGTGATCCACATGTGTCTTCTTTAAAAGTATTGTGATAAAATATGTTGTATCACCCTGCTAAGTTAGACTTTTTCTCTTTATAAAATATACATGATTAAAAAAATATATACATGATTATTGAGTCAATGTTCCTCTATAGAATATCTTGCTCTTGGTTGTGTCATATAGAACACATAATTTAGAATACATAATTTCCTAAGGTTTTGTTAGTTTAAGTTGACACACCATTTATTTTGCTGTTATTAAAAGAAAACACATAATAAGATACACAAACAGAGATACTTTTTAATACATAAAAATAAAAACATATATATATATTCTCACTAAAACTTTTAGTTGAGACTTTTTATCAGGCCTTGAAATCAAAATAAAGAACTAATTTGGATTTGCTCACAACTCCTTATGGAATAGTCTGCAGATGTGAAAGAAGGGTAACTGGGTTTTTACCAGTGTTACTTCCTAGACACTCATGTCTTCTGGACACACCTGCTCCTGAGAGTAAAGCATACATGGATAATATGTGCTCTGATCAAGTTTCATCTGCATTCATATATGAGTAATATGGGCCCTGATAAAGCTATTTCTGCACGCATACATAGATAATATGAGGTCTGGTACAGCTATGTCTGCAAGCTTACATAGATACTATGAACTCTCGTAAAGCTATGTCTGTATGCATATATGGTTACTATGCACTTTGGTAAAGCTGTGTCTATAGGCATACATGGATAATGTATGCTCTGGTAAAGCTATGTCTGTATCCATACTCTATTTTTCTTCTATCATGACAGAATTCTTCCTTGCTATCTAAAGTTTACGTAAGTTCTGATTATATAGAAATATCCATTTGTTTACTAAAATTACCTAGTCCAAATATTATTGTACTGTTTCATGTCTACTTTAAATTCTAGAGGCTTTTAACCTAGCAGTGGAGAGGTCAGTTTGGGGTTATACAGTAATCCTGAATGCTGTCTCACACATTAAAGAAACCAAGCTGGGCTTACATTTTGTCTTAAATGTATGTGGCATTTACATATCCCTGCCTTTTAGCTTTTGCTCATTCTTATAAGGAATATATGGGCTGTATATTTCCAAGTTACCTTTTATTGTTTACTAATTAAATACACAATTCACTCATATTTATTATTCTTTTTAACATTGTAATGCCCACATTTTATTATTTATTTTACTTTAAAGGAATGTTTAATTCATATTCAACCCTAGTCCAGGAAGTTAACAACAACACTTTGAATGAAGAAAGCATGATTTAAAAATTTCCATGTTAGTTTTGAATTATTATTGTTGAAATCACTAGATTATTAGATTTTTAACCTATCCTACTTTGCATGAGTAAAATGATTCTGTGCTGTAAAACCAAAAGTAACCCACTCCTTTTCTTATACTAGACATAACCATACATCAAAATGATTATTTTTAAATTTCAGCCATTATCCTACTTTTGAGGGGTAGAAGAGAGAAATAGGAACTTGAATTTGATAATGAACAAATGTGTGATTTCCATTAGCTGGTGGCCACTGATTATAACATCCGCTCATAATGTGGAGAATGGTACTCATTTGCTTAAGCTTTAAAACAGCAATTTTGTCCCAAGGTTATTATATAGATTTATTTTTTCAGTCCTTAATGTTGCTCTTAGAAGTCACTGATTGCTTGCAAAGTCATATCTGCCCAGATGTTCTGTCTGGCAAGGGAATTGAGACCCTTAAAAGCTTCCCTTCAATACTCTTCTGTTTATTTCCCAGCACCAGCAGCAATTGGAGAGTGACATCTGCTTCCATCTACTGATTCACCGCTGCAGAATTTTACTGGACATAGATGATAATGCCCTTTCTATTGCCTCTTCATGGAGCATGCATCTGAGCCTGAAAGAAAACAAGAAATACACAATGGAAGCATTGTCTTGGTAATTGCAGAATTTGAAAGACCCAGTAATGTCCACAACTGGGCAAAGCTCCAGGCACCAAGCACTGCTGTGTCCTCTGTAATACCAAAAGAGAAAACAGGAGCTGCGGCTAGTAATTAAAAAAATGTGTAGACATGCTGTCAGGCCAGAATGTGTTTTAATATACCAATAGTGACTGCATGTGTTTGACATACATGCTGACAGTTTGAAAGGCTTTTTACATTCACTGCATTTTCATTAAAATTGAGCATGTAAAACTAGACATTCTATTACCAGATCATAAAACCAATATATTCTTGATGTTTCTTGAAACAAGATTTTCACAAATTTGCAACCGCAAGAATGTAACATTGAGAAAGGTTCTAGGGGGGCAATCAAGCATTGATTCAAAAACTGTGCTCAAGGACAGATTTTTAACTTTAAAACTTTTTTCCCCTATGCATTACTTTATAAAAATAAAATCAGCAAGTTTTCATAAGGATAGGCAATAATCGATTTATTCTTGATATCTACCATATTTTAATAATAATCAAAACACACTGAATTTTCATTTTTTAACAATGTCAGTAGAAAGAAACTAATATTTTTAAATCACCATCTGAAAGAGATAGAATTAAAACTGAAACAAAATTGATAAAACTACATCCTGAGTGTGAGATTTTTGCCTCATCTCCTAGCAGAAACCTTGCTTTCTTCTTTCTTTCATCTCCTTCACATCATAACAATACTTCTTCTAGTCAATAAACAAAAGAAATTTAAGTAATGAGGGATGTGTCCATAGGTTTTATAACACTGACATTTAAAAACAGATTTTTAGATTAGCCTTATTTATAATAAATACTCTTATTCAATAAACTTACTTCACTGAAATTTAACTTGAAAGGGAAATGAGGCCACATGGAGAAGAAGGGTTAAAATTACTGAAGATACCAAGAACCTATTGTCTAAGAATTTGGTATATGGAATTAATTATACATATTGTTTAGCAACAGATTTAAAATGGTTTATCCCTGCTTAGGTCCAAAGGATTACACAGCAAGTTATGTCCTCCTATATGCCCCAAAGCATTAGTTTTCTCTGGTTGGGTAATAAACAGCAGCAATTATTTTCATTCAGTAACTGGTTTAAGCACTATATATAGTATTGATGGAAATTAAAGTTAAGACATTTAGTTAGAAGAGACCTAAACCATAACTCAAAAAAAAAAAAAAAAGAAAGAAAGAAAATGGAACTGCAGTGGTGTAAGTAGAGAAGTCAGACAGTGCAAATGCTGTGTCTGAGCAGACATAAACAGCACCTTTTACCAAAACAAGAAACTAACAAGTGACTGCAGAAAAGTGTGTCACCGTGACAAGTGCTAATCTAACCATTCAAAATATCATAACGCAGAGAAAAGATAAAGCCACTTCTCAAAACATACACTCATATAAGGTTGTATGTTGGGTGGGTTGCCTTATAATTTTTGCCTTTTGAGATCTCAAGTTCTGTGAAAGTCATCTTATTCCAATTCTCGGTATGGAATATGTGCATAGGCCAGGCATTGAAATGGAAGGACAGAGGTGAAACGTATTTTACTTACTTTTTCCTTTCTCTTAAGTGTAGAATAAAATAACATAGAACCAACTAACAGGTTAGTCCAGCCTTTACTAGTAACAGAATCACTGATTTCATTCTCATTTTAAAAAGATGTTTTCAAAACCCTGTATAATTCTTAAGATCCTTTTTATCCATAAGTTCTAAAATGGGTTGAAACTAATCTAATTTAGTTATTTTAACATTCCTCTGGTAACTTGTTATCTATTTCTTAAAACAGAAAAAACTGGCATAAATCAAACCTTATCAGAAATGATAGAACCAGAGATACGATTGAATACTATGAAGATACTAAAATACTGGAAATCTTTCCTACTCAAGTTAGTGATGTAGCAGCTATGAGAACATAAGTAAGCTCATGCTGTCATGTGGCTTCAAGGAACAAAGCTTTAGACAGAAAATTAATGTGCCTTCCTCTACTGATCCCCATAAGACCATTAAATATGTACTACAATGATCTATTCTGAATAACTGAACAGAGGACAAACTGTATTTCCAAAAATACAGCTCTCTCTGCCCCTTTCACTCTCTCCATCTCTATCACCTTTTCTTTCTCTTTTCCCTTGGAAAATACTATACTTAAATAACACACAATTCCTTACCTCCACACCTTTCACCTAAAAAATGAGACAAAATTTTATGAAAGAAAATTGTAAATCCATAGCAAGTAGATGCAGTATAACTCCTATAAATTTCATAAACATCTATCTAAAATATTGGAGATCTAAAATTTGCTGTCTATGACCCAAAAAATACCTGGAAAAAATCTTCCATTCTTGATCTTAAATGGCATGACTTAAACTTATTGCATTTTTTTCAGTATAAAATATTGGCATATCCTGTGTATCTTGGGCTCTGGAACCCTGACTAAGGACAGCAATAGGATGAAGAAAGAACAGACATATAAACACACACACACACACACACACACACACAAATTTAAGACCCCAAGCTCCTCAAGGATCTATTCTCATATAAGAAATTTTGATCATAAGCATTTTACACTTCTAAATGTACTGACATAATTGGACAACAGCTCTGTTACCATTATTGCAAGTGCAAACACGCAAGCAGTGGACCCAATTAATCTCCAATTATATTTATTCTGTTTTAGGAGCTGTTGTGAAACATATGTGTTGGTAATTTGTGTGGCATAGTAAATAAACCCTGTGGAAATCTCAGGAATGTGGCTCATTCAGAATAGTGGAATGGAGCCTATTGGGACTCCAGGTTATTAGAGAAATAAGCCCACCAAAATGGAGTTATTAATATAAATGGGCTTAAAAGGATGTGAAAGGAAGAACACACGATAAAAAGGCCAATATTGGTCCAAGGACATAACTCCTTTAGTCTTCTCCCCAGCCCAGACTTATCTGCATGGATATGATTAACAGATATCTCAAAACTATAGCTGCTGGATACGGGGTTATTTCACAATCATAGTCCTCTTCATACTTCAGATCAGGCTCCTCACTGTCCCGAAAGCCACAGTTCCACACAAGCATCCCTTGACCTGCATTAGCACAGGGGTCAGGACATTTTCCCGGCATGGCTTCTTGACATTAGCATCTGAGGATTTATACCATGGTCCTTTGGCAATGACTGCTCTTCTGTGGCAGTTAGGTCAACTGCTGTGAGATTTAAAACTTTTAATGTAAGTAAGACTTTGTTTGGAGAATCTGTGGTAGTAAAGAATTCTGTTCTTTTTTTTTATTTTCTTTGATGTTGGAGACATCTACGAGATTATTCTATAATAACCTGTCCCTGCGGTTTGTAGGGGATGCCTATATTATGGAATATATTATGTTGAACATGAATATTTTTAAATGCTCAAGAGGTATAAGGAGGAGCATTGTCTATCTTGAGGCACTTTGGATAGTGGAAAATAGAGTTTTGTTTCATTTGAACAACAAGCACCATTTTTCCCATTGTGCTCAACTCCCTCAAGGACTAAGCAAAGGTCACATCTTAACCTGCCTTATTTAATTTAATTCATTTTTAAGCTAAGCACTTGGAAGAAATTTTAAGGGCCTCTTCAGCATTCCTCTTTGCATTTTCAAAAGTCAGTTGTTTTTTAAGCACCTTTTCAATGTTAGAGTTATCTGTAAGATGTCACTTGTAAGAGCAGGCCACAGAGTCTGGGTACAATATTTTCTGGCCCTGGTAAATCTCAGTTGACAAACTTCAGATAATGCCAATGTTTTATTGATTATTCATTAGTTGTTTTTTAACAGGAAAATTAGTGGGTTATTTAAGTCAGCTTATTCAAAAGAAGTCTTGACAGCCATTTAAAATTGTCAAAACTTTCCCCTCTGACTAGGCACCTTTTTCAAGTCTGATTTTAAAAGCTAGGCTACAATACCCTCTATACACTGACCTTTCAAGGCCAGCACGGTCTTCAGTGCTGAGACAGCATAACATTTTGCCTATACGATGCCCTTTTTCCTCATACATGACAGACTCTCCAATGAAGGCCACTGGAAAAGTGGCCATCATTTGGAAGTCGCTCCAGCCCACACTGCTTGGTCATCTAGACAAGCACAGTGCCCCATTATGGAGTCATCTACATGCTCCCTGGCAAGCAAGAATATGCCTCCATAAAATTTGCCTGATGTACATCACTTCTCAAAAAGCACCAACATATAACTATTTTTTTGATTTTACTTGTCTCAAAAGTCTCTTTCAAACAACTGATATGATTTAGAAGTATTTTTTTAGATCTTTTCGTCCCATGATTTACACCTAACAAATAGATTGTGATTGTCCCATTTTATATTATTGTTTTCAATCTTTACTTTACCTTTACTGCAATTCTCTTTGGAGCATTGCTCCATCTGAGCTTCCCATAGACTGGTGTCTGCTCCCTGTTTCTGCAAAACTTACTGTGTTGCCTGAGCTTGGATCATGAGAACCCTTATTAGGAGTGGTGAGGGAATGGTGAACAGGTATATCAAAGCTGGAATCACTTGGGATCTGCTACTGCTCCAACCTGAAAGCTCAATATGTTTATTATGTACAGCACAGGGGAAGGGTTCAGTAGTCTCCATAGGAGGGCTCTGGAGGTGAGCAGTTTCAGGCTGTAAATGACCAGAAAGAGGAAGGTACAGT
The DNA here is from genome assembly GCF_950005125.1 of Chionomys nivalis. NCBI lineage: Eukaryota > Metazoa > Chordata > Mammalia > Rodentia > Cricetidae > Chionomys > Chionomys nivalis. The sequence continues at coordinate 26,639,928 of NC_080088.1, forward strand.
TGCTAGTCTTTGCAAATACTAATGAATCATTCATAAACACTTGAACCAGTGCTCTCAAGGAAAGGTTGGTCATCACTCTTAAACCTGGCCACTATGAATAATTATTTTATCAATTGTCCTTGGGTTTGAAGCCTTGGAAACTTTGACATGACCATTTCTGCGTCTCAGGACTTACACATTCAGACCTTCCTCTTTTCCCTCAATATTTCCATTAAAATAACATTATAATATAAACTGAGTTTTAAAATGGTTGGATACACCATATTCTTTCCACTTCTTTCATTAAAGTTACTGAAATAGATGAAATTGAACAATGACATGCATATGTTCCTTTCATTATTTATTAAACTGTCTGGTCCAATTGTTAAATATCAAATTTATAAGATAGACTTATATAACTACTGATTTCCCAAATGACATTGGCCCTGGCTCTTACCTCATCCTAGGAGTGGGTAGATAGTAGGATAGAGACATTTTATGGCATGACTCACTTCAAGCTGACATAGGTTTGCTTCAAATACATTCATCCATTTCACTTAGAGTTATAAGACTCCCATGGTGGAAAGTGGAAGCAAGATTGCCTCAAAAATATAGGAAACTTATCACTCTGCAGCAACCTTTACTAGTGGATGTGAAAACTGATTGAAATACCAATAGTTTTGGGGTATATCCCATGTGATTTTCAGAGGACGGTAGCTGAAACAAACCTCTCATTGTATTGATTTCAGTAACTGTTCCCTATATTAACATTTTTGTCTTTCTCCATTTTGCTTTCTATTCCTCAATTCCTATTTACTGGAAAGGCCAGGCAAGTATCATGATAAGCCCCTAATAATTTAGTTAAGAACTAGGCCTCAGTTCACAAACAAAGAGCAATCAATCATCAACATCTCTGACATTGGATGAGGCCAACACAGCTCCCTGCCACACAGGTGATGACCAAATAAGGGACTTGCACAAGAATGGAAAAGCTATAGCCTTGACCCCCTTCCCCCCCACCCCCCCGCTAGCCAAATGAATTAGAAATGTACTAATACAATTGCCACTTATGTAAACCAATGCTAATAGAATGGTCACACTACTTTTAAACTTTCTTTAACTGTGCTTTAAAGGACATTACACATCCCTCTCAAGGTCATAATCATTTTGTTCTGCTATGTGTGACCCCACATGTATATAGTATAATAAAAACACTCATGCTGATTGTACTGTGTCTTGTGATCTTTGGAGATTTCTAGCAGACTCCAATATTTACTATCTGGAACAATGGAGTAAGTACTTCCACACAGGCCACATTTCAAGCTGTGTATTGACTGATATGCAAACTCAGTGGTCACTAACAGGACTAATTCTTCACAGAATTCACAAATTATTCTACAACAGTTTCAATCAGCAATGAGACTGTAAAGCCTCTCATTTATAAAGAGTAAGGCTATGATAATTTCTGACCCAATTATTAAGACTCACTCTGCAGTCAGTTGAGATAGGGTACAGGTAGAAGGTTACCTTTGCATTATATATCTAAATAATTAATGTTTATCTGGCTCCTAAAAGTCTTCTAAACTTCAACAGTAGTTTCCTAGCAATTAATTCATTTTGTAACTTCTTTAGAGGACCACGAAAAGGAGAAGAAATGACAAGTTCAATTGAATGTTAACTTGGGAAACACTTAGAAAAGCACAAGATCTAAGTGACAGTGCTTAAAATAGCTATATGTCACTGTTCAATGACAACCTGGAATGTTGACAACATGGATGCAAACATACTGCTTCTTTATGTAAATGTATGTATGAAAAATGAGTTGTGAATGGCATGCTTCATTATTTTTATCTACAATCAAGTTCAGGGCCCTTAAAGATTTTAATAAATGAAAAAAAATAGCATAGATAGAATCACTCAAAATGCGGAGGCAGGCGGATCTTTGTTGTTGTCCCACAGCACTTCTCGCACCCCCACACACATTTTTTTTTCTTCAAAACAAGAACTCCGAATCTAATATCCTTTGTTTATTGTGGGACAACGGTCTTCTATCCTGTCACTTGTATTATTTTATTTAATTTATTTATTTATTTATTTATTTTACTTGTATTATTTTAATACAATGCTAATTGGCCAGTAGCCAGACAGGAAGTATAGGCAGGGCAACCAGACAGGAAGCAGAGGTGAGGTAATGAGAACAAGAGACTTCAGGTAAGAGGAAAAATTCAGTCTGCAGTCATCACCCAAAGAAGAAACAAGATGAGAATGCCTCACTGATAAAAGGTACCTAGCCACATGGCTAACACAGACCAGGATAATGGTTTAATATAAGATATAAGAATTAATTAATAAGAAGCCTGAGCTAATAGGCCACCAGTTTATGATTAACTTAGACCTCTGTGTGTTTCACTGGGACTAGGTGTGATAGAAACCTCAGTCAGCAGATCTGTATGAGTTTGAGGTCAGTCTGGTCTACAAGAGCTAGTTCCAGGACAGGCTCCAGAGCTACAGAGATACCCTGTCTTGAGAAAACAACAGCAACAACAACAGCAGCAACAACAACAACAAAAGAACCACAAAAGACTCATCTTTGTGAATGTCTACCATAGATCTTTTACTCTGCAAGAAAAGTATAGCAGCTAAATAGAATACCAGTTAATCTTTAGAGAAAGTATTATCATATCAGCTTCATGCTTCTATTTCTTTTGCAATGGGACATTTATAAGAGTAAAAATTACAGATATGATAGAAATCTATACATTGTTTAAGCAGCTTGCGTTTCCCCTAACCAATACTGAGGCCAATATGGATGTTTATATATATCTAGCTTGTCATCAGAAGAAATCAGGAATATGACAATCTTGATTCATATTAAATAAGTAAATCAATCATATACAATAAAATGTTATGTAGGGATCCATGCTAGAAATAATGATAAAATGGACTGTGTGGGTAAGAGAATAGATGTCTTCTTCTACACTGTAAGTATAGTTTTTCAGAAAGAGTGTAGTTGGAGTTCAAAAATCAAACAATGACAATTACAAAGAATATGGACATCTGATAGATAACATTTTAGGTTAGAAAAATAACATTTAAAGTCCTTTTGACTCACAGCGCTTAAAGAATTGAAATAATATCCAGTATGCAACTGTGAGTATAGTATAGGAATGAGTGAGAGATTATATGACCTACACAGCAACATGAAATTGATGACAGTAGGTCAATTTATAAAATGCAGATTTCTTGAATGTTTTTATGTTATATAGGTATCAATAGGTCAAAATAAAATAACATAAAATAAAATAAAATCAGACTTTTTGGAGCAAGTATTTTTGATTTTAGATAAGGGATATTCAACCAGCACCAGGTACACAAAATATCTGTGATAAAACCAGAGGGAAACATAAATATAGCTTAGACTAGGTCAGTATATAGAAAATTCTAGTGGCATTTTATTTGTAATTTAATAAATAAAACTTGCCTGAGGATCAGAGTAAAACATCCCCACTAGTCAGGCTTACAGACCAGGCAATGGTGACACACACTCTTTGCTTTTCTGTTCTTCAGGTTGACCCCCAATTTCTGTCTGTGAGTTTTTGTTAATCATGCTTCAGAAAATGGTAAAATGAAGTCCCCAGTGATGGATGTGGGTCTTGTATCTTTCTGTTGCTTTCATTGGTTAATTAATAAAGAAACTGCTTGGCCATGATAGGACAGAAAATTAGGTAGGCGGAGTAGACAGAACAGAATGCTGGGAGAATGAAACCTAGGCAGTCAGTCACCATGATTCTCCAACCCCAGACGGATGTAGGCTAGAATCCTTCCTGGTAAGACACCATCTTGTGGTGCTACACAGATTATTAGAAATGGGCTAATCGAGATGTGAGAATTAGCCAATAAGAGGCTGGAAATAATGGGCCAGACAGTGTTTAAAAGAATACATTTTCCGTGTAATGATTTTGGGTATAAAGCTAGCCGTGCGGGTGGCTGGGTGCCAGGAACTTAGCCCGCCACTCTTATTACAACACCCCAGTTGCCTATACATACACATGTATTTATTTTATAAATAGATTGACTAAATTAAAGAAAAAACATTATAAAAGAAGGGTCTAGAAATAAATTTTAATTCTCAAATATTTTCACAATGTATCAGAGAAATTAAATGGAGAAATGAAGGATAAATGTTTGAATTTTACCCTCATATATTTTATTAACTTTTTAATTACTACTTGTAGTAGTTTATAAAGAAATATGAGAAAGAATAAAACTCATTTAAAAATGAGCCATTGTTTTAAAAATAGACGCAATCTTACAGACCTTTGGTAAATGTTGCTCTTATGCCACCATTTCAAATATATACTTTCAGTGAGCCTGCTTCCCAAGATACAGCATAATGCAACCTAAGATGTCACAATTGAACCAAGATTCATTAATCCATTGAAATGTTGTCTTTAACTTCTATGTTAAAGTTTACTGAAAATTGCTTAGGTTACAAAATATCAGCCTTCTTCTATTCACAATATAGGAAATAAAGGAAACTAGTCACAATATATTTTCCTTTAATGTCAACTATAGTAGTCCTTTTGCCCTCTTTTTTTTTTATTGAAAATTCAATTCACTTGTGGGATTACTTCCACACAGATAAGACACCAAAGCTGCAAACTCCACCTACCACAAGGAGTGCATGGGGACTTTGCAGTGACAGACTTAGTTTTCTTTTACTATAACCCATAAATCTCTGGCCTCTAAAATCTCTTGGAGACTTCTTCCACACAGACTCTCCCTTGTGTTTTCTTCTAGCCCTCCTCTGCAGCTGCCATGTACATGTTTTCTATCATTCCCTGGTTTAGCAGATGGAAAAATTAAAAAATAATGAATTCAGAGAGTTTTACTGATCACAGTAATGAAGTTTCACATAAATGCTCCTTGCACCAAAATACAATATGCCTAGTTGGCACAATGGAAGCAGAGTAAACCTCAGAAGAGGTAGCCAGTATTTTTTATATGTATATTACTTCTAAGTAGCCAAAAAGCAATTGAAACCCACTCTAACTTTTTCCTTTGGCTAATTAGAATTGGCTACTCTATGTGAATTAATAAATAATTGCTAATGTCAAAGTATCATCTATAATAATTTTTGAAGAGTATACATACAAAATTGTACATAATATTCCCAGAAAAAGATTTAAACTATTTTTGTGAAACCAATTGCTTTGTTTACTGTATTTTTCTAAAAAGAGCATTACATTGAAATATAAAATAGGTTCCACTTGAAGTTAATACTCAGTTTATACATAATAAACACAGTGTTCAAGAAGATAAAGTGACCTGTACAAGGACAGATGGCTAATTATCTAGAGGGTGGGGACAAAAACTCAAGTCCCATAGCTATCAATTAAACATCGTTCATATTTAATATCACAGTTACTAATTGTTTAGGATTTTCTAAGACTACCAAAATAATTCTTTGTCTTTAAAAAAAGTATAAATTTTTAGAGATAATTAATATACAAAACATTCACAATTTACTACTAGGAAAATGCACACCTTGTAGCACATATGTATGCTCTGTTACCTATGAAGAAAACATGCCTTGTAATATTTAACTCAAATTTAAACCTGTAAGAGCTGGTTAAGTGTCTAAAGTCTATATCCTTCTTCAGGCTACTGTTGCATCTATTAGAAAATGTCATCTTTACTCAAATTTCAGAGATGTGAATTATTGTCCAGATGGGTAATGATTATTCACTAGAACTACCCCCTTAAACAAGGTGTCTCTCTGGGTAATGCATAAATATTAATAAAGACATGTTTTCAGGAATCAGTGCTAAGATCAGGGAAATATGAAGGATCTGTATCATTAGAGTGGAGCTAGCCTAATGGGAAATAAAAATATATAGGCTGTGATGAATCACCCTTATAATCTATCATGAATGGAGATAACATTTCTCTAAAACCTAATAAACTCAATTTGCTATGGACAGAAATACTACTGAAGAAAATAAAACAGGGATATTTGTTTTGGAAGTGAAGAGAAATGAAACATAAAATTTAAGAAATATTAAAAAATATTCTAGGTAAAACTACAACACCAAAACTATATAAATAAAAACTGATTATTAAACACTATTCATAACTTACATAAAGCAAAATTTTCCTTATACATCTATGGATTTATCCACTTTGTGTCTCTTTAGTTTAATTAAGGCACTTAAATACACATATTTATATGATTAAAAGATGACAAAAAACAGACATGAAAACTTCTAAATTTTATGTAAAGCCATAACTCCAACCGTTTTAATGAAGGAGACCGGGATAGTCTTAGGGAATGCACGTAAGACCCACTGCTCTCTAACAATCACTAAAAACAGTCCAACAACCTCAGAGTGCACCTCTCTTGTGGGCTTCATATTCTGGACCACAACTTTGGCAGAATATTTCTGCTTTACGAGAGACAAAGCTCAATCTTGGGACCCAATGGAAGACACAGCCCAATGCCTATGAATATTCCTTAAAGCCTGTCCAACACCCTCAACAGTGCTCCATCTTTTGGTGTCCATATCAGAGAGCACAATGACAGGCAAGTTCTGTTGTACTGGAGGGCAGAGCATTCTAGGAACCACAAAGATCAAGCAGGTACGTAGAACCCCAGAAGTCCACAGAGGTATTTGGGACCACAGAGGCAACGTCTGCACCCAAAACTCCAGAGAACTTTGTTGCTGTTGTTTTGGTTGTTGTTTATTTGGGGTTTTGGTTTTCTGAGACAGGGTTTCTCTGAAAACTCCTGAGATCTTACAGGCTGCAAAAACCCCACTAGAGATACTCTACTGGACCTGAAAACTCTCTAGTCACCAGAACCCCTGGCCACTTAGGCCAGAAGACCAAAGAAGAAACAAAAGTGAAGTAAAAAAAAACACCCATTCATCAAAAGCAACATCCCAAACCCAGATATCTAAACTACAGCATAAAAACAAAATCAATACCAGAAAGGTCAAGATGACACCACTAGAACTCAGTTATCTCATAATAGTAAGACTTGAACATTGCAAACAGCAAACTAACCTTAAAACCAACTTCATGAAAATTATTTATATCCTTAAATAGGAAGTAAAAATATCCCTGAAAGAAATTTCAAAAAAGACAGTGGAGAAAATTAGAGGAAATCACTAAATCTCTTTTTAAAAATGACAAGAAAGCCAAGAAGAAAACAAATGGGTGAAGAAAGCTGTTAAAGATCTAAAACTAGAATAGAAGTAATAAAGAAAACACAAATGGAGGGCATTTTGAAAATGTAAAATCTGGGTACATAAGCAAGAATTACAAATGCAATCATCACTAACAGAATACAAGAAATAGAAGAGAACATTTCAGGTGTTGAACATACAATAGAAGAAATGGTATCATTGGTTTAAAAAAAGTGTTAGATCTAATAAAATCCGAACACAAAACATTCAGAAAATTGGGGACACTGTGAAAAGGCCAAAGAATAATGAAAAGAATCCCTGCTAAAAGGTGAGAACATGTATTCAAGAAAATCATAGAAGAAAATTTTCCTAATCTAAAAAAATGGCATGGCTATTAAGGTACAAGAAGCTTACAAAACACTAAATAAACTAGACCAGGAAAAAAAGTTCCATATCATATGATAATCAAAACACTAAGTATATTGAAATAAAAAAGAATATTGAAAGCTACAAAGGAAAACATCCAAGTAACATATAAAGGCAGATCTATGAGAATTATACTAGACATCTCAATGGAGATACTAAAAGCCAGAGGACCTGGACAGATGCCTTACAGACTCTAAGAGACCATAGATATCAGCCCAGACTACTATACCCAGCAAAATTTCAACCATCGTAGATGGAGAAAACAAGGTATTTCATGATAAAGTGAAATTTAAAAATTATCTATTCACAAGTTCAGCCCTACAAAAGGTACTGGAAAAAAAAAAAAACTTCAACCCAAGGAGGTTCAAAATACACCCATTAAATAAAGCATAAAAAATAAATAAACTCACACCAGTAAAATCCAAAAAAAGTGAAACACACACAAAGTACCACTAATAACAACACAAAATACCATGAATTAACAATCACTGGCCATTAATATTTGTCAATATCAATGGACTCTGTTTCCTAATAAAAAGATATAGGATAAAAGAATGGATACAAAATCAGGATAAATCCTTCTGCTGCATACAAGAAACATACCTCAATACCAAAGACAGATAGCCCTCAGAAGAAATAGTTGGAAAGGATTTTTCAATAAAATGGACCTCAGAAGCAACTTTTGTAGCCATTTGCTATCTGACAAAATAGACTTTCAACTAAAATTAATCAAAAGGGATGGACCAGGACATTTCATATTCACCAAAAGAAACAATCAACAAGGAGATACTACAATTCTTAGCATTTATGCCCCAAATACAAGGGTACTCACATTTGTAAAAGAAACATTTCTAAAATTAAATCACACATCAAACCTCACACATTAATTATGGGAGATTCAATACCCCACTTTCACCAATGAACACGTCATCCATACAAAAACTAAACACAGAAGTAATGGAGATAATAAATATGTGAACCAAATGGCCATAACAGATATTTACATAACATTTTACCTGAACACAGAAGAAAATTTCTTTTTCTCATCATCTCACAGGACATTCTCCAAAACTGGCCATAGACTTGATTACAAAGCAAGTCTCAACAGATACAATAAAGTTGAAATAATCCTTGGTTTTAGGATTTTATTGCTGTGAAGAGACAACATGACCAGGGAAACATTTATAAAGAAAACATTTAATTGAGGAATGTCACTTACAGGTTCAGAGATTTAGTATATTATCATCATGGTGGTAAGCATCGTGACATGCAAGAAGATGTGGTACTGGAATAGCTGAGGGCCCTATATATTCCAGGTAACAGGAAGTTGAATGAGAGACTGGGTGGTATCCTGAGCATAAGAAACCTAAAAGTCCAAACTACCTGGGCTCCCACAAAGCCATTACGTGCAATAGGATCAAGAACCCATTGCCATTGTTCTTCAGTTCTCAGTAGTCCTCATTGTCCGTTATGTTCAGTGAGACCGGTTTTGTCCCATGCTTTTTCAGACCCCGGCCAGCTGGCCTTGGTGAGTTCCCGATAGAACATCCCCTTTGCCTCATTGTGTGGGTGCACCCCTCGCGGTCCTGAGTTCCTTGCTTGTGCTCACTCTCCTTCTGCTCCTCCTTTGGATCGTGAAACTTCAGTCCAGTGCTCCAATGTTGGTCTCTGTCTCTGTCTTCTTTCATCACCTGATGAAGGTTAATATTCAGGAGGATGCTTATATGTTTTTCTTTGGGTTCACCTTCTTATTTAGCTTCTCTAGAATCACGAATTATAGTCTCAATGTCCTTTATTTATGGCTAGAAACCAAATATGAGTGAGTACATCCCATGTTCCTCTTTTAGACCTGGATGGAGGTGGGTGGTCCTTGGACCTCCCACAGGGCAGAGAAACCTGCTTGCTCTTTGGGCTGAGGAGGGAGCAAGACTTGATTGAGGGAGGGGGAGGGAATGGGAGGTGGTGGCGGGGAAGAGGCAGAAATCTTTAATAATTAAATAAATAAATTAATAATAATAAAAAAAAGAAACCTAAAAGTCTGCCCCCACAGAAAAGCACTTCCTCCAACAAAGTCATACCCACTCCAACAAAACCAAACCTCCTAATAATACCACTCCTTATGAGATTATAGGGGCAATTTAGATTCAAAGTACGACATCTATGCCTTATCAGCTCACCATGATTAATGCTGGATTTCAAAAACAATAGAAACTACTGCTTTGTCTTTGACTGCAATCGTAAAATCTGTACTGGTATTATTAAATATCCATAATAACCTCCAAAAATTTAGGGAGTACATTGTTTTGTACTTATTCTTAAAATGACTAACCATTATAGAAAGAAAAAATACTCTCAAATTTCATTCATAAAAGACTATAACAAAACTTTATATTATGTATAACACTTTGGAAAATACAATTTTTTTCTTTAGCTCATTATAAACTAAATAGGAATAAAGGGAGAGTTTTGTTTTAAATTGAAAAACAAAAATTATCTACACCACTGATTAGTTAATCCAATCTGGTGCTTTTTGATTAAGGTCACATTACATATCTCTACAAAGTGTGTGGAAAATGCAGTTAATTAAGAAATACCCAAGTGTGTCTTGCATGGTTTAAAGGTAGTATGTTTCCTGGATTTTTTAGTTTTTTTATAGAATGACAGACATTTGAAATGTGATTATCTAATTTTTACAACAATGGACTAAATAGGAATAACTTTTTAAAACAATGACTGTTCTGTATAAATAAAATATTTGAAACTTAAGTGCAAAACCTGTGAAATAAAAAGGCATTGTCTTCTGGCCAATGTGATGCACCGTGGCAGTGCAGTTCACTGAAGACCCAACTCTGCAACCCTTCTCATGTGCCCAGTCTCCTAGAGTTATGGGCTGCCACTCCATAGGTCTTCCATCTGTCTGTTCCTTCGAAAGCTGGGCTTCCCAATGCACTGTTGAACACTGAAGGGTCTCTTGATATGTATGTTAATGAGTTGTATCTTAAATATCAGAGATTATTAAATAAAGAGAATGATGATTTTCTAATAAAAAACAAAAACAATAAAAACCACATAATGCCTACAAGCTCATGGAAACTGAAAAATTCTCTACTGAATCAAAAATGCATCAAGGAAGAAATAAAGAAATTAAAGACTTCTTAGGATTCAATGAAAATGAATACAAAACACACCCAATCTTATAGGACACAATGAAAGCAGTGCTAAGAGGAATTTTCATAGCACTAAGAACCTTTATGAAGAAATTAGAAATTACAAGTGACATAACAGCACACCTGAAAGCTCTTAGAGCAAAATGAAGCAAACAACCAAGAGAAGCAGAAGGCAGGAAGTAATCAGAGGGTTGAATCCAATAAAATAGAAACAAAGAGAATAATACAAAGAACCAAGGAAACAAAGAGTTGGTTCCTTGAGAAAATCAACATGATAGACAAGCCCTTATTCAAACAAATGAAAAAAAAAAAAACAGAAAGAACATGTAAGTTAACAAAATCAGAAATGAAAAGGAGAATATAACAGAAGACATGAGGAAGTCCAAAGAATCATTAGGGCTTATTTCAAAATTGAAAAATCTAAAAGAAATAGAGAAATTTCTTGATAGATACTACTTACTACAGTTAAATCAAGATCATATGAGCAATAAAATATACCTATACCTTCTAAGGAAATAGAAGTAGTCATTAAAATCTTCTAACCAAAGAAAAAGATCAGGGTTGGAATCTTTCCTGTGTCAAGCCTGGTCCTGCTGGCTTCTTTCCTCCCTTCTGGGCCTTTGTAGGCATTTATAAAATAATCATTCAAAGGCTTAATATTAATTACAATATTTTGACTTGTTAGCTCAGGCTTATTATTAACTAGCTCTTACAACTTAAATTAATCCATTTCTATTATTCTACATTTTACTATGAGCCTCATAGCTTGCTACCTCACATCTTGTTTTCCCACCAACTGCTGGGATTTTCTCTTCAAAGAAGAGGTAATACAAATACTCCTCATATTATTTCATAAAATATAAACAGAAGGCATTTTGTCAAATTCATTTTGTGAGGCCACATTTACCCTGACACTTGATCTACACAAAGACTCAACCAAAAATAAGAATTACAGAACAATTTTCCTCATGAACACTGAAGCAAGCTCACTCAATAAAATACTCACAAAGCAAATGCAGGCACACATCAAAACGATCAAGTAAGCTCCATCACAGAGATAAAAGGATGGCTCTAAATACTACGAAAATATGTTGATGTAATCTATCATATCAAGAAACTAAAAAAAAACATATAATCATTTCATTAGATGCTGAAAAAGCCTTTGACAAAGTTCAACATTTCATGATAAAAGTCTTGGAAAGATCAGTAATCCAAGGAAAATACCTAACCATAAGAAAGGAAATATACAGTAAGCAGACAACTGACATCATTAATTAATTTAATTAATAAATTAAATGGAGAGAAACTTACAGTAATTCCACAAAAATCAGGAATTAGACAAGGCTATCTACTCAATCTATATCTACTCAATACAATATTTGAAGTTTTAACTAGATCAATCAGACAAAGGAGATTAAGTATATACAAGTTGGAAAGGAAAAAGTCAAATATCACTAAAACAAAGTCAGTAGCATTGCTTATACAGATAATAAATTGATTGAGAAATAAAATATGAAAACAAAACCCTTCACAATAGCCTGCTTTTGGGATTCTTTTCTCCTACTGGATTGCATCATCTAGCCTTAATAGCAGAGAAGGTGCCTCATCTTGCTGCAGCTTGATATGCCATGACTGTCTGATATCCATGGAAGACATCCCATTTTCTGATATGAAAGGAGAAGTAATGGATGGGGTGGAGAAGGAAGGTTGTGGAGAGGAAATGGGAAGAGAGCAGTGAGGGAGGGCAAAATGTTATAAGACTAAGAAAAAAATAGTAAAAATTTTCTGTGAACCCATGTCCCATTTTCCTTTATAACTACAGGGGCATTATACCTCTGTTTCTTGAGGAAAGTGTTAATATGGCAGTTTAACCTCATATTCATAGGAGAATCCAATATTTCAACTAAATTTACTGTCTGCTTTCTGAATAATGTTACTTTAACAAGAAAAGGGTGTGTGTGGATTCAGACAGAAGAGGCGTTGGGGAGAATCTGGCTGGAACTGGAGAAAGGGAAATTTTAATCAGAATATATTATGTAAGATATATAAAAATAAGTAAAAGCATAATAGAAAGAAAAAACATCAACAACTTCAAAATTTCTGACAAAGCTTCAGATGTTTTATATCAAACTTTTCATTTCTGAAGTCTCATATTTCAGTGTACAAAGCATTCACGCCTAGGAAGCATTGCTAATGCTTCAGGGGACAACGTAGTGCTAGTGATATGCAGTGTTGTTTGAGTGTTCGGGTGATGCCTTTAGACCTTGTTTACAAATGCATATTATTATCTTACTGAGGTCATTATATACATCACTTTTAACCTCCATCCTGCAAAGATTTAGAGCAATATTTTAACTTCTAGCTCAGTGGGTAAAATGTGTGGTGTAAAAGGATAAGAGCTCGAGTTTGGGTCCTCAGCAAACATGTAAAGCACTATGTATGGCTGAACACACCTCATGACCACAGATTCAGGGAAAGACCCTACATCGGAAAATGCAATGGAGGAATTAATCATAAAGATACTCAACATCTGCTTCTGTCATCCACACAAACACACATAGGTGTACACATTCAGACACATACATACAGAAACCTATGAACTGTAAACACACACAGACATACACACACACAAAATCTCGTTTTCCATCCATATATGTTGAATTATCCATTTTGAATTTTTTATTAAAAAGTGATATATATGATGTTATAATTGTTACTGTTGACAATGATAAAAATTTATGTGTACATTAATATATGTCTGTTTCAGATGCTGCTGAAAGTAAAACTATAGTCTCAGAAAAGTGGACTTATTAGAAAAATGTGTCCATTAGCTATAAGTCATTAATTGCCAAACGGATTACTTATGGGAAAGGGAAATTTGAAGTTAACTGGGCAATTATGCCTTTGGGACTAGAAAAGAAAAACTTTCATGACTGTAATCATTGATTAATGGGTTGGAACACTTTGTGGTCTCTAGGCCATAGCAGAGACCCAAAACAAGCAATCGGGAGAATAAATACATACTTTTGATGATCATAGTAAGAAATATTCTACTGGATAAAATTCTCATGAACTGTAACTTCAGCCTGGTCTCAAGGGCCTTTCAGGGAAGTTTTGAATTCTCAGCAAGCATGATACTGATGCTCAGGGGACGATTCAGAACTGGCGAAATGCTAGCCACTTCCACTCCTCCCTGACTTGTTTGCATAATCTCTCTCGGACATCTTGAGAACATCCTGCAAAATCTGAGTCACATAGTTTTAAATGTAAAGGATGCTGGTCTCTTCCTTGAATTATCACCTCCCCTGCTTCCAAAGAGGCTGGCAAAGGGAAACCCTGGCTGAAAGAACTGGATGTGGTAACACTATGGTTTGCCATGTGCTTTCAATATCCCATGGTGCTGCTTGAGTTTATACTCATCTGTTAATTATAGGTCTTAAATATGCAGACATAAACCTTTGGGGAGACAGGGAGAGGATGTTGGAAATGCTTAATTTTAATTTAGAATCTTTACTGCCCTCTTACAATGATGATCTTTGAACTCAATTTTTGCAACATCACTTTTCTTAATTGGCCTTTCCTTTAACATACCATGATGAAATCTTAGATCTTAGTTTTCTTTGAAAAGAATTATTACTTCTTTGGTGATTATGATATGGTTACAAGTTTTCTTCCTTCCCTTTCCTCAGTCCAAACTCACCCATAAAGCCCTCCTTGCTCTCTTTCAAATTAACAGACTCATTTTTAATTATTTTTATTGCATGTGTATGTGGATTTATATATACATATATCCCTAAGTATAACTTTTTCTGTATGTGTAATGTAAAACAAAATAGCCAAACTTCTGGTATCTACACAAACACTATATTAAAAAAATACATGGTTCAGTTTTAATTCCTATGTTTACTACCAAGTGTAATCAACTGGTTGTTATTATTTTTAATTGCACTAATTTCTTGTTTCTTTTGTCAACTATTTAGAATTATTTATCTTTCTTACCACATATTTGGAATTCTTAAATAATTTTTCCATTACTTTTTAGTTGATTCTCTTGTGTTTTGAGAATAAATTGGTTTAGTTCAAACTAATTTAAATTATTAAATTTAAATAAATTAAATTTTAATCTTCCTCATTTTATAGTTTCACATGCCAGAATCTCATTTAGTTTTTCATGTGAACAAGGGAAAACAGTTCTGTACTACTGAGGTACAATATTGAGAGCTAAACCACAAGGCAGTAATTACTGAACAAGTAACACAATTAGGACACGTCACCTGAGCTGAAAGTCCTCGCACATGTCTGTCCCATTTGTTAGAATGGGAATGTCCTTGGACAGCAGAGTAGAGGGTGCTTGAACTGTCCTTGCCCCATTATCACACTGATGATTATCTCGAATATCACCATAGAATCTTCAACCGGCAATGGATGGAGACAGAGACCCTCATCAGAGCAATGGACTGAGCTCCCAAGGTCCAGTTGATGGGCAGAAGGAGGGAGAAGACAAGCAAGGAAGTCAGGACCACAAGGGGTTTGTCCACCAACTGAGACAGTGTGCCTGTTCTAATGGGAGCTCACCAAATCCAGCTGGACCGGGACTGAAAGAACATGTGATCAAACCAGACTCTCTAATTGTGGCTGACAATGGGGGCTGACTGAGAAGCCATTGATAAAGGCACTGGGACTTGTTTCTACTCCATGTACTGGCTTTTGGGACCCTAGTCTATTTGGATGCACAGCTTCCTAGGCCTGGATGTAGGGGGGAGGGCCTTGGACTTCCCACAGGGCAGGGTTCCCTGTCTTCTCTCAAGCAGGGAGGGGTAGTGGGGAGGAAGTGTAAATTTTTGAATGAAAAAAAAAAAGAGAGAGATTTTAAATTTTGGTAAATAAGAAAAGATACATAACATTATTATTATTAACAGTAATCATCACATGGCTGTTAGGGAGAAAATCATTTGTCCAATCTAAACACCTAGTTAATGTGAAATAGGCCATAAACAATGACAATAGCAAAAGCCACCAGCTTGCTTTACAGGAATCTATTGGCTTTGTATTTAGCAGACATTATGTTAGTCAGCTTGAAACTGCTGTGACTAAGTACCTAGATAATCAACTTGAAAGGATGAATATTTATTTTCTCTCATTGATTACATCCATAGTCTCTTGGCCATGTGTTTTCCAGATGTGCTAAGGAACACCCCATAGAAGACATGACTGAAATATCTGACTACCTCATGAATGCCAGGACATTAAAAGCAACAGCTTATTGTTCAGCATGGATCAGAGACCTAATTTCCTTTAACAAGTTCTACCTTTGAAATTTTCCTCATTTCTCAATAGCACTACTGATGTGGGATTCTCCGCTGCATGATGTGAATGTGTTTTATTATCATCAGTTAATAAAGAAACAGCTTTGGCCTCTGACAGGGTAGAAAAACTGGAAGAAAGCTAAGTGGAAAAACTAAACAGAATGCTGGGAGAAAGAAGGTGGAATTAGGGAGACGCCATGGAGCCACTAAAGGAGAAAGATGTGAGCTAACAGCCAAAACCTTACCGATAGGCTATGAGCCTATTGGAAAATACAAAATAATAGAAATGGGTTAACTCAAAATGTAAGAGCTAGTTAGGAATATGCTAGAGTATTACTATTTATTTACAATAAATAAATAAATTTATTTACAATAAATAAAGTTTTCTTTGTCGTTATTTCTGGTCTGGGTAGGCAGGAAACAAATGAGCAGCCTCCATCTATACACTACAGTTTTGTGACCAAATGCATGAACTTTGGGGACACTTAGGAACCACACTTCAAGAAAAGCAGGTGCAGCTTTCCTTTATCATGGCAGGGTCTGTTACAGATTATCTCTCCTTCTGTTCCAAACATAGGAGCATTCTTAATTTTCTTCACCTGAGAAAAGGAGCGGGGAGCCTTTGACGTTTTTTATGACGTTATTTACATGGCCAGGTGGGGTCAAGTTGATGCTCCTTGAGCAAAGGGAAAATGATCTCAAGCTATGTTCATTCAGGTACACCTTAGAATTCAAAACTCCTACTGTAGAATTAAAATGAAAAATAAAGATGTTGCAATCTCTACTCATAGTTCATGTCTGTCTGATAAATTAAAGGTATCATATGCTCAACCATTTAATTACATTCAATTTAGAATACATAATGATATAATCAGCAATATTTGGCTTTCTTCAATCTTAAGGAGAGTTATAATTATAAAACTTGCAAAGTTGTGAAGATCTGTCCATCTTATACATGCTGTTAGATCTTTTTCACCTATGATAGTGTTCAGTCTGATACTACAGATTTCGGCCACATCAAATATGTGCTCAATTTAAGAAAAAAAATGATATTTTCTTATATCAGGACATTGGATTTGTTTAAAGGAAAATATTTTTTCTTATATAAAATTTTAATAAGAGAATGACTCTGATGTGCTTACTGGAATGTATACATTGGTCTTTACAATAATTCTAATTTTGACAGAAATATTCATATTTTTGAAACTTAAATGCTTAAGCAAATGGCAATGGTTCATCAAATGAATAATTGTAATTATTTTTGCTCTATCTTATTCCAATTTTTCTCTATTCTAATGTAAGAGATCTCATAAAATTCATATTTTCAGGTAAAAGTTTTTTAGTTAACTCAGTAAACTGACATTTTTAGTTAACTTCTTTTTACTTCCCCACCCATCCCTCAAAAAATGTAATTAAGTTTTTATTGTCAAACCATCTGGAGAGTCATATTTTCACTATCAACAGGGTACCTAGTAGTACAACATTCATTTTACCAGTGGGAAGTGATAGTAATGGGAAAAGGAAAAAGTTAAAGAAGATTTTAGAAGTATCCTACATTTGCTTATTCATGAGGCAGGGGTATACTGATTTTGAATGGTTCATTTTCCAATCATGTGTGTAATTCTAAGAAGTTCCTGTAAATTCAATTGAAATTTTGTCTTTGTCAAATAATGTTACTTGTTGGTGAATGTCAGTTGATTTATAAATAAATGAAACTCAGCAACTAGGTGCTCAACATAAAATAGTAAGAAACCACACTTGGGTCTTTGTTGCTCATACAGTCTTCAAACTCAAAGCTTTCATTTGCCAAGCTAAGAAGAATGACAGTAGTTACCTTTCAGTAGCTTCATAAAATGCTTCCTTTCTGCATTTCAGTTTTGTGCTTTAGTGAGCAGTGGGGAGGGATGGGATACCGTGGCTAAAGTGCTAACTGCTATTAGGAAAGTTTTCCTAGGGTAAAGGGTATAAAAAGTCAGTCAACACGCACTTGTGGTGAGTCATTTCCCAGTATTAAACCTGATGTGCCTACTAGGTTTAATGCAGCATTAACTTCATTTTGCATTAACTTCAGATCCATTAGTGACTTATGGGTCCACAAATATCCTTTCGGTGCCAGCATTTATTTGTAAGATTCTTCAGCTTGCACTGAATTTCCTGTGCTGCCTTCCAATAATGACATTGTTTCAGCTGTGAGAACTTATTAGAAAATATATGATGCTTGCAGTTCTGCAGAAGTCAATTCCCCCCTGTGGAATAATCTGCATTCTAATGTGACTGAAAAATCCCCATAAATTATTTCAATCTCATTTTAGACTGGGACATCTTTCATTGATTGGTAATAGCCTTAAATTACTTTTTATTGTGATCATAATGTTTTCTTGTCAAATGGCAGGAAACAGTAAATTATAGAGTAATTTAACAGGTGGAAATATACACAAGCAAAAGTTGTTAGGAACAAAGATAAACCATTAGAACAAATTGCCGTCTGCACATACCAAATCAGTTCTTCCACGTCTGCAATGGAAGAAATCAGCTTTTTCTACCACAAAGATTCATTAATCTGAAATCTTGAATTTGTACGCAAAACAAAGCTTCTAAATTTGGGAACCACAGAATCAGAAAATTAGGAAGCAATAAATATATTTACTGACATTCATTTGGTGAAATAATGCCTTAACTATGTTATCAGGATCTCCGACTAAAGGCCCAATGATGAATTCTTGCTAGGTATGAACCAGTAAAGACTCCTTGACCTGAAATGAGCTCTCCTCAACACACTCAGGCATGATGTCATCATTCAGTGCTAGAGAAGTGGGTCATATACAAGAAGCTTAATTGCACAGGGAGCATTGTAAGCACGTGGCTTTCATGGAAATGGCTTGGCTCCTTTAGATGGAAGTCCTTAGGGATTTCTAGTGGGCCCTAATCGGAAGTGAACATTTATGAAAATCAGTGTTCTTTCAAAGGAAGGCTGAGTCTGCAAAACCTCTGAGTTATTTGAGTGGCACTGTTCTCTAATCAAACATGAGAACACTATTTCCAAACCAAAATCAGAGGCATTTTAGTGTCTTTAGAAAATTCCCTGACTTTTCTAAAAGCCAGTGACACATTAAAGAAAAAATTCATTTTGGAGATTTCCAGTAACATTTTGGTAATTGTGAGAGACTGTACCTTGTAAGCCTTTTCCACAAGGACTGAAAGTTCCTGAGATTCTGGAGGCTATTGTTTACATAAGATAACAATCCACATGTTTTTATGTCCCTAAACTAGTTTGGTCAACCCAACTCCTCTGCATCTTGATCACAAATAGGCAGGAAGTATATCAGGATGAATGCTTCTCTCCAATTGAATGAAAACATAACTAGTTGTTTATCTGAGCTTCTCCAATCTCTGGAATCCAGGTGAACATTTAGTCCTTTATTTACAGGAAGTGTTATTGAAAGTTCTCAATCTTCAGGGTGGTCCATGAAAGGACAGAAATCTAGAGGTAGAGGAGGAGTCAAGTTTACTGCTGTAAAAAACTCTACTGTTCTGAGGAGTACACATTATCTGTGGATAGTTGCATCCATAGCTTTTGAGGGTGGTATCTTTAGTGAACTAACCAGATTTCAAATGCCCTTACCTCTTATAGGGTCTTCTGCCTCTTACAAAGTCCATATTAAATACCAACATATTGAATACCAAGCGCAGTAGTTCTTGAGGGATACATTCAAACTATATCTGAAGCTTGTCAAATTGGCTTTTGTGTAAAACATAAAAAAATCATTAAAGAATTAAATATGAAAGAGTAACATACTACAGAGAATTTTTACTTTTGAAAATATTGAATGATTCTTCATATGTGAGTATGCAAATTATGCACAGGACCAGAAGTACATAGTGAATATTTCAAAAGGTATCTATCATTTTATTGTTACATTTTATCAATTAGAATAATGAGAATAATGATGATTATACCTAAATTAAAGAAATGTGTTGTATTACTCTCCAGTAAGCAATGGAATACATTTGAAACAGGTCGCTTTTTTAAAAAAAAATTCCATGTCCAAGCCTTTTTCCAATATATGCAATTTATTTGTTATTCAGGTTATTCAGGTGACATAAATCGTTATGTTTATAAGTACATAAGGGTTAGGATAAAACCTATTTACCATTATGGGATCAAGAATAGATATCATGTAAGCAGTTGCCTTAATTTTTTTCTGAAACAATTACTGACTGTTAGTTGTTTAAGTTTAAAGATTGTGGTAAATAAATTTTAACCATGTTATTCTAATTAATTTAGATTACAAAATAAAGGTGAGTTATGGACCAACATCCCCCAAAACTTTACAAAATAATCCAACTTGATAAGCAACATTAACTTATACTTGTTCAAATTATGTATTCTCTTTGGATACATCAAAAATGTCTTATGTCTAAATTTTTTTTAATTTATTTTTACTTAAAAATTTCCACCTCCTCCCCCTTCTCCCATTTCCTTCCCCCTCTCCTCTCCCCCTCCCCCTCCCTCTCCAGTCCAAAGAGCAGTCAGGGCTCCCTGCCCTGTGGGAAGTCCAAGGTCCTCCCCCTCCATCCAGGTCTAGGAAAGTGAGCATTCAAACAGAGTAGGCTCACACAAAGCCAGTACATGCAGTAGGATCTAAAAAGAAAAATTCAAAAACTCATAAGTACCCAAAACAAAAACTCCTCGCACATCCCATCTTGTAGGGATCTTAACCTACACTGTCCTTTATTGCTGACTTATATTTCTTACAAGTCTACACTCTTTTGTTTCAGTGCATCTCTGATTCTCAGTAGCTCCATGTTATTTAACTTATGAATAATGGGTTGTATAAGCTTTCAAATAATTATAAATTCAAATTGTTTTTAAAATGGTAAACGATGGTGTATATACATGTATGCATACATACATACATACATACATACACACATTTCTGTGTCATTTGGCCTCTACCAATGTATATAAATATACATATGTATAATACATATATATGTCAATAAAGATGTCTTCAGCATAAACGTTATGACCTAATTGATGGCCTGTAAATGATAGCTAGTCACTGTCATCTGGCCATCTGGCCAGTAACAGATATGAAATGATGTTTGTGATGAGTTTTAACTCAATTCTGCAGGTGACAGAATGGGAAATATCTTGTGTCTCAAAATATATATTGTGTAGAATTCTTACTGTTGCCCATCATGGAACTCATAATTCTTATTATGTCCTATAAATTCTGTAATTCTCTTTGGAATTCTTCTTAACATTGAGAAAACACTAAAAAACAAACAAACAAAATATAGAAGACTGTTAGGTCAAAGCAATCCTAAAATTGCAATGCTACTGAAAATGTGATAAACAGGAGTCTGGCCAGGTAAACAGATGCTTAAAGGCAGGTTTCTGTTTGCCAGAAAGGCTGAACCTCCCTTAATCTTCCCCCAGAAGTCAACGACAAGGGCAACGACCTCCTGGACAATACCAACAGCCCATATCAATTCAAAGACCCCCCCCCCACCAAATCAACACACATACACACACACGCACACGCACACAAAGACACTCTGATGTCTGTCAAAATTCTGCTTCTTTGTCTCCTGTTGCTTCACCGGCCCCCACTAAGAGATAGCCTTGGCAGTTTGACTCCCAAATAAAGCTTTCTTTCTACCCACGAAAGAATCTAGTTTGCTAGTTTCACTGTGGCCTCACTTAGGAAAATAAAATTGTTTCAGCTGAGGGAGCAGTTAGACTTTTAATCTTGGCAGAAATAACACAATAACCTCCTATGAAATTCATGTCTCCCATAAACTGACTATACTTTTCTAAAAAGTGGATTATTAACTGGCTCTTTACGTTTTTCTCCTTACTCTAGACTTATCTGTTTTGCAAAACAAAATATTTAGAGCCTGTGAAAATAACAGTAAAATTGAAAGGTAAAGATATTTTGCTTCCAGCTTTTTTCTTTCTCATATGCATGGTGTTTATCATTGTTAAATTCTCCTACCTGAGCAGACTTTTTCCTGTAAAGAAAGAACTCATTTTGAGACATCATAATCACAGTAAGTCAATAGTGAAACATGCAGCTTCTCTACGTACTACATATTCTATGTTTCAGACAAAAATATAATAATATGGCCGGGCGGTGGTGGCGCACGCCTTTAATACCAGCACTCGGGAGGCAGAGGCAGGTGGATCTCTGTGAGTTTGAGACCAGCCTGGTCTACAAGAGCTAGTTCCAGGACAGGCTCCAAAACCACAGAGAAACCCTGTCTCGAAAAACCAAAAATATATATATATATATATATATATATATATATATATATATATATATGTATCAACTTCATTATATTATACAGAATACTTTCATTGTTCTAAAAATCCATTATTCTTTTGTTTATTCATTCATTCCTCCATTTACAAACTCTGGAAACCACAGAACATTTTATAATTTCAAACACAAAGAATATAGTGTTTTCAATATGGCATCTTTCACTTAGTGATATACATTTAAGATTCTCTGAGTCTTTTCATAGATATTTTAGTTTCTTTTCATTGATAACTTTTCAATTGTCCTTTTGACTGTATCTTGTACATTATAAGGACACTTGCTTTCTTCCAAATTAAAAAAAAATACTAGTAACTTCTGAATGTATATTATGTAGAATTTAGGGAATAAATGATATTTTTAAAATTTTGTTTGATTATATGCCAAAGAGTTGGATTTCTGAATTATGTATTAAGAATTGGTTATTTTGGTAAAAGTGCCAAACTTCCTTCCAAAGTGACTGTTCTATCTTACATCCCAACTAATAACAAGGGAGTCTCTTTTGCTACAAATTCCTACCAACACGTGATGCAATATTTTCACCATACTATTAGTTATATACTTTCAGTCCAGTCCCTATATTTTTTCATAATCTTCTTTTTTATACATATGTTTTCTTTTATTTGGGGTCCTTGAAATTCTGTCAAATTTGACTCTGGTTTTCTTTATCTTTGAGATCTAAGTTTTCTTTGTATATTTAGGATAACCGTCCTTTATGAAATGTATTTTTTGAAAGTGTTTTCACTACTCTGGATCTGTCTTCTTATTCTTTTAACATTTTTGTTCTCAGAGCAAAGCTTCAATGTGAACAAACTCTATCTTATTGATTCTCTCTCTCCTGGATCACATCTTGGATTTTCTATCTTAGCATTCATTTTCACACTGTGTCTTTGAAGGAGGTGTGTAGTGTCCATAGCAATCTTTCATTATCATTTCGGTAACCCCCACAGCTTCAATTCTATATGATCTTTCATTTCTGAACACCCCTGTAAATTTTTTTTTATCATTTTAACGTTTGGTCTCTCTGATTTTCTCTATTGATTTCTTGTTACTAATTTCATTTATTTCTGTTCTAAATTTTATAATTTTTATAGTTACTTTTAACTTTTTTTCTGATTTCCTATTGTGGGAACTGACATCATTAATTTAAAATTTTTATTTTTTTCAAATATATAATTCTGGTCATATAAATTAATACTTTTGCTAAATTTCACAATTTTCATATATAATTTGCCTTTTTATTTAGTTTTTAAAATTTTCTCCTGAGATGTTTTCTTTGGCTAATATGTAATTTAGGAATGTGTTGTTTAACCTGTATACATTCTATAATGTTTTACTTCTTTTCAAGCTATTAATTTTATCATTGGATTATTTGCATTATATTGTCTTACACTTTTAAATTTTCTGTACTGTATAGTCTAGATTGCAGTATCACATCAGAAGAATGTCTATCCTACTGATTATAGATACTATCTTTACCAAGTATTAAAGGCTATCCTCATCTTAACTGCTTTTTAAGAAATTTATTTCCCCAAGCAAGGGTCTCATGCATTCCAAATTGGCTGAAAAATCACAAAGTAGTCAAGGATGACTTTGAATTTTTGATCCTTCAGTTGCTTCCTTCAAAGTTCAAGCAATACAGGTGCATACCACCATACCACCAGCTTATGCAGTGATGCAGTGCTGAATATCAAACCCAGAGCTCTGCTCATTTCAAGCTTGTAGCCAACCAAACTAGCTACATCCCTATGCCCTCCTTATCGACTTTCTACTAGTTGAAACTGTTCATTTCAGACATAGAGATATTGAAGTATCCAACTATGACAGCTGATTTTTCAGTTTCTCTTTATAGTTTTTCCAATTTTTACCTCATGTAGTTTAATAATTTATTGTTAGGCATAGAATATCCTATCTGGATGGAGAATTGACTTCTTTATTATTGTGTGTATCTTTCTTGATCATAAATAATGACACTTGCTTTAAAGATGGTCTGATTTGAAACATACTTCTGCTACTATGCTCTGAGAATTCCTACCGTCAGTAGTCTTTAAGTTACCTGCCCACTTGGGCGTGGCCTCTTATACTATATATGCCAAAGTAAAGCGTGAATCTGGCATCTTTTCTGGCTGTGGGATTCGGTTGCTATTCTCCATTCCAACAGAGGATTGTGATCTGTGTCTAACCCTAAATAAATAACCTTTTATTATACTCAATTCTGAGCTAGTGCATCCTTCTTCACTACTACTTTCTGTTTCTGTTGCTTTGTATTAGCATGGCAGGGTTTTTTTTTTCTTTCAATTTATTTTTATACTCTGTGTCATATTTTAAAGTGAGTTTCTTTACATACCTGCAATCTAGTTTTATCTTTTATTCACCAATATTGTTTATAATTCTTCCATTTGAAATATGGATACTTCAAGTGATTATTCATACAGTTGTACATATAACATATGTTACTCTTTTCTGCTTATGCTCCTTGTTCTTGGTACCTGATTTTATTTTATATTTTGTTCTCTATAGTTTTGAGGTTTTGATGATTTTATACTACATGCTCCATAATTTCTTAGTATATAAGTAATATTTATGAATAGACTTATTCAGTTTAAAACATACATTTATAATGAATCCATGTGTACTCTCAAATAACTAAAACTATATCATATAATAGATGGTGTGTCTTAAAATATCATTTCTTCCAATTTTTTTTCTCTTTTAGCACAAGTACAAGCCAGACAAAATTCCAGCATGGAGGAGGGTGATGAGCAGGAAGCCCATGTGTAACTAAGGAGCTATCAACAATTGATAGTTGCTATGAAAGGAAGAATTGTTTTACATTAAGGCTGTGGTCCCTGGAAGGTTGACCATGATCCCCTGGATGGCCACAATCCAGGAGTGCATGATAGCACCAACTGTATTTCAGGGATTTAAAAAAAAATGAAAAAAGGGACATTAAATTGAATGAGTAGGGAAGTGGCATTGACCTGGGAAAAGGAGAGAGAAGAATACAGTCAAATACAATTTATGAGATTCTCAAAAAATTATTAAAAGGAATAAATAAAAATAAAAACAAAATCATAAAACATTAGAAGGATATTATTTCATTCAGTACAAGAATGTAATTTCTAACAATGAATTCTGTACAAATATGGACTTAATTTCCTCAAAAAGTTATACTTGTGCCTTATATTGTTTTAAAATTGAGTTCAAGATAAAAAATGCACTCTTGTTAACTTTTCTTTATTCTTCTTTTGTATATTACATCCACAAAGCAGATTTCATATGTCATCTCCCTCCCACTATTCAGTCTTTTATCCTTACTTCTCTCTCCCCCAAATCCATCCTCCTCAGCCTCTCCTTAGAGAAGAGCAGGCTTCCCATGGACATCAACCAAACACGGTATAGCAAGCTACAATAAAACCAGGTACATAACATTACATCAAGGATGAATGAGGCATTGCAGTAGTGGGAAAAGTTTCCCCCAAGCAGGCAAAAGAGATGATCTTGTTCCCACTTCTAGGGGTCTCACAAGAACACCAAACTACTCAGCCAAAACATATATGTAGAGGCCCTAGGTCAGACCCTACAGATTCCTGATCTCTGGGATTCCCCCATGAGTCCAGATCAGTTGATTTTATGGGTTGTGTTCTTGTGGTACATTTCTACCAATTCCATCCTCTTAACCGTCTTAGAATTCCTATCATAGGAGTCACATATAAGTCAGTATATATAAATACAGTTATAGATTCCACCCATTTATATATAGACTCATGTGATTATAACAACTACGAAATTTTATATTCACAATTGTACATTCTTTCATACTATGCTTTATTTGTTATTTAGAGCCAAGTCAATGACCAATATTTTCTTTTGCACTATGAAACTTTTTAAAACCTTTTCTACAAGGCAATTTACTGAAAACAAATTACCTTTTATTTTACATGTATAAAATAAATTCTGTTTTTTTTCTTATTCATATTTGAGTAAAAATTTCACAGGGCTCAGCAGTATTAGTTGATGCTGTTTTTATAATCAATATTCTAAATATGTCTTTACATTACCTTTTTTCTTCATGGTTTCTAATACTAAATAAAATGCATGTCTTACCTTTGCTTGTTTCCTCACAGATGAAGTGATGTTGTATTATTATATTTTAAATTTTTGATTAAGATATAATTATATCACTTAACCATTTCATTACCCTCTGCCAGTTCCTCTGTGTTCTCTCACCCCATTATTAAAGTAATAACTTCTTTTTCTTTTATTGTTATTCATTCCAGCTGCCTGGCTAGCTTAGACCCGAAATAATCACATAGAAACTGTATTAATTAAAACACTGCTGGGCTTATTAGCTCTAGTTTTTATTGGTTAACTCTTACAAAATTAATTTAACACATCTCTATTAATCTGTGTATTACCACGTGACAGTGGCTAACCAGCAAAGTTTTGGCATGTCTGACTCTGGTTGCTCCATGGTGTTGCTCTAACTCTGCCTTCCTACTCCCATGATATGAGCCAAACAAGTTCTTTATTCATTTTTCAATAAAAGCAACACATAAACAGAAGGACCTCCCACACCATTTCCACTTTTCTGTTTAAACAAAAAGGAAGGCTTTAACTTTAACATAGTAAAATTACATATAACAAAACAGGTATAAAACAAGAATTACAGTTACAATATTTGTATCTACTTTATCCTTTATCATAACTAAGGAAAACTATAATTATCACTATAAATTCTTCAACTCCATCAAAGACTCCAGAAGGATGTATTATGACCTAAGTAAACAGGAAGTACATTGTAAGCAACTTCCAAAACTCTAGAAAGGAAAGAAGCATCTCATTGCCTGGACAGTCACCCAAAGGTCTTCTGTACCATTGGGGCATCCATCTTCAGCCTACAGACCCATAGTATCTAGCAGACTTTTCCACAAAGCAGGAAATTGCAAAGACAGTTCTGCCTATTGGCAATTCATCACTTTCTTATGTGTCCTGAATGTGTCTGGAAGATTTTTTTCATGAAGCAGGAACCCCAAAGTACCATCTCAACTTTAGGCAAGTCATTTCTCTGTAGGTCTTGCATGTTCAGTTAAGCATTTCAGGTAAGAGTTGTTTCTTGCCCAAATGGCTAAGGAGCCTCTTTGATGCCCATCTTCTTTTTGAAGTAATTGGTGCTGCCACATACAACCAGCAAACAGCAAAAAGCTGTTTTAAACTCTGTACTTTTGTATCTAGAGTTCCTATTCAGGCTCTTTAGGGTTTTCAAGTGGATTTAGTTGGCCCCAAATTTGGTGCCAGTTTGTTGGAGAAGAGCTGCTTGTTCATCCCAGCAGCCCAGATAGCTTAGACCCAAAATAATCACACAGAAACTGTATTAATCAAATCATTATTTGAACTATTAGTTCTAGCTTCTTATTGACTAACTCTTACAATATTAATTTAACCCATTCCTATTAATCTGTGTATCACCACATGGCAGTGGCTTATCAGCAAAGTTTCAGCACATCTATCTCCAGCTGTGGCTTTATGATGTCCCTCTAACTCTGCCTTCCTCCTCCCATGCTATAGTCCAAGCCAGTTCTTTATTCAATTAACCAATAAAAGCAACACATAGACAGAAGGACCTCCCACACCATACACACAAATGTGTGCAGGGAATCATATATATTAATAGACAAATATATAAATAAAAGCTGCCCCTTTTCTTGTGTATGTGTCTGTGGTTTTTGGGTTGACTACTATGTATTAGGTAGCCAATAGGAGAGCTAATTTTAAGCAAAAGCTAATTCTTCCTCTCTCAACTCTCATTAGTTGTCTGTAGTTGTTTCTCGAGGGGTAGAACCCCTTAAGAATGATATTAGCCCTCTACATTAGCATTTTTACTTATATTACCCTTCTATAGTTTTTATTTTGTAGCTATTCCACAGATCTTCAATATTATTTTGTTACTATTTTGTCCATCTTTCTTTGTTTCTGCTCATTTTAAAACTCTACTAAAATACTCTTGAGATGAGTTTCAAATTTTAGTTCTGTCAGTCTACCTATCATCTAATCATTGTCATTTTCAGTTGCTTTATGGTTTTGGTATTTAAGCTTATTTTTGTTTCTTGGGAAATACATACATTTCATCCCATTTCTATTATTTCAAGACTTTTACATTATTCATTTTATTTTGTATTGTATTGATGTGGGATTCCCCTCTGTAAGATGTAAATATATTTTATTACTATTGGTTAATAAAAAGCTACTTTGACCTATATGGCAGAGTAGAATATGGTAAGGTAGGAAATCCAAGTAGAGATAGAGGAGAAAAGAAGGCAGAGTCAGAGAGATACCATGTAGTTTCTCAAGAAACAAAAGGTAACAAACCACAAACCTCATCATAAATATAAAAGAATAGAAAAGGGTTAATTTAAGATAGAAGAGCTATCTAGAAATATGCCTGAGCTGCTGGCCAACCAGTGCTGTGTTTAATATAGTTTTCTGTGATCATTTGGGTTTGGAAGGCCAGAAAATGAAAGAACACTCTACACATACAATTGGTAACCAAAGATGTGTCAAGAATATCCACATAGAACTTAAGAAAGCTTTAAAAATGGGCTTATAGACCCTCAAAAATGTGAGACAATTGGAGCTTCTTGGTAGCCACAGTTTTTCAGACAGGCTCTGTTTGCTGGTGGCAAGCAGAGGTGAAACTCCTTTAGGAAAAGGATTCTTGACTCAGTGTTAGCAGCAAAAACTGCATGGCACCTTTAAGAGAAAGCTTCTTGGTTCAAGCTGGTATTGCAAATGGCTCTAGTTCTTTCAAGAAATCCTATTACAGAGTACATGAATGGGGTTTGTGTACACTGTACTGCAAGTTTCTAGGTGGCAACATGACCCAACTGCTTCTTTAGTTGGGGTGGTAAAAATGGCTCCCAGAGCTGGTGGTAAACAGACTTCTGCTTTGTTGGAAAGCTGAGCAGGGTGGAACCAGGAGCCAAAGCAGCCACTCTGGTCCTTGCCACACCTGCTTAACATTTTACAGCAGTGATCAAAAAAGGATTACAAATATGCAATAAAGACAGATTCAGACTAAAATAACATTCTTGATTGGTCATAATATATTTAAAAAATATACATAGGCTTAAGAAGAAAAGAAAATGGGTATAGGCAGTTTTACAAAAAAAAAAAGCTTTGTAGCCGGGCGGTGGTGGCGCACGCCTTTAATCCCAGCACTCGGGAGGCAGAGGCAGGCAGATCTCTGTGAGTTCGAGACCAGCCTGGTCTACAGAGCTAGTTCCAGTACAGGCTCCAAAGCCACAGAGAAACCCTGTCTCGAAAAACCAAAAAAAAAAAAAAAAAAAAAGCTTTAAGGAGATAGTAAAATCAATTTAAGAGTACAAATAGGCATACATTTAAGGAGTAAAGATAATAAATATTAAAAAGTAATAGAATAAAAAATAAGCCACGTAAATATGAAATATACACAGAGAGTCTGGGTTAGGTATATTATCATGTTTTCTTTTAATTTTTTGACTGTTAATGAGCTAACTGAAGAGAGACATGATTCTGTGGAATGCTAAACTAAGCCAATGTATACATTTTAAAGGTATCTTGACTTCAAAATTTAAAAAAAGTATATGTTACTTTGGAAAAGTGGTTCTGTTTTTGTTTCCACAGAAGATGAGAACTTGTGGATTCCTTGAAGGCTCTTGTGGTTTGATGTAACAACACCTCCTGATAGGTCTCCATGAACCTTAAAAATACTTTGTCCAATGAACAGCAGAAAGTACTTTGAAAAAAAACACACCCAATTTTTTTAAATTACTATTTATAAATATTTGCTTTCATTTAAATTTCATAGTCAAATTTGTAGTCCTGTTATATAGGTTTTCTAGATATACAAAGACACATATCACTTAGATAGATAATCTTCAACACTTCAAAGATCTAGAGAAATGGTATTTAAAAGGTTTTAAGAAAGTAGACTTTTCTCAACAGTGAGATATATCTGTTTCTTACAGCACTGACTACTTCAGGAAGGTTGACGGGCATTGAAGAAACTCGTTATGGAATTTGCCTTCAATGTGACAAGGCTAACCATTCAGGCAAGAAATTGCTCTTGTCTGGACTAGTTGACAGTATGCTGTATAAACTGGCCTTGTACAATCCACAAAAAAATCACTGTTGAACTTGCCTAAAGAAGGTGAATTAGTCATTCAGGTTCTTGCTTCATGAAAGAGTCTGCCAGGCACTCTGCAGGACACAGAAGAAGTGACTGACAAACTGCCAATATAGGTGAAACAGTGTTTTAAATTTCCTGCTTCATTAAAAAGTCTGCAGGATACTATGGGCCTATAGGTTGAAGATGGATACTCCAATGTTACAGAAGAACTTCTGTAAGAAGGTTACAGGCAGCAAGATGTCTCTGTCAATTCTAGGGTTTTGGATGCTGCTTACAAAGCACTTTCTGTTTACTTAGATAATATTAAACCCTTCTGGGGACTTTGAGGAATTTTCCTTAGTTATGATAAAAGATAAATTAAAAATAAACCTTTCCAAATATGAATAGACTAAACATTGTAAGTATAATTGTTGTTTTATGCTTGTTTCATTATCTGTAATTTTACTATGTTAAAGTTAAAACCTTCCTTTTTTTGACCGAACAGGGGAGATGATGTGAGATTCTCCTTCATATGCTGCGAGTATGTTTTATTACCATTGGTTAATAAAGAAACTGCTTTGACTTACAGCAGTCAGAATATAGCAAGATTGAAAATCCAAGCAGAGATAGAGGAAGAAAGAAGGCAGAATCAGGCAGACACCATTTAGCCTCCCAAGAAGCAAGATGAAACAAACTACGAGCCTAATGGTAAAATATAAAATAATAGAAATGGGTTAATTTAAGTTATAAGAGCTAGCTAGCTAGGAATACCCTTGTACCATTGGCCAAACAGTGCTGTCATTAATAGAATTTTGGAGTAATTATTCAGTTCTGGGTGACTGGAAAATGGAAAAGCACTTTCTGTTTACATTGTATTAATTACATCTGTTTTAAGTCTAATGATGTCAATGCAATTGTCATTTCTACTTATAATGCTCATTCTGTGTCTTTAAGCTTTCTTCATTTTGGTGAGTTTTGTGAAGTCTTAATGACAGTGAACTACAGTACTGTTCAGAATAATTATTGTAATTAGATCTTTAATAATGCTTTGAAGAACTGAAGAAGAGAAGTGGTATTTTTAGTTTGTTTCTTCCTATGATTTTACCTCCAACTTTTAGTATAACAACATCTCTAAATTGAAACCTGTTGTAAGGAGCTGCTTGTTTGTCCTGGTCACCTAAACCAAAATAAATACATAGAAATTGTATTAATTAAATCACTGCTTGGTCTATTAGCTCTAACTTCTTATCGGCTAGCTCTTACATTTTAATTTAACCCATCTCCATTAATCTGTGTATTGCCACATTGCTGTGGCTTACTGGGTAAAATTCCCAGTGTTTGTCTCCAGTGGCTACATGGCATCTCTGACTCTGTCCTTCTTTCTCCCAACATTAAGCCTAGCTCCCCCTGCCTACCTAAGTTCTGCCTTGCTATAGGTCCAAAGCAGTTTTTCTATTCATTAATGGTAATCATAGCACACAGAGGGGACTCCCACATCAGAAACCCTCTCAAGTATTACTCTGTCTGCCAACACCACCAACTTCTAGGAGACAACAGGACTTCCTTTCCCACAGATTGGGAGTATGAGATTATACTCTGTTAGATTATATTTGACAGGTTTCTCCTGAGGGCAAGTCTTGTTAAGAACAAAGAATTATGGCATCTTTCAATTACAATAATTCCTCCTCACCCTACTAGAAACAAGGTGGGTTATCTTTGTTATTTACTGTGAAAGTCTAGAAGTGAGTTTTCTAGAGGTAGACTTAATGAAAATGAGATTTCCCTATGACTATGTCTCTTAAATATTTTTAACAGCCAGAGTTGTTGGTATGGATCAACCAACTTTCAATTATTCTTCAAGTTTTTTTTTCTATGACACTAGTTTCAGTAAATGTAACTGGTCTTGATTATTTGCTCCAGTAAACTCTCATCCTCCCATTCACTCATACATCTCCATAGTCCTAAAAGTGGTGCTATCCTCTGCTTTCTCACCTTTCTCAGAGATTCTGGAAGCTGCTCTTTCACCCAATTCTTTGTACTTACTGGGATGTAGTGCCAACATCCAGCTTTCTTACAAGCCCTTTTGGAAACAAAATTCAAGAAGAGAAACATTATATGGAGAACTACATTATAAATCCTCGCGAACACGTTCTATGGGACAGTGGAAGATAAACTATAGATTGAGAACAATTATTCCAATTCTGAGAATGTCTAATTGAGTTAAAGCAAAATACAAAGTAGATAGAATTCCCACTAAACTTCTTTACAAATCACTGGAACAAGTACATTCACTATATTTTCTTTTTGGAAAAAATATATGCTGAGTGCCTAACTATGTTGGAGACGTTTTATTACCTGTTTGATATAGATCCAGAAATTCATAGCTGAAAATAATATAGGCTTTGAGCACTAAAACATGAATAATTAAATGATTATAAAAAGATCTTGAGTATGTCAGAGTTACATATTCAGTCTAAACTATGGACATTTAGGTAAATATCCAATAGTCTGACACTATTTTCAAAAGAGTATCCTGATACTAAATTATAATGACATATTTAAAGCAGTTTTAGACCATATATATTATTATGCATTTAAAATAAATATACTTTCAATTAGGTGTGATTTTCATGTGACTAAATCAGACAAAAATGCATACCTAATAGATCAAGTAAAATTCACTTTTTAGTCATTAAAAGAAGTTTCAAATTGGGTTGGAGATGTGCCTCAACTCTTAAGAGTACTCGCTGTTGTTCCAGAGGTCCTAAGTTCAATTCCCAGCATCTACATGGTGGTTCACAACCATCTGTAATTAGATCTGGGGCTCTCTCCTGGCCTACAGGCTTATATGCAGACAGAATATTGTATACGTGTAAATAAATATTTTAAAAAAGTTTAAAATGAATTAGCATTAGGTCAAACAGAAATATTATATGTTTGCAAAACACAATTTAAGGAAGTAGTCATAAGATACACGAAGAATAAAGATGTAAGAATTTAAAGAAACAGTTCACAATGTGAAAAATACATATCAAAGGACTGTGTTAAAGGAGAGAACAAATAGTTACTTGTAGGTCTCTTTTTCCTTGGGATTGCTGACCGCTGGTCCAATAGGAAAGAGGAAACAGAAACAGAGAAGAGAACAGGCTTCAGACACCTGTGGATACAATGGAGATGTAGCCCCCTTAGATGAATTTATTGAGACAACTCAACTTTATTACAGATTATATGGAATATATAAATTTGGAGATGATAGCTGGGAAATCACTAATTTGCATTAAAGAAGGTACTCCTATCATAAAGCTAGGTTAGTGGCATCATGGCCCTATGAAAATAACTAGAACATGTTGCTTAATTACCATGAGGTCAGAAGGGGAAGAGCTTTTCCAGAAAACTATGTCAAAGAGCCATCCTTGATATAAGTCAGGCACCAGGGCTTAGAGACATCCTCCAAATAAGGGCAGGTTGAGAATAGAAAGCCTCATAGGGGAGGGAGTCCTTTATGCTGTCAAACAGGGAGAAAACTGCCAGGCCATGGTAGACTGTAACCTCTGACTAGCAGACCTGCCAACAGTTAATGACACCTCCAAGAAATGTTACGAAAATTTAAATTATGCAAAATAGAACAGACCACTAGAACCAGAAGTACTGTATCAAAAATAGTAGGCTAAAACCACTCAGAAAAAAACAAACGAGATTTCTGCAGACCATGTACACTTATAAGTTCCCCTGAACACTCATACTAAAATAAAACCTTCTCCATATATTAATTTGGTTTATTATCAAATAAATGACAAGGTCAAATTCAGAAGAAATATAATTTCTGAAATTATGATGAAATTTCTACTAGTCTTTTAGGAATTTTGTTTTGGGGCTTATTATATCTAGTCTATGAAAAACATAATTCCTCTAAAAACTAGGTGCATTCTTTATAAAAGTTATTTCCTTTTTTACCCAAAGGCAATTTTCAAAATTACTAAATTACAATTCTCTAAATGTACAGCCTTCTATTATCTGGCAGTGTCAGAAAACCAGCATCATTTGTATAAATGTGGCTAGTGATAGAAGTCTTTTTTGTCTGAATGCAAGAGAGAGGAATCCCAGTTCTATAATAATAATAATAATAATAATAATAATAATAATAATAATAATAATAATAATATAAATTGAAATGTAAAAAAAGTAGTTTACAGTGTGGCTCCCAGAATTATCATTTTTAGGTATTTAGTTTTAGGCATGGAGTGAATATAGAAGACTAAGTATAAAAAGACATAAGCATGAACACTTTGCTTGAAGTTTGAACTATTCTTTTATAAAATTATTCTAAGGAACTAAAGCTCCCAGGGTGTGAAAAATCTCTGAATGCACTAGACCACGGTGACTTTAGCTTCTATGTTTCTATATGTCCGAGAGCATTTCCTCAGCAGATTAGCCCACAGCATCCACAGAGCACAGATGTGTGCCTTTCTCCAAGTGAATCCGCTTACGCTGAAATGGCTTAGGTTTCATCCCCCTAATACCTCTGCTACTCGAGGAAGCAAAGCTACTTTTGGTTTTCCAGAGTTAGCAGTAAAACCTGTACTTTAAAAGCCTTTCAATTTGGGAGCATATTACCCATTACTTTTCCTTCAAGCCTTAGCTTAATCTCGTCATCTACTTGATCCCTGAGCCTTATCTCTACACTGAGAGTCTCTCCTTTGCTGATTCAGCACTCATGGTGGCTGCCAAGAGTGGTTATCTCTCAGAACACCCACAATGATGTAGAATTAATATTTTGTTTATTTTTAAAATTAAAAATTATCTTGTGAAAGAGTTTTTATGTTCAGTTGTTTATAACGAACTCTCAAATTTCTTTGCAGAGTATTTTGTCACATCTGCTTTCATTTCTTTCTCCATGAACACCATTTTATTCAGTGTAATGATTTTAGTTCTGGCAGATAACACATTTGATTTCCTGACTGAACACAGAATAGTTTCTAATCTTGCCAAATATCAATGCAGGAGTTAATATCTGTAGCAGGTTCAACTAATGAAAGCAGATAGTAAGTCATGGTGTGCTTCCAGACCAGATACAACTACTAATAATATCTTTTAAACTATATTTTATAATAGAAAGCTGATGTATAAGAATAAAGAACACATAGCTGTGAAAAGAAATGTAAGGCTAAATCTCTCTGAGCAAAAATGCTGGATTTAAGCATATTTGCCAGATTTAATACATTTAAGTGGAATCAATAAATATACATGTATTTCACTGCTTCAAAAATAATCTAGAAAAGTCATGTTTAATTAATAAACATCCAGAAGAAGCAAGACAAAGTTATATACAGGCATTTTTCTGGAACAATATTAATTATCTTACTATTCTTTGTGTTATTTGTGTGTGTGTGTATCTCTCTGTGTGTGTGCATATTCTTATGCATGTGTGTGTGCATATTCTTATGCATGTGTGTGTGCATGTGTGTGTGAGAGAGAGAGGTTGGTCCTAAAGCAAGAGCCCTATACTTCCTTCTGCATATATACATATAGCATTGAGAAGCAATGGCAACATAGAAGCTCTGACTTCATCAAAGGATTACTTCACTGTGGAATTTTAAATTGAAGATAATACTGGTGCTAGTAGGAAATTGCGCAAGTGAGGGCTATGTTGGAGTAAGTCGGTCATCATGAGTGTGCATCAGAATAGTTGACACCAACCTCTTCCTTTGTCTCTCCATCCCAGCTGCCAGGACATATGCAGCCTCTCAGCAGGTCCCCAGAGCCACACCTTTCTGGGTCTCTCCAGGCGTCTTTAGATGGAAACCTTTGAAACTAAGCCAAATAAATCAGGCCCCCTTTCACACTGTTCATATTAGATTTTTGTCACAGAGAAACAAAATAAGAATAGAAAGAGAACAGAGGGAGGAAAAAGAAAGAAGGAAGAAAGCAAGCAAGGAAGGAAGGAAAAAATAAAAACAAATACAGTTCTTTTGATTCTCAAATGCTCTGTCAAATTCCAACTTCATACAGTTCCCAAAAATAAAATTATCATTTCACAAATTACCTGAGTATATATTAAATTACAAAGTTAATTAAATTATTAACTAAGGCTTTACATAGTTACATTCTATACCACAACTGATTTCAAACCAGGATGTCAGTGTACATTTTTAAGAAAGTTACAGTATATAAATTATTTAACAATAAATAAAATGGAAGAAAGTCCTGATTCACTTGTCTTTAAAATATTTTCTTTTGGGAGTGCAATTGGGAGGACTAAATTTGTTCTAACAAACCACTCATCTTCCTCATTTTCTCTCTTGGAGATCTGGTTCCCTCTCAGTACACTACTTTATCTGCTTCTCCACACACACATCCTCTATCAGACTGTTTTACTCTCTTCTGTTTAAATATATACCACAGATAAAAAACACTGAGAAGAAATTAGGTACTTAACAATTATTTCTGTGTCAAATGAATAGATAGGTTTTTACAGTAAAGCTCATCTCTTATTGTTAATCTTATAAGCAAAACTTAGCCTTAGACAAATCAACAAAACATTTACTCTTCATTTAAATAAAAAAAAGAGATTTATATTTTGTTGTAAGTGTTGTGGCATTCCAATCCACTGATAGAAGCCGAAGACGTAGACTCAGTTCAGCTTTAGATTAGATGGATTTATTCTCACAGCTAGCAGCACAAGGCATCCTTTGAACCAATACAGCATGCTGTGCAGAACTGGAAGTTGAGGAGGGTTTCAAGGGCAGATATCAGAAAGGTTTGCATTACATATATCCATGGATGTCACAGCTGGGCAAGAACATTGTTTTACCTCCCTCAGTTGTCTTTTCCTTCCTGCTATAGTAATAAGAGACCATTTCATCCCCTTTCCCATAGCAATGTGCAGGTTTTACAGAAAGAAAGGCAGCCGTTAGTGCCTCCCAGCCCATTATCCTATTCTTACCTCACCTACAGGCCACTATGACCTCCCAGGCACTCCAGAGCCAAGGATCAAGGGCAAAGGGATGCCTGGCTCCCTGTGGTGACATCTTGTTTGTACAAATAAAGCTTGACTTAAGATCTGAGGGCAACGCTAGCCTCTAGCTAACCATAGAGGTCTGGAGGTCTGTACAGACAGACAGGAAGTGATATCGTTGAGAGGAGAGAGGAAATAATAAGGTGAGAGGAAACAGGAACTCTTTCTTTTCATCTGGGAAGTTGAGGATGAGGTAGGTGGCTGTGAGTTGGCTCTAGCATCGTCTCTCTGATCTCACTATTTACCACAATATCTGACACCAGGCTTTTATTATTAAGGCCTGTTAGTACTCCTGCAATATATTGGGACCCAACTTAAAGGTAGAAATTCAGGAAAAAGTTTTACAGTCACAGGTACAGGCCTCAGCTGCACATGGGGCTCCTGCAGGAGCTACATGCTCCCACCCACCCTGGCTAGGCTCTCTTGTCTTCACCCCTCCACCCCCCAGCCTCTGACCAGGTTTACGATTTTCCTATTGTAGCTTCTCTACAACAGTCTCCAACTGCCACCCAAACTCCAGAAGCACCTGAGCTCCTAATGCCAGAGGACTTACCTGTGCTAGATCTGCACAGGATGCCTCTGCCACATGGGCTTTTTCTGCGCAGCACAATCTCCTGTGCATTTTTCTGAGACCTAGCACTCTCTCTCTCTTTTCTGCCTTGGCACTTGCAGCTCATGACTACACACTAGCTTCCACTGCTGTTCTTAGCAAGGCTATTCACCAGAAGCACTACACCTCACAGTTCACTGTCACCGTGGACAGATTTGGTGAGACAATTAGGATTTCTTAAAGGGAGGAATTAGTTAAAAGAGAGTTTTTTCCCATCATTCAAAAAGGGTTAAGGGTAGTGGTGGCACACACCTTAAATACCAGCACTCGTGAGGCAGAGGCAGAGGCAGGCAGATCTCTGTGAGTTTGGAGCCAGCCTGATCTACAAGGGATAGTTCCAGGACAGGCTCCAAAGCTACAGAGAAACCCAGTCTCAAAAAACCAAAATTAAATAAATTTTAAGAAAATAGGCAAACACTATTACTAGGAGGGATTCGGGTCTCTGTGTGATAATATGCTGGACAGTTTGAAAATGCAACACTTAAATGAAAGGATAACTAATTTACATGGGACTTATATAATGTGAATTATAAACATCAGTTTTTATCATTTTTGTTTTTCACTAAAAATTGGATATGAGTGATAAGACATGTTTTTTAAAAAAACTAATAAAACATTTCATAGATATATTCAGATCTAGGCAAAAGAATTTAAAATAGAACCAACTTCAGCATTGTATTATAAGGTTAGAGAGAATCTGCTTAAGATTTTCAAACAACAAACTTTAATTCATCCAGTTACATTATAGGAAATGTCAGATGACAGATATCCCCAAAACTCTGCAAGAAT
The DNA here is from genome assembly GCF_950005125.1 of Chionomys nivalis. Classification (NCBI taxonomy): domain Eukaryota; kingdom Metazoa; phylum Chordata; class Mammalia; order Rodentia; family Cricetidae; genus Chionomys; species Chionomys nivalis. The sequence continues at coordinate 26,678,876 of NC_080088.1, forward strand.
TAAATGTACTCCTATGGAAATGTTAGATTAAGGAGATTCAATGAAGTGATAGTCTTATATGGCATGCTTTCATCCTTTGTGAAGCAGATATTAAACTCTCGGTCGACTTGTAATAGAATTATCCCTAGAGACTGGAGAGACTTGGTTAAAAAATTGAGTTTGGTCCTCAATTTTTGGATTACCTGGTGGAACGAAGAAGCTAGGATCATTGAGGAATGAAGTAAGACTAGAGGTATGGAAATCTCCCAAGACCAACTTAGTGGAGAGCAAAATTATGGTCATGTAAAAAGGTAATCTTTCTATAATGACCACACCTTGGCTTTATGCCACACAGCAGCTTTGAATGCTTGGTACAGAACTGGAGAAGTGGGAAAGAAAATTGAGTCATTTACTAAAGATATACAGGGCACAAAGGAAGCCTTCATGGATTTCTTACAAAGATTGACTTCAACAGGAAAGAGAATGATACCAGATTCAGAAGCTAGACAAATAATAATTAAATCTTTGGCCTTTAAAAATGCTAATGCACAATGCAAATGGGTGATTAGATCACTAATGGTAGGATCAACCCTCTTGGAGGAATGGATCTGAGATACAATCAATATTGAATCTCAAGATGATGATGCATGGATAGGAGAAATAATTTTCAGAAATAATTTCTTCAAATAATTTTGATGAAAAAATCAAAAAGTCAGGTGTTTCAATTGTGGCAAACATGGTCACCTAAAAATGTATCATAAACAGGACATTCCTAGAAGCAATGTCTTTTCTAAGCATTATTCAAACAGAACATCTCTCCCTTCTTGATTATGCTGAAAGTGTTTCAAAGGCAGGCAATGGACCAACAAATGTAGGTCAACAAGGGACAGTCAAGGTAATGCTTTGCCTTTGGGAAACTCTTTGGAGGGCCTTTCACACGCCCTCATGCCAAATTCTGTTCAATTGTTTTCTGTAACTGTAAAGGAAATTCCTTCCCAGAGTAATTAAATGCCTATAATAAGAAACCATACTGCTCTGAGTGATAGAAAAGCTATAGAGGAGAGAACAAAAATTCCAGGAGAATTCAAAAAGCAAATATTTTGGCAAACTTCTATAAATATTCAAAGACCAAAATTAAAATTATGAATAAATTATGTTGTAATTGAATGTCTTGTAGACACAGGTATGGATATCACAATAATTGCATAAGAATCTTGACATCCAAATTGGCCTCTTCAGGACATAAATGTTCAGTTTTTATGGATTGACACTTTACCTCAGTCTCAAGTATAGCAGAGATGAATCAAATCTATAGGGCCAGAAAGTTGGAGAGGAAAATTAAAGCAAACATAACAATGAATTTATGGGAATGTGATTTGTTACAATAGACTACTCAGATTAATATTTCTCCAATCTCAGAAACAAGCCATGAATTAATATATGTTTCTGGGAAATATGTTAGGAGGTATTATAAAGAACAGTCACTGACCATTCAGATTGTACCAAAAGCCCTACCTTTAAAATGGTTGACACACATACTTGTATAGGTTAAACAATGACCTTTAACAACAGAAAAACAACAGGTCTTAGAACATCTGATACAGGAGCAGTTAAATGCTCAGCATATTCAAGAATCAACCAGGCCTTGGAATTCTCCAGTATTTGTTGTTAAAACTAAATCTGAAAAATTGAGAATGGCAAAAGGTCTAAGAGTTGTTAATAAGGTGATTCAGCCAGTGGGCTCTCTACAGTCTGGCATTCCTCTGCCTTAGCTATTACCTAAAGGATGGCCTCTTGTAGTTATAGATTTTTTTTAAAAAAATGCTATATTTTATATGAAAAAGACAGAGAAAAGTTTGCCTTCACAGTACCTATTTGTAATAATTCTCAGCTCTTTAAAAGGTATCAGTAGATCTCACACAGGAAATGCTAAAAAGCCCCACCCTTTGCCAATATTTTGTAAGTCAGTCATTGGAAATAATATGTAAACAATTTTTTCAATCTATAGTTTACCATTACATGGATGACATCTTACTAGCTAGCTGACTCAAACATAGATGCTTTAGAAAGAATGTTTGAAGAAGTAAAAAAATAAATAAAAATGCCTTGTTGGGGATTAAAATTGCTTCTGAGGAAAAAAAAGAGGAAATCCTATTAATTATTTAGTCTATAAAATAGGTTTACAAAAAAATAAAACCACAAAAAGTGCAAATTAGAAGAAATAGATTGAAGACTATTTATGACTTTCAAAAATTGCTGGGAGATATTTCCAATCTATAGTCCCTTATTAAGATAAAACCTGATGAAGTTATCAGTTTCAACAAAATCTTAGATGACAATAAGGTTTTATGTAGTCCCAGAAAATTATCAGAATTTGCTCTGTTGGAAGATAAATTACAGATTGTTCAAATGAATTGTGTGAATCCAAAGCTTAACTGCATTTTGGTCTTTTGCACTCTAAGCATTTCTCTACAGGAATTTTAAAGCAGAAGGAAGATATTATCTTAGAATGGATCATTTTACTACATAAACTGAGTTAAAAAAATTAAAAATTGTGTGGAAACTGTCTCTAAGTTAATTCCAAACAGAAAATTGAGACTTCATCTGTTAGCAGGAATAGACCCAGCAAAAATTTCAGTACCATTCACTAAAGATAAAATTGACAAATTAAAGGCAGAAAGTGCACCCTGGCAAAAAGCTTGTAGTAATTTTTTGGGAGAGAATAACAACAAATATCCCGAAAGTAAGAAAATTCCACTTATAAGGAAAACTAGCTGGGTCCTTTCTCTCATTGTACAAGAAACACCAATATGGAGAGCCCCTACATTCTACACATATGCAAATAAATCAGGAATCCAAGGTACAAATTAGAAAATTTAAGTAAAGTGGATCTAACTCATTAAGATTCTGTTTAAAAGTCAGAATTATAAGCTATTCTCATGGTACTAATGAATTTTAAGGAACCTCTTAACATGGTGACTGACTCACAATTTGCAAAAAGAGTTGTTTCGCATATTGAAAGCACTGAGTTTATACCAGATAATACAGAATTGACTTTATTATTTATTCATCTACAAGAAATAATCAGGAATAGGAATCATTTCATATGTTTAACACACATCAGATCCAAAATGGATCTACTAAGGCCTCTAGCACTAGGTAATGTAAAAATTGATCAATTATTGATTGGAAATGTGCTGGAGGCCTCAGAATTTCATTAAAAACATTGTATCAATAGGAAAGTTTTGAAAAAATACTTTTTCATTACATGGCAACACGTCAAGGAAATTATAAAGAAAAGATATTTCTTTTAAATATCTGTGTTCTTTCATTAAAAATCTGTGAATTATACATATTTTGAGACTGTAAATATCAAATGATTAACAAATATTGTCTCACAAGTACATCAGTATTTAGTTTAGAAAGTGAATGAAAAAGAAAGCAAAACTGCTCCAAGGTATGGTATAGGAGTAAATTTATTGTAGATGTGTGGGATAGCATAGTCAGAGGCAGGGGTATTTTGGAAAATTCAGAGTGCACATGATCAGACTGAGTTGGACCATATGGGGATGGGGGACGGGAAGCTACGAGAGAGAGAGAGAGAGAGAGAGAGAGAGAGAGAGAGAGAGAGAGAGAGAGAGAAAGAAGAAGAAGAAGAAGAAGAAGAAGAAGAAGAAGAAGAAGAAGAAGAAGAAGAAGAAGAAGAAGAAGAAGAAGAAGAAGAAGAAGAAGGGAACTAGGCATAGTAGCCAGGAGGCCAAAGGTACAAAAAGGGAAGGGTGACCAAAATATTTGGATTATATAAGGAAGAACCACTGGAAGAGGGGCAGCCCATACCCTTGGCTGGAGATTTCGTACTAGAGGGCAAGGTATACTTCAATCCATACGGAACAGCAGATAAGGACTGAGGATCCTGGGAGGACTTGGTGACCAGCTCCAGTTTTGATATGTTGAAGAGGCACTTGTTGGTCTCAGGTTCAAAACTTAACAGAAAGCATAATAGTTAATAAGACCTCTGTGTCTGGGTGACAACTGCAGACTGAGCCTTTCCTCTTCCCAGAATTCTCCTATTCTGGTTGTCCTGCCTGTACTTCCTTTCTGGGCGGCCAATCAGCATTTTATTATAACAATTCAAGTAACAAGTCTTTACAGGGTACATACCATTGTCCCACGGCACATGTGATTTCTAAGATTTTGGAAGTGGTTTGTGGGAAAAAAATGGAATTCTTGCCGGGCGATGGTGGCACATGCCTTTGTTGTAATAGGAGTGGCAGGGCTGCGTCCCCGGCACCCAGCCGCCCACATGGCTAGCTTATGCCCCGAAATAATTACAAGGAAACTGTATTCTTTTAATCACTGCCTGGCCCATTAGTTCCAGCCTCTTATTGGCTAGCTCTTACATATTGATCTAACCCATTTCTAATATTCTGTGTAGTACCACGAGCTGTGATTTTTTTTCTGAGCATTGGCTGGAGGCATCTATTCTTGCCAATAAATCTCTCCATTTTCCAACTCATCCACAGAAACTGCTTTGTTTAAGAAAATGCACCAGTGAGAAAAAGTAATAGGGTGAACAAACAAAACCCAAAATCAAACAAACATAACTGCACTTTTATGTTACCCTTTTTTATGAATGATATACTGTTTATTAGAAATTGGTCACTCCATACAGCCTCTACTCAAAGAGGGTGAATGACAGGTACCCACTTCTGTCTGGTGCAGTGTAGATTTTGATGGCATTGCCCTACATTAGCATATCTGCTGTGGTATAATGCTCTTGTATATTGTAAAGATTTGTCACTCATATTGGTTTAATAAAACAGTTATTGGCCAGTAGCCAGGTAGGAGACCAGACTAGAAAAATTCTGGCAAGAAGAAAGGCAGAGATGCAGTCACCAGTCAGATGCAGAGGAAGCAAGATGATAATGCCTTACTGAGAAAAGGTACCAAGCAACCTGGCTAAACATAGACAAGAATTATGGGTTAATTTAAGTTGTAAGAACTTGATAAAAATAAGCCTGAGCAAATATGCCAAACAGTTTATAATTAACATAAGCTTCTGTGTGTTTCTTTGGGACTGAACAGCTGTGGGACCAGGCAAGATACAAATGTCCATTTATACATATATTTACGATGAAGATCAGCTGAGAGTAAATAGTTCTTATATGTATCCAAAAGCTTTTATGTTGCCTTAGTTTCTTTTCAATGTTTGTTCATGTGGCGCTGACTTTAAGCAAACAGGTTGGTTTTCTTCTTTTGCAGTTGGAGGATATTGTGTAATTTCTATTGCATGCAATATTCCCAATGACAATGAGATATCTATTACCAGCTTTTGCATTTTGTCTCTTGTACAAATATGTCTTTTGCTGCATATGCTTATGGTTTTCTACAACTGATTTGAAATGCCTTAGTGTAGTTCTTTTTCCTTAATGTTTCTCCTGAGTGACCTTCCAACCCAAAAAGCAATTTAGTTCTTGTATTTGGAGACTACCTCAACAAAATAACACAGTAAAAATAATTCCTTATTTTTCCATCTCCCAAATATCATTGTTTTTTGTTGCTTAATGTGCCAATTTCCAGAAGTTTTGTGCACATGCACTTAGTATTTTAGATGTATGCTCACCTTTACTTGACTTTGATTTATATTTTGTCATTATTTCCAATTTGAATATGTGAAAAGTATAACACAGATATGGATAGAGTTCATCAGAAGTTGAGACTTAAGAAGCTCCACTCTAATTCCTGCTCTTACATGGCTTCCTGTGTGTAAATTAAAGGCAACTTCCTGTTCCTAAGCACCATGCAAGACCATAAGCAACATGACAGATATTCCCTGCAACCAGAAGATAAAATAAGCCTTTCCGTCCTGAAACTTCTTCTGGTGATTTCATGTTACTGCAGCAACATAAAAGTAATTATCACACACTGAAACACAAAAAACATGCTATTGTTCAAGTCCTCTCCTGTGTACAACGATTTCTTGATGGATTATCAAAAATATTACATCACAGAGAAATATTCAAGTTAAATTTAAATAATTAAGCTCATCTATTTATTAGGGTCAAATCAATATTTTTGGCAATGATGTTTCATTTGTCTTTACTGTGACAGTTGCTTTAATCTATTCTGGGGCTCAGCTGTTTTTCTTCATGTCTTTTTTTTAATCTTTTCTGTATCATGACTCCCTTTTCCATGTAGGATTATGTTTATAAAGTCTTAGAATATTAAATTTTCCCCTAAATAAGACTGTTTCCTTATACAAAAAATATTTATTTCATGACAAAGAAATCAGATTAGTACAGTTTAAATAGGTTACAAATGTAGTTAGTCATTTCAGTTTCAAATCTGAAAGAGCACACTACTTTAAAATACTTAAATTCCTCCTTCTTTTAAATTATAATGCAGAAGATAATTACATACTAAATGCATTTTTGTTCAAAATTTATATTCTTGACTTCTTAAATCTGGATTTGTAAAACTCCAGGATATCTCCTTTTGGATATATAAAGATGTTCCCTGTAACTGGCAATGGTTTGAATAATTTATTAAGAAAGCCATTCCTTCATTTGCCTAGGGATAGCACATATAGAAAGCAATGAAACCTAGCAAGCCATTTGCGTCTTCTAAGATTTCTATCAGGAAATATCAAGCTAGAGTTAAGATAGTGATATTGAATGAGAAAGTGTGAGGATCAATGATGACATCAAATAACTGGTAAGTACAGCTGATTTGTCCTCATCGGCATTCACAGCTTGGTCCTCTCTTCACACTCTGAGGATTTCCATGAGTCTTCCTGCTGTTGCATGTTGGACGATTCTCAGTCATAGGCGCCAAATAGAATCGTCCCCTTTTCACATTCCTTACATGTGAGCCCATATGAGTTTATATTTTTCTCATGATATAATAGAATTTTAGCTTCAGAAAAAAACAGTTCAAACTACCCAACATATCAGGTGTTAGCACTTCTCAGGCAAATGTTCAGTCAAAAAAATAGCTCTATCTAATATAAGTTATAAGACAGAGGCCAAAAATTTTCTTTTACCTAGCTAGAAGAAAGTTTGCACAATAAGATACAAATTACAAGACAGATAGATACTTAGTTATTGATAAAATAAATTCTTTCAACTAAATATGTGAATAATTTGACTTGAAAATTTAAAGGACATTGAAAACAAAAATTTGCAAAGTTCATAAATCCATATTTAAAGATAAAATGTATGCCAATGAAAATCCATCTATACTTTCTCTCCTTCCTTTCTCTCCTTTTAATTTTATTGTTTTCCTCCATCACTCCCATTCTTCCTCTCTTTCTTTCTGTATATATCCATCCCTCTGTCTCTCTGTAATCAACTATGTTGTTTTCAAGGCTAGTCTGAAACTCCTGAGCTCAACCAACCTCCCTACCACTGCCTCCTGAGTAGTTAGAACTATAGATGCAACTTTACAGCTAATTTGATCTCTATTTAAACATGAAAAAGTTTGGCTTCCCATAGATGGTGATATTAAGAGAGTAAAAAACAGTAAAGAAAAAGTGTGCATCTTTTTTCTTTTCCACACCTGATAGGTTTATTTCCACTTTCAAAATGAAACAAATTTAAAAGCTTATGGCAGTAGTTGAATGAATGCACAATTTATAGCTTATGTTGATTTTTTGCACTGAACAAAATCATGTGTTAACTTTATCTTTACTGTGAGTCAAGAAATAGCAATATATTTTGAAATATCCGATACTTTCATTCAATTCAATGTCAAATTATTGTCATATTATTTACTATTTAAGTGTGTATTTCCAAAGGGATGAAGCTATAATCATAACTGTAAACTTAATTTATGCTCTAGTACTAGTCTAATCCAGCATAATTCTAATGAAGATAGAGTGTCATGATTCTAACACCACAGAGGACAAACAAGGAGCAGCATATTCAATTACAACTTGTTGTTGCTTTCCATTGCTGTGAGAAAACACTAACCAAAATCAACTTGAGGAAGAAACAGTATATCTTGTTTACATATTTGGATCACAGTCCACCATAAAGGGAAGTCAAGAAAGCAATTCTAAGCAGGTACCTGAAGGCAGGATCAGAAGCAAAAACCATGGAGGAATGTTTCTGACTGTCTTGCTCCTTATTATTTTTTTATCTTCTTCCTAAGACAGCCAAACATCCAATTTGGCACTGTTTTTAGTGGGCTGCACCCTCTCACATCACTTATTAAAACAAGAAAATACAGACTTTCTTACAGTTCAATATTATTAAAGGGTTCTCTCAACTAAGGTTACCTCTTCCCAGATGACTTCAGTTTGTGTCAAGTTAATAAAGAACTATCTACCACAAGTACTTTTGATAATGCACCGCAAACAGAAGGTAAACTCCCACTGCTGAAGAGAAAACAGACCTTGAAGTAGGACATAGAGAAATTAGGATAGACTTGGGCTACATTTTTTTTATTATGATAGCTAGTCCTCACAGTACTGAAAGGTGCTGTGCCGGATGCTGGAGGAAAACTGTCATCAACAGCTTGCTTAGCAATGAACTCTGTATGCAACAATACCAACAGTCAGGCAAGGAAAACCTACTAATGTAACGGTTGCAAGTCTGTTATAAGCTTAACCAGTTATTTCTGGGTAGTGTTTGATGTAAATTCAACAAGAAAGAAGAGATAATTCGTAAACTTCTTTAAAAGTACATGGGTAGGGAGGCCACAGGTCCTAGTGTGAAAGACACTGTGGTTGTTTTGTTAAATGGGTGTGATGTTCCCATTAAGTTGCTTTCTAAATAGTTGTGTTTCCGTACATAGAAAGTGGTGTTGTCTACTTTTGTCACAGAGCTTCTTTTAGGTTCAGTGGTCAGCTAGTGGGGAAATGAATGACTTACAGTTGCTGAAAGAGTGGTGAATATATGACTGTTGAATGCCTAGCCATATTTGTGACATGACATCACCCTCCCACCCACTGTGACAGTGGAACTGATTTATTGGGAGCCCACCAAGGCCAGCTGGACTGGAACTGAATAAGCATGGGTTGAAACTGGACTCGCTGAGCATGGCGGACGATGAAGGCTGATGAGAAGCCAAGGACAATGGCACTAGGTTTCGATCCTAATACATGAACTGGCTTTGTGGGAGCTTAGCCTGTTTAGACGCTCACCTTCCTGGACATAGATAGAAGACCTTCGTCTTCCCGCAGGGCAGAGAATTTGGACTGCTCTTCAGTATCGAGAGGGAGGGGGAATGGTGTGGGGGGAGGAGAAGAGGAGTGGGGATAGGGGGAGGGGAGTGGGGGGAGGGGGCAATATTTGGGAGGAGGGGAGGGAAATGGGAAACGGGGAGCAGGTGGAAATTTTAATTAAAAAAGAATAAAAATAAATTTAAAAAAAAGACTCAGGAAACATCATGGAAGAAGGGGTGGAAGGATGTGAGAGTAAGAGAAGCAGAGAAAACATGGAATGATGACTTCCTTTTGGACATGACTTATCTGTTTTGTTTTCTTGTAGTTACAGCAACAGTGATCACCCACTACCTGAGGTTGGGCTCATATCATCCTGTCATGAAAAGAGAACAGCTTCCTGTGTCCCGAAACCTCTCTGAGGACTCACACACTGTTCATAAGGGACATGCAGAGACATTTTCATGATAAGTGCCTAGCCTCTATTAAACCACTAAATAAACTATCACCAATGCCATTCTAGTAAATCCTAATGAAATCATCAGGGCACACACAGGCACAAGGGAACAAATCTAGACTGGAAAGTGAACAAGGGATGGTACCATGGTGCAAATATGATCAAAGTACATTATATAGATGTAAGAAAATAGCAGAATGAAGCCAATTATCATGTATAGTTTGTAAGTGCTAAAAATATTAAAACTGAAACAAGACAGACTATCTAGTTGACTAAGTGGAAGCATTTTTGAACACTATAGAAAAGGAATCCTAATGTGATTCTTCAAGAATATATATTTTGAATACTAAGTAACAAAAACAAGAACAATAATATTCTATATTAATAGCTGACTGTAGCTGTCTGAATAAATGGTACACTGCAATGGCATTTCCATTATGATTAATTTTTATGTATTTGTTTCTGTCTTTTTAATAAGAGATTTTTACCATCATCATCTCCTTGCATTTGGAGCATGGGAATTAACTTGATGACACATCATTACCAAGACCCTAAAACAGTACAAAACAACAGCATCATGACTATTGACCAGAGGATGCATGAGAGTTAATATATGTGCATTGGCATATCCACAGTCCTGGTAAGGTTAGAATCTGATGAATTCCCTGAAGGTAAAGGTACAGTTGGTGGTCAGTCACTGAACATGGGTGGGGGAATGAATTTGGAGCCTCTGGAAGAAAAGTGGGTGAGGCCAACTGACAACCTCTCTAGCCTTTCTGATGAATTTTGAGAATGAAACAAGGCATATAATATCAAGGTTGTTTTCATCTTTGTATGCAAACTCTCATGAATACATTTATTAATTTTCATCATTTTTATTTCTTAATAATAATAAAATGTCTAAGGTATAAGATAAGCATAGTAAATATTAGAATTACCTTTGGAATTCAAATCCCAATGCGTTTGCAAATACCATCCCATAAGCCTTCCTATAATGCTGTGGGTACCTGAAACATATTCTCACTCATGTTTGGGAAGTCAACAAAAGTATTTTTCAGAGGATATTTTCCTACCAATGCTTATCTGAGTTCACACCACTTAGATCAATACATTAACCATAAATATGCAGGACTTATAAGGTGATTATTTTGACCAGACCTATATAGTTTGCCTCTTGGTATTAAAGAATCACAATGTAGAGCCAGATGATAACCAATCTATGTCTGAAATTTTGAAATGTATCTTGGTGGAATCAACCACATGTGTCATTTTAAACATACTATTTCCTTATACAACTCTAAAAATAAGACTCAGCTAAAAAGAAATAAAACTAATTCAATGGAAGAAGTTCAAAGTCCTGAACAAATGTGAAAAACAACATGGACACTTGGGGTACAAGAAGAAACCTACTGGGGATAAAAACAAAGATACCACTATTCTTAAGTTTTCGGACTGTAGAACTGTACTTTCAGTATGGACAAGTTACTTTGAGAGTTTCATCCCTATGATTTCCAGTGTTGAAAAGTCTTAGATTACAGGTCGTTGAAGAGTTCTTCCTAAAGAAGTGATGTCCAAATTGCCACTATCAATAGATTCAATGACAGAAATACCCACTGTAGCATTACATGATAAACTCCACAATATAATTTTGTAATGTTTAAGTAAAAGTAGTTTGCTATGTGGCTTCAGCTGGCTGCTGAACAAGCCTCACAGCGTAGCTAATATTGGGCCTGATCACTCTCCATATCTGATCCAAAGCAGCAAGTTCATCCATTCTTATGCGTGGACTTTCTGCGGGGATCCAACTTAAAAAGAAAAGCACTCCATAAATGTTTGCACTTAATCAGTCATTCTTTAGAAAGCTAGCCAACATGCAGACCCATCATCTGGGCAAATAGCTTTATCAGCTTTTAGACAGTAAATGAGTCACTTTGCACAGCTCTTTCCAGACTAATGGTATCTCTAATTTCTCTATTAGATGGACGAGGGTATTAAGGAGGGAAATCTATGTTATTATGCTCCCAGAGAACGCGCTTCCCCCAAGCATACATGAGTATAATAGCTGATAAAACCTTGAAAAATACAAGGTTAAAATTGTGTTTATCTGCACTATACCATCTGTATCCCCCAGCAGCTTAAACAGGAAGGATTTGTTCCTTAAGCATTATTAGTTTTGCTAAAAATCATCCTCTTTTCACTACCCTCAGGAAATGAATGGCATTGTAAAAATGAAACTGTGCTTATTATAACCTAACCTATGGACCACTTTTTCAAAAGCAATTTGGCCATTTGACATCGTTTTCTTCCCAGTGAGAATAAATAGAAATATGTGGTCTTTTGCTATTCAAGTTCAACTTGCCCTTTATGTCAGTTTGTCTTCCATATTATTTTAGCAGGGGGTGTCAGGTCATTCAAAACGTAATTGGTTTAGTTGTTAAAAAATTCTCTTCATAAATCTTACCTGGATTTATCTGGAAAATTTAATTTTTTACTATTTTGCTAACTTCTCGTTCAAGAAATTAAAATGGAGATTTCCTTTGAGAAATACTCTGGCTAAGAAATACATAAAAAGCTTGCTATGCGTCCTAGTAACTTACATCTTATTGTCAGTGCTGATCACACAGATGCATTTCACTGTCTGAAAGGTCAGCAAGCTTCACATATGGGTTTTATTTCCTTTTTCTGAAAATGCTATGTGCTAAATGAAATTTACTAAAAGTGGTTTCTGTCTCTGTCTCTGTCTCTCTCTCTCTGTGAGTGTGTGTTTGTACATGTATGTGTGTGTGAATGTGATAGAAAGAGATGTACAAATATACAAATACTTGTTCAATAAAAATAAAGTAAAACTTGGAAAATGCACATTTGTTGAACAATACAGACATATTTGACAACTTCCTAAATATACATTTAAGAAATTATGAAATACAATGGGGTTTAGCACAATTTAAAATGAATAGATTAAAAATTTTTATTTTAAACTAATTTTTATTCCTCAAATATTCTAATGTGATATTTTTTGAGAAATGTGATTATAAACAAATACCTATATGGCTAGAATATTATGAAGAGAAAAATTAAAAACTTTCACATACCATATGAATAATCATATATTAATCAGAAAAGTCATGAGCAGCACAACTCAGTTATATAGTTAGGCTGGTTATGAAGAATAATTGATATGGTAAAAGTTTCTTTACAGCATTTAATAACATGAGAAATTATTACAGACATATTCTTGAGTGCTTTTACCTTGACAATAAAAGACTTGACACTCCACCTTAGAATGCTGTTAACAAAGCTATATATTGTTTCTTTATTAAGTACACAAGTGGCATTGCTAACAAGGAATTACATACTTCAATTTCTCCAACTTAATGTTAATATGACAGTTTATTTGAATGCTTGGTTATACACAATATACTCTGTGGTCCCATGGCAGACTTCATAAAGCAACATCTTTAGGTGACAAAAAGACACTGTGAAATACACATTATTAAAAAGCACTTCAGATACAATTTTAATCAGGAAAGCTTCATAAAATTTAGGTTAGATTGTCACGTGTTCTAAATTTCTTTGTACTACTTCACTAGATAGAAGATTTAAACATACTTTAATTTTACCACTGTAAGACATGCAAGAGGATAGTTCTTACTAGCAGAACCAAGTGTTTGATAATTTCTGGAAAATATTGACTTGAGTGTTAAATAAAGTTATTTTCTCAAGATTAAGTAATAGCAGAAATAATTTATGGGGGTAAATTTATTACCTGTAAAGAGAAGCTGTAAAGAAGCCATAAAGATAAATTATTTAAATAGATATCTGCCAAAGAAATAATGTGTCTTAACTAAAGCTTATACATTATTATTAAGTTTATACTCACCTAAATTCATACACACATACGCATGATGAAGTTATGTCACTTGGGTTGACAATTCTCTCAACAAGTGTTAAAGATTATCTTTAAACCCCCAGTACCACACATGAGAAACCTCTGTCCAAGTTGTTATGAAGTAGTTCAACTGAATCCTAAAGTAAGAGAACCAGTGCCCTTGCAGCTTCTAAGAGACTCAAGGTACATTCTTATTGCTAAAGACACTACATGCTTTGAACACAAAACTCAGAATCTAACTAGAAAGACTCCTTTTTATAATGAAGTTTCCAAGAGATGGAAGAAATCAATAGTACTAATCTGAAATGAAATCAATGAACTACAACAATGGCTACTGTGGCAAAACATTCCTAAATTTTCAACACTGGTGCCTATGTCTTGGTGGTAACCAACCTCTCTCTAATTTGATTGAAGGCCTACTCAATAGAAGGTAAACCATGATTAATATTAGAAATCTAGCCATCGATCTGTAGCAAGTGTTGATAGATATTAGAAGAAAGCTTATTATTGCCACATTACTAGACCAGCGTATTTCCTAACTGCACTCTAAAACTTATCCTTATACTGTCATAAGTGTAGCTATAACCCATCAAAGAAGCTTCTTTTAACAGCAAATAGATACCATTACAGAAAACCATAATTTGACACAATACAAAAATCAATGGATTATTAGAGTCAGCAATATGGAAACCTAGACAAGACCCAAGGAATGATCATATCAATATATATATACTAACTCAGAAGAGAGAAATGTCATTAGATAAAAAAATTAATTACTGGTGAAAATTAATGACTGTTGAGAAGGGGAGAATTAGCCTCTCCCAGGAATGAGCTCCTGATTTTATTGTTGAGTACCATGAGTACCACGTGGTCAGATATAAAATGATATGTATCAGAATCACACTAAATTGACTGAGAAGGCTGTATTTATATATTTGAGTGTATGTGTGTGAAAACAATAATAATTTATGAAAAAGAGGCCTTCATTTTGAGATGGTGTTAATGGAGAGCTTGGAGGGAGGGGACATCATAGGACATTGATGGAGAAAAGAGATGGGGAAGAGATGTTATATTTCAATTTAAAATAATTTAAAATATAATTAAAGAGACACTAAAAGTTCAAAATTAGCTTTAGTCTCATAGGAAGAGTAATGAAATATTTAGTCATTTTAGTTTACCGTAAAATACTTTTTATAAAATAAAACCAGTTATAGAACTTGCAGTCAAAGTAAAAGAAGTAGATAAATCTAGATTCTAGTTTTGTCACACTTAATAGCATGGTAACAGTTATTGTGACTGGTTGCATGTTTTATTTTCCGTTCTTCTTGAATCCTATTATTTCCACAATAATATGAGTGAAAAATGTTTTATTCATCTTTCTCCCATATACTCATCAGCAATGTCAAATATTGATTTTCAACTTAACTACATCTGGAATCAACTAAAACCAAAAGCTGGACGAACGGTGGGGAATTTTCTTGATTGTATGTATCATCTGAGGTGAGAAGACCTACCATAAATCTGGACCATAGTGGCAGTCCATGAAAAAGGTCATGAAAGAAGGAAGCATGTGCATTTTGCCTGCTTGCCCTCACTCTTGCTGCCAAGGTCATGTTTCTTGCTGCTGAGGCATTACTTCTCCAATGGTATTAAACTATACTTATGTAGAATTTTAATATAGATAGAATACCAGCTACGACAACCAGCCTCATGTACTGAACAACAGCTAAATATTTTTGGTCTTTTCTTTGGGAGACAGACACTGTTGATCTAGCCACAGAGCATGGAAGCCATGCTCAGGGACATCCTTTTAATATATATGCATTGATTCTATCAGTTATGCTCTGTAGAGAATCTGGACTGGGTTAATTCTTGTAAAACTACCTTTACAATGATCAGATTGATCAGATTACAAAATATCTGATATTTCTATAACTGGTTATTTATTTTATAAAAAGTATTTTACGGTAAACTAAAGTGACTCAATATTCATTACTCTTCCTATGAGAGTAAAGATAATTTTGAACTTTTAGTATTCATTAATTATATTTTAAATTATTTTAAATTGAAATAGGGAAGCTAATCTGACATTGTGTCTTGATGTTGTTCAATGACTGTCTTTCCTTTACCTTCAGGAATCTACATGACTGATAATTTGAGTAAGGTTCTAAGGTGGACCTTAAAATAATATTTTCACAAAGAGATGTGAAAGAAAACAAACATTGTATATTTTAGTACTCTTGTTCTTTTTAAAAACTGTCTTAGAAACTTCCTGGTAAGCAAGTTGAGGTGTCCCAGTGATTGAAGAGAATTCCTCATCAAGGTAAACTATTACTTCAAATGGCAGCCAACTGCAAACTGCAGCTGCCATGGAGCAACTTATTAACAGATTAGAGACCCGTGAGTGTCACATCTAAGGTCTCTGCACAACTTAAAATCTATTAATTTGAATTCTCAGGTGTAAAAGGAAGCTTTATAGTACAGCACTGAGGTCCTGATCTTTGGTTAACAATGAAGAAATTAAGGATTAGACAGAAAAATGGCTTCCTAGTCTGAATGATTTGAGTCATTCCAAAGAAAGCTTAGTCTCAAAGAGTCAATCTCTAGAGACAAGAAATTGACTTTTCAGAGTGTAGAGAGAAACTGGATTGTAGATATGGACCTATTTTCACCCACTCATCTGTATCATACCTCATAGAATTTGTAGTATTGTCAAATATGATTGTGAATGTTTTCTTTAGGAGAGAAAATAGGTCAGAGGGTGTAACTCAACAATAGAGTATTTGTTTGGTATGTGCAAGGACTTCAGTTAAGTACATAGCATCATGAAAATAATAATAATAACAATTACTGTTGACAACAACAATACAAGTATTCTGTTAAGGCATCTCATTTGAATTTCTGAAATTTAAAGACATTAGTGAATTTTGCCACAGTTATCTATGCGTATATTGGTGATATGCAAAATATGCAGTATGGAAGATGCTATCTCTTGTATGACATTTAGAAATCTTTCTGCTCCTGCTTTCATTTCATTCTGGCTATAAGTTTACATGGATATAACAGTGATTTAATCTGTGTAGGAATGATTTTCATAACAACTGGTTTATCCAGTCTATATAATGAGAAAAGATGTACAAACAATGGTAACTAACTTGGCCAAGGTGAATTCAGTGGCAGTTTTGATGAGGGCAATATTCTTTGGATTTAGATAACTAAACCTAATGTAGTTGGCAAGAGAAATATGTGTATAGAGTATATTGTATTGAATGTGGATTCATATTATGAATTAATGTTTCTGGAGGGGAGAGACAGGGAGAGGAGCAGAGAAAAATTAGGGCTCAATAAAAATTAATAAAAAGAATTCTAATTAAAAAGAGAATTAATCTTTGGAATGACACAGATATGACATTAGAAACAAAACTATTTTGAAAGGACTGAATTTATCCGGTTTCATTTCCTTGGTTTGCTTATCTCACATATAGCATTCTAGGACATAATCCCCTTTTCTAGACATCTCAACAGGTATTTTGTTCTCCAAATAATGAAGAAGAAACTGACAATTTTTAAAATTCATAAAATGAAACATCAATATTTTTTAAATCGCAGCTTTATTACTAACAACATGCACTTTGACAAACCACAGTGTCTGTTCCTTCCTTTGATTGTGTCTTACAACTATTACAACTGTGAAATAGATTTGATGATGACATAGAAACTCTATTGGGTGGGGAGGATCAGAGATGGGTTGAGGGAGGAGAAAGCATGTATCAAATGTATTTTACGAAAAACTAAAATAAAAATTCAATTAAAACATCTAAAAATGTGTACAATTTCCTGTTCTGTTTTAAAACCAAACCACGAGTTGTTTCAAAGAAGTTGTTTTTAAATTTTTTATACTTTATTGTTTTTAATTAAGCTATACATTTTTCCCCACTCCCCTTTCTGCCTCCCTACTCCCTTCCCACCCTTTACCCCTAGTTCTCACACTCTCAATTTACTCAGGAGAACTTGTCTTTTTCTCCTTCTTAGGCGGATCCATGTATTTATCTCTTAGAGTCTTCTTTGTTGTTCAGGTTCTCTGGGGTTGTGGACTGTAGGGTGGTTATTCTTTGATTTATGTCTAAAAGCCACTTATGACTGAGTACATTGTAGTCATCTTTCTGGGTCTGGGTTACTCACTCAGTATGGGTTTTTATCCCTAATTCTGTCTATTTGCCTACAAATTTCAAGATGTCATTTATTTACTACTGAGAAAGTACTCATTGTGTAAGTGTACCACATTTTCCTTATCTTCAGTTAAGAGACATTTAGGTTGTTTCCAGGTTTACAGATGTAAACAGAGAACTCTCAACAGAAAAATCTCAAATGACTGGAAGACATTTAAGGAAGTGTTTGATATCCTTAGCCATCAGAGAAATGCAAATCCAAACAACTCTGAGATACTATCTTACTTGTCCAAGTGGCCAAGATCAAAAACACTGATAGCAATATGCTAAAAAGGATGTGGAATAAGAGGAACACTTGCCCATTGCAGGTGGGAGTGTATAGTAGGTAGGCCATTTGTTTGTTCCTAGCTGCTCAGCCCCAAAATAATGACACAGAAATCATATTATTTGCAATACTGTCTAGCCAATTGCTTAAGTGTGTTTCTGGCTAACTCATACATCTTAATTTAACACATTTCTAGTTATCTGTGTATTGCCACGAGGCTGTGGCTTTCCCGGTAAAGTTCTGATGTCTGTCTCTGGCAGGGCTACATGGCTTCTCTATTCTGCCTTCTTCCTCCCAGCATTCAATTTAGTTTTCCCTGCCAAGCTCTACTCTGTCCTATCAGGTCACACCAACTTCTTTATTCATTAACCAAAAAAGCAACACATATACAGAAGGACCTCAAATGATAGTTTCTCAGAAAATTAGAAATCAATCTACCTCAAGACCCAGAAATAGCACTCTTAGGGATATACCCAGAGGATGCTCAATTTTGATTCAAGGACATTTGCTCAACCATGTTCATAGCAACATTATTCGTAATAGCCAGAAACTTTTTTCCTTTTATTATTATTATTATTATTATTATTATTATTATTATTATTATTATTAAAAATTTCCACCTCCTCCCCTCCTCCCATTTCCCTCCCCATCCCCTCATTTTCTCTCCCCTCCCTCTTCAGTCCAAAGAGCAGGCAGGGTTCCCGTCCCTGTGGGAAGTCCAAGGTCCTCCCCCCCTCCATCCAGGTCTAGGAAGGTGAGCATCCAAACAGACTAGACTCCCAAAGAGCCAGTATATGCAGTAGGATCAAAACTCAGTGCCATTGTCCTTGGATTCTCCATCAGCACTCATTGTCCCCCACGTTCAGAGAGACTGGTTTGATCACACGTCCCATAAGTCCCAGTTCAGTTGGCCTTGGTGAGCTCCCATTAGATCAGCCCCACCATCTCAGTGGGTGGGTGAACCCCTTGCAGTCCTGACTTCCTTTTGCTCATGTTCTCCTTCCTTCTGCTCTGTTTTATTATTATTATTATTATTATTATTATTATTATTATTGTAAACTGAAATGTTATGGAGTGAACTGTGGGCAGCAGTTTGGGCTGATTTCATCTTCTCAGCTCTTTCTCAGGAATATTTCACCTTCCACTTTCTAATGTTTTATTTTTTGCTCATTTTTATCTGCTCAATTTTCTGTGATCTTGCTCCTTACAGAAGATCAATAGAGTGTCTGAGTATGGGTAGAACTAAATTAAACATACTGTATTTTTTTTGCTACTTCTTCAAGCACTGCTTTTCCCAGTCTCACCAAGGATGCTGTAGTCACAGATAGGGACCACTATTGCAATCACCTGCAGATATCTTGACTGGGCTCCTACTGACTCAAAGGCACAGAAGGCCTTAGAGGCCAATGTGGTGAGTATTAAGGGTCAATAAGACTAGAAAGGCCTGGGAAATAAGAAATTGGTGCAAATCCTTCATTTTCCTGCTATTCAGCACAATCCTGCTTTCTACTGGACTGAAGGCACCATCAGTTTGAGTAATGAGACTAGCAGTCAACACAAGATTAATTACTCCAAGCCAAGTGTCTTTCAGACTGGAAGGGGTTTAAATGGATTAACTACGAATTTCATACTGGGTGGTGCAGCGGCTTAGAGAACAAGAGGAAATAAATGCACAGAAAAAAACCACACTAATCCCACTTCTTGGTCAGGTGAAAGCTAGATGAAAATATCTGTAAGTATTAAATTTGAATATATCATCAGTTAACAGGAGACTTAAGAAAGAAGAGACTGCACTATTTATTAACTGATAGTTTCAGGACTCAGATGCAAGTTTGCTTTCATTCTTTAGTCCCGAGAATTAAATATCTTGCTCTTCACATGTTACTTTCCTTGATTTGTTTTTAAATGAGTCAAAGAAAGCCCTGAGATGTAAGCAGTTCATTTTTCTATCCTCTTTAAATTTTATAAATAAAATTCATTATGAATTTATTGCAAAAATTATTTTAGAGAGATTAACTGAAATTTTTAATAGAAAACTATAGATAAATGCTTTTTATTGAAAAACTTTTTCCATATAATGTATTCTGATCACACTTTTCCCTCCTCCAAAGCCTCGTAAATCCTGCCCTCCTCCCCCACCCACCCATATCCAAGCCCTTTGTTTCTCTCTCATTATTAAAAAAATAAAATACAATAATTGGGCCAATAAAACACACAAACAAAAAACATGTATTTTGTTATTGGGGAGGGAGGTGCAGCGTGCATTGGGAAATAATTAGACAACCTCAGTGAGTCTCTTTTAAAAGTGTGAATTTTGGAGATAAAACTCAGGTTGTTTATCTCTGATTTTATCGGCTGAACCATCACTCTAGCTCTTTCTGTATTTTAGTACAGAACCAAAATCTACAGCCTAAACTAGCTTCAAACTTGTGTTCTTCTTGCTTCAGCTTTCTACCTGCTACAATTACTAGTAGGTATCATTATGCCTAGTTTGTTGTATGTTTTAATTTGCAATAATTATCACTTACTCTTCTTCAGGCACTTCTCCCTCCAAGTTATTACCCAGAATGAAAGACAATTCTTCAAAGTTTCCAGAGTCTTCTGTCTTATGATGGTTACACCATGTTTCCCAATGAATAATATGAATAAATTAGAACTCTACCAAACTAAATAAGCCAGAGACTCTGAGTACAATATATGGACAGCCAGGAGACTGTAGTATTACATTTGCTATAGAGATTGTATTCCTTAAAGGATGTGAAAGGCTTTACAGAAAATTAAAGTAGTGATATAGTTCTTGTTAGTAAAAATAAATTGCTTATGCCTTATGTCAAGGGCTAGAGAAACCAATTGTTTAATAATGTTAGTAATAAAATGATCAGCATAAAATTTTGTTATGTTAAAGGATAATAGTTCTTTAAAAGACAAGGCACTGTTTCTAAAGTCAACAGACACTGTAGAATCAGGAAATAGGTAAGTGAAGCTGGAACTGAGTTGGAAGCTTCCTCCTTACTGGCTGGATTTGATATCTTAAGAAGGTACTAAACAGGCTGGAGGGAGGAAAAAGCATCAACAATCGTAGCTACTGTGGATCCAGTATATTATATACAGATCTTCTGGGCATGACATTCTCACTGATACAATAGTGATATAATTGGGGGATAAACAATAGCTTTCTGAGTAAAGATGAAAGGTATTTCACAGAGAGAAATGTGTCTAATAATGTAACTTTCTGTTCAAAACCTATTTGTAGAGAGGCCACAGGCCTAGGGCACAACTTAAAACTGATGTTATTCTACATGAACATATTTTCACACTACCTGTTAAATAGTTATGTTTATATACTTGTTATTGTGATGCTCTCAGTTTTGGTCAGAGAAACTTATTTTTATAAATAGTAATAGTTGAAACAGAGATTCATAACTGGTCAAAGCTCTGAGAACTAAGCACAAATCAGTGACTGCTTTGTGCTCAATCCTAAAGAGGACATCTATATCATCCTCTCCAAGACCCAGGGAACATCTTGCTGGGAAGAGTATGAGAGAAAAAAACTGTAAGAGTTGGAGGATAGAGGATTTCAATGTGTTCTGGTTATCACCTGGCCATTCAAGAACAAATACAAAACTGCACAACTCCTGCATGTTTTTTTTTCTTCCATATGAAGTTGAGTATCATTCTTTAAAGGATTGTAAAGAACTTGTGCTATAATTTTTATGGGGATTGCTTTGAATCTATAAAGTGCAATATTATTCCTTAAAGGTCTGTAAAGAACTATTTAGAATTTTTATGGGGATTGCAATAAGTCTGGAGATTGCTTTTGGTTAGATGGCCATTTTTATTATGTTCATCCTACTGATCCATGAGCAAGAAAGATCTTCTGTATTCTCATATCTTCTTTAATTTTTTCTAGATGGTCTTAAATTTGTTGTCGTACAGGTTTTCACTTGCTTGGTTGTAGTTTACCCCAAGATATTGTATATTGTGTGTGACAATAGTGATGGATGATGTTTCCCTGATATCTTTCTCAGCTCTTATATCATTTGTATATAAGAGAATTAATGGTTTTTTTATAATAATTATATAAGTAATTTATTATATAAAATATATAATACTAATAATAAAATAAAAATAACAAATAATCTTGTATCCAGCTTTTCACTTTAGGTGTTTATCAGCTGTCATGGTTCCCTGGTAGAAATTTTGGGGTTGTTTAAGTATATGATTATGTCATGTGCAAATAGTAATAATTTGGCTTATTTTTCAATTTTGTATCCCTTTGATTTCCTTTTGTAACCATATTGATCTAGCTAGAAATTTGAGTACTATATTGAATAGATATATGCAACCTTGCCTTGTTCCTGATTTTAGTGGAATTGCTTTGACTTTCTCTCCATTTAATTTGATGTTTATTGCTTTTATTATGTTTAGATGTGTGCCTTTTATCCCCGATCTCTCCGAGACTTTACCATGATGGAGTGGTGAATTTTGTCAAAGGCTTTTTCAGCATTTAAGGAGATGATCATGTGGCTTTTGGATATGTTTTGCGTTCATCTTCATTGAGTTCTAGGAAGTCTTTAATTTCTTGCTTTATTTCTTCCATGGCCCAATGGTAATTCAGATGAGAGTTGTTTCTTTTCTAAAAGTTTGTAGTTTTTGTGTTTTGTTGAACTCCAACTCCCCCATGGCAATCTAATAAAATACATGGGGTTATTACAATTTTTTTGTATGTGTTGAGACTTGCTTTGTGACTGAATATATGGTCAGTTTTGGAAAATGTTCCATGCAGTGATGAAAGGAGTGTAGTCTTTAGTGTTTAGTGTTTTGGTGAAACATTCTATACTTATCTGTTAGGTCCATTTGTGCCATAATATCTGTTCATTCTACTGTTTCTCTGTTTAGTTTCTGCTTGGATGACCTGTCCACAGGGAAAAGTGGGGTGTTGAAGTCTCCCACTATTAATGTATGCAGTTTGATATGTGGCTTAAATTTTAGTAATGTTTCTTTACAAGCCTTTGTATTTGAGACCTGTTGAGATACCATGTTGGTCGATTTGTCCTTTGATGAATATGAAATGTCCTTCTTCATTTTTTTTGGTTAATTTTGGTTGGAAATCTATTTTGTTAGATATAAGTTACCAATACCAGGTTGCTTCTTAGGTCTATTTGTTCGAGAAATCTTTTCCACCCCTTTACTCTGAAGCAATGGCTTTACTCTTTGATGTTGAGATATGTTTCTTGTATGCTGCAGAAGAATAGATCCTGTTTTCATATCCATTCTGTTAGCCAGTGTCTTCTTATTGGCAAATTGAGTCCATTTATATTGAAAGATATTGATGACCGGGGATTATTAATTCCTATTATTTTGTTGTTGGTGATGGTGTGTGTGTGTGTGTGTGTGTGTGTGTGTGTGTGTGTGTGTCTTATTTCAGTTTTTCTGGTGTGGGATTAGCTCTTGATGGTACTTTAAATGTAATTAACACCCATATTGTCATAGGGAGTGACACTGTAGGTGATGTGGCTTTGTTGGTGTGGGTATGGTATTGTTAAGGAAGTATGTCCCAGTGGGGGCAGACTTTGAGTTTTCCTATGCTCAGGATACCACCCAGTGTATCAGTCAGCTTCCTTTTGCCTGCAAGATATAATACTACTCCAGCACCAACTCCCCCTGCATACTACCATGTTCCCTATCATAATGATAATGAACATAATCTGTGAAACTATATGCAAGCCATGCCAAGTAAATATTTTTTATTTATGAGTTGCCCTGGTCATATCTTTTCACAGCATTAGATCCTAACTAAGACACATTGCCTGTGCTTTCATGGGTGTAATAACTACCTTGTATTGGAGTTTTCATTTTAGTGTCTTTTGTAGAGATGAGTATGTGGATAGATATTGATTAAATTTGACTTTTGCATGAAATATTTTGTTTTCTTCATCTGTGGTGATTGAAAGTTTTGCAGGGTATATTAGTCTGGGCTGGCACCTATGGTCTCTCAGAGTCAGCAAGAGGTCTGTCCAGGCCCTTCTAGCTTTTAGAGTCTTCACTGAAGAAGTTGGATCTTTATAGGTTGTCCTTTTTATGTTACTCAGCCTTTTTTCTTTGCAGCTTTTAATATTCTTTATTTTGTATGTTTAGTGTTTTGATTGTTATATGGCAAGGGGACACTTTTCTGATCGAGATTATTTGGTGTTCCACAAAATTATGTAACTTTATAAGTATGCCCTGCTTTATGTTGGGAAATTTCTCTTCTTTGGTTTCATAGAATATATATTTTTTTTGCCCTTGAGAATTATCCTGACCTTTTCCTATTCCTATTTTTTTTAGATTTTGTGTTTTTATGATGTTCCAGAATTCTTGGATTTTTTTTGAGTTAGTAATATTTTAGGTTTAAATTTTTCTTTGTCCAATGAACCTCTTTTCTCTACCATTTCATCAATTCCTGAAATTCTCTTTTCCATCTCTTGCATTCTTTTGGTGATACCTATATCTGTAGTTCCTGTTTGATTACCCAGCTTTTCCATTCTATAATTCTCTCATTTGTATTTTCTTTATTGCTTCTATTTCTATTTTCAGGTCTAAACAGTTATATTTGTTCCCATCAAATGTTTGGGTTTTTTTTTTAGTTTTCTTCACATTTCTTAAGAGATTTACTGGTTTCGCTAATGCTTTGTTTGTCTTTTCCTTCATTTCTTTAAGGAATGTTTTCATTTTCTCTTAGAGGACCTGTATCATCTTCATAAAATGAATTTTAAGGTTATTATCTTGTGCATTGGAATGTTCATGTCTTGCTGTAGGAAATTTGGTCTCTGGTAGTGATATGTTGCCCTTTCTGATATTGTGTTCTGACATTGTTGTTTAGCCACCTGGATTTGGGACAATTAGGTGTTTATTCATATGTTTGTGTTTGTTGAGTGGGTGGTTTTTTTCCCCTTGGTTTCTGTTTCCTCTCTGGTCTTTTGGTTTAAGTGGTCAAGGATTCTGGTGAAGGATGAGTCTTTAGGTGAGTAGGATGTCTCCTTAAGGGATTTTTTTTTTCCTTGGGTCTTGATCTGCTCTACCCTCAGGTAAAGTCTTAATCTTGGGTCCCTAGATATGACCTACCCTCCATTAAAGCATTAAAGACCGATCTTCTACTGAGGTACCAAGGACTAGGTTAGCTTCTGATAAAGCTGCTGGGACTGTTCTGACTAGTGTGGACAGTGTCTGGGCCTATGGAGTCTGCTTAAGTTCTGGGGAGAGGCTGCTTGTAGATTGATGAGAGCAGTTGTAGGTGGTATAGTCTGTGCCTTGGAGGTGAAAATGGGCTGGGGTTGGGGCAGAGCCCATGCAGCTGGAGAAGGGTCACAGGGGCACAATACAAGGAGGTGTATGGTTCCACAGGCAGGCAGATCACACATCTGTTCTGGTTTGTGTGACCTGGGACTGTTTAGTATTTAGTCTTGTGGTAGGGAGAAAGGCCCAACAATGGGGACAGGGAATAGCTGGGAAAACATGGCTTGGGCAAGGGTTACAGGGGACAAAATCCATAGATGGGTACAGTTCTATTGGTGAGCAGGTCACTTACCCATTCTGACTGGTGTGGCCTGTGCCTCAGAGGCAAAACTCTGCTGAGATTGGAGGTAGAGGCACAGCAGTAGCAGAGTCATGGACAAGCTGGGATGGTGTTGACCTGGGGAAGGGTTGCAGAGTTCAGAATCTGGGTTGGGGTACAGTTCTCCTGGCTTGTACGGCCTGGGCCTATTTGGCAGAAGTCTTCTTGAATTGGGGGAAGAACCTGGAAGCAGGGCCAAGAAAAAAGAAGGAGGAAAGTCACTGGGGCAGAGTGAGGAATGAAATTCTTATACAACAGGTCATTCTTCAGTGACAGGATCCATGATGTGACACCCTAGCTCACCCACGATCCCCCCACAGTTCCCTGCAGTGACATTTGCAGCACAGTGAACAAAACCACTCTGAGTGCAATATTTACATTATTTGCTCCCTTTTTTCTGCCCCCAATGAGCCCTCCATCCCTTTCACACTCATGAACTCTTTTTCTTTAGTTACTATTGTGATATAAATGAAAAATAAAAACACAGCAGCCTGGATCCATTTAGTATTTTACATGTGTGTACATGTTTAAAGTTAATCACCTGTAATTAGGTAATCTGTCATAAGGCTTGGCCCTCAGAGTCTTCCAAAAGATATATATTTGGTGGGGTGGAATGGTAGGAGAAATATCTGTGTAGGACAGCGGTGAAAGTACAACAACGAGCAAAGAGATTTTCCAGACCCTGAAAACAGGTGTGTGATCTGTCAAAAGGGAAGGTGAAGGAAAGGCAGCTGTATGGAAAGGGCAACAGTTGAAGCAGAGTTCTGAGAAAATGAATGAGGTTGACATGGAGTCCCTGACAGCCAGTACCAACTGCATGTACCTGGGAACTCGCCTAGGTCAGCTGTCAGCAAGAATCATTCTGGCATTCTGGTGAGTGTGTCATTTCAAATGCAGTGTAGGATCCAGACAGTCATAGTTTGGAGACGTCATTCAATATCATTTTCCTCATGCACACTGTATTTCTATAGGTACTAAAATATTGTTGGAGCCTTTTAAGCCTATCCCCAGCAACTATTAATGGCCTATAAATTCTTCATGGATTGTGGGGTCAGTAAAGTTCCTCCTCATCCTAAGACAGAAAGTTGATTGGCCCAGTCTTGTGCAAGTTACTGCAGGTAATTACATCTGCTGGGAGTTTGAGAGTGCAAAGGCTATGCCAGTGCATGCAAGACAGTTTTCCACAGAATTTTACTCAAACTTCTAGCTCTTACATTGATTTTGCCCTTCCCTTTGATGTGTTCCCTGAGCAGAGTAGGGGACAATACACATGTTCCATGTATGGTTTAGCAGTCAATGATCACTTACTCTCTCAACACTTAGAGCAATTAGGCATCTCTTTGCATCCAGTCTTTATTAAAGAGATTAGAGCACTGAATTCAGGTATCTAATGCCCACTACTCAAAACTTCATGAATTACATTTTATTACAATTCTTAATTCTACAAAAAGAAATCGTTAATAAATTACTAATAATCACAATTTAATAAATTGTTAAACTAAACAGATTTTCAAATTACTGACATTTTATTTTCTTTCTGGAAAATTTTCATATATTTTCACATTCAATCTCATTTTAAAAGTTGATGATGAAATCACCAGATAATTCTACTTGAAATATGTAAATATTTACAGGCTGTCAGCTTTGTGATATGTTTTTAAACTCTACTCATTATAAATTTCATGAAAGTAAACATGTTAGAAATGTTATAAAAGTGAATGGAAGTACTAGAAGGTGATTATTAATAAATAAATCAAATGAAATTATAAGAAATTTAAAATCACTTCTTGTTTTTTCAACATTTCTGAAACCCCAAATACTTTTAAAAATTCATTAGATTAAGGCCTCAGATGGCTCGAAGTCTATGTTTAACAAATATTTTCTTGTTAAAATAAATAAATGTGACCATCTCTTTGGGTCAGTACCCCACAATGTAAATGTTTGTTGTCCTTGCCTTTAGATTATATCCCTTCAATACTACAGTTTGCCACAGAAATCCCAAATGACTGATGCTGTGTTGCATAGCAAACAACAAAGATAGTTTGTAACCTCCTGGTGCATGTGTGTCTTCACTATCTTTGTCTTCACCCCCTTGTCTACCCACAAAGGAGTAAATAGACTATGTGCAAAATATGGAAATGAATAATGAAAAATGAGTTGGCTGAGAAGCTATGAATAAAAAAATCACCCTCCAAGGAACAAACATAAAGAATCAAATTAAGTAACTGAAAATGGGACCAAAAATGTTTCTAGAATTTTCTAGATGATAAATAGGATAGTAGATGAGATTTGTGAGACATTAAACTGATGCTCTATAATTATCCATTTATTTTTAAGCATCTATCTACTTTTTTAAAAAGCTATTACAAAAAAAGCTACTACATAAAAATGGTTTTGCATTCAACGTGAAATGTAAATATTTTTGTATTCATACTATTTCTTCTTATATTATTAAGAAAAAATAAATGAAAAAGAAGGATATTCCAATATTGCTATTTTTGAGCCAAATCTTAATATATAATTTACTGATCTATAATTTGAATTATGTATGATAATGATATTTCTTATGGGGTACTGAAGTTTAATGCTTCAATTATTTTTAAATCATTGTCTATAATGATATATTACCATACTAAGCATTGAAATATGTGACATTCATTGAAGACAGAGTTTTATAAAATGATGAGCCTAAAATTGATTTTTCTATCAGGGGCTCTGCCTGTTTGGGAACTCACACCCCCCACTACACAGTCTAAAATTTCAGTTGAGTGATGCTTTTAATTTACATTTTTCTATTTCCAAACATCAGCTGTAGATTACCTCTGCATGTTACAATTACTTCCAGTTCTTATCTGTAAATGAAATTTGGAGACATGATGTGAACATAATGTGCTGCCATGAGAAGCAGAAACACAGCTCGTATTCTTCCTATCACACCATGTGTCAACATGCTCATCCATAAGAATAAAGAATACACCTTGAGGAAATAATTGGATTAAACCTTATCAGCACAACTAACATTGCCTGTTTTTGTGTAACATTTCAAATACACCAGAACCTTTCACATTGATGTGCATGTCAGGGAAATGTATCAGAGGAACATTTTTAACACACATGAACAAGACACTGGGTTTTGTCTATATCTTTGTTTCTGGCATATATCATTACAAGTGTGCACAAAGAAAATCCTTGCAGTGTTTAGTTGCTGTTCATGTTTAAATTTAATAAATCATTATTTAAGTAATTCAAATAACTACATCAAATCATTTGTTTTTAGATAGCATTTCTGCTTCTCAGGGTGCTAGCAGTATCTTTTTTTTCCTTCCATATAATTTAATCCATAGCTTACAATTCTTTTGCAAAAGGCGATTATAAACATTGCCACTAGGCTTTGTGAGCTCGTATTCTGCTCAGTTCTTCAATCAAAAAGAAGAGTAGGATTAGCTTAAGATGGAAGAGATATATAAAATAAGAAGAGTTAGGCCATGCATGGAAAAGGAGGATTTTTAAAGCACAATTTACTTTAGTGTTAATCTAATTAAGAGAGTTGTTTGCAATAAACAAAGTGGGGAAGATAGATGTAATATTTGTGGATCAACTCCAAGAGATATGTACACTAGTGAGAGATTGAAAACATTAAAGAGGGATTTATGAGTCTTGAAGCATCCTCTCTTAAAGACATCAGAAAATTTAATAGTGTACAGAATGAAATGCCAGAAAATCTACACCCAACTCTCTACTTTCATCTACTTTCAAGCTCGTTAGTGTTTTGCCTTTGGACAATCTATGCATTTCTTCTCTTTTTAAAAATATCTATTCCGGGCGGTAGTGGTGCACGCCTTTAATACCAGCACTCGGGAGGCAGAGGCAGGCGGATCTCTGTGAGTTCAAGGCCAACCTGGTCTACAAGAGCTAGTTCCAGGACAGGAACCAAAAGCTACAGAAAAACCCTGTCTCGAAAATCCAAAATAAATAAATAGATAAATAAAAGTATCTATATTGTCAGGCAGTGGTGGTGCATGCTTTTAATCCAAGCACTCAGGAGGCAGATGCAGGCAGATCTCTGTGAGTTTGAGGCCAGACTGGTCTACAAGAGCTAGTTCCAGGATAGCCTTCAAAGCTACAGAGAAACCCTGTCTCTAAAAACAAAACAAAAAATGTCTGTTTTTACTTAGTTGTTATGTAGTGTGAGATAGATAGATAGATAGATAGATAGATAGATAGATAGATAGATAGATAGATAGATAGATAGATAGATGATAGATAGATAGATAGATAGATAGATTGATTGATTGATAGATAGATTGATAGACAGTTAGACAGACAAATTGTTGATGATAAGAAAGTGTCTGTGAGTAAATCTACCATTAGAACACACTTTCAGGAGTCACTTCTCTCTTCATCGTGTGAGCCCCAAAGTTCAAATTCCAGTTGTCAGGCTAGACAACAAGTACCATTTACTACTGAGCTTTGGCAACATCCTGTGCTAGATATTTATGAACTTAGTTTTGTCTTCTTTACAGTATTATTACCCTCTAGAAGAAACAAATGAAATGATATGAATAAAACCATTCTGTGGATTATAAAATAGCCCATTATATGAGATATATTATTATGACAGCAATCATAGAGTAACTCTACAATAATAGAAAATGCTCTTTATACAAAATACGTCATAAAGAAAAATTATGTAATGCACAGAGCACACTATCAAGTATTGTATATTGCTCAAGGGACATTTCCATGAAAACTTGGCATTGCTATTCTTTCAGTCAAATGCATCATTGTGGCTACTGTATAGAAACCATTACTTCTGATATCTTTCACAAAGTTCACATATAATGAATATACATAGTTTTGCTTTTGAAGTAAAAATACAGGGTTTTGATTCATTATCACTAAGATAGCTTATAATGTATTGTACAAATATATTTTTATCAAGGTCTTTGTACCCTTTTTACAACGGTAAAAGTCCTGATCAAATGTATTTCATCATGCCTGATGAACTGTGGAAAACACATGGGAGGAATAAGGCCCTGGTCAAAATGAGCAAATAGAACTATCTCCTTTGCATTTCTTGTTATGCGGTTCACAATGGGACTTTGCTATGGTGAGACAGGAAAAATGCCAGGTACGTCACTGTGTTTACAAAGGTAGTGATGCAACTCAGACAGTATTATTGAATCAAGACACCATTGCCATGAGATGTCTGCTAGGCTGTTCATGCAGGATCTGCAGAGAAATGACTGGTGAACTGGCCTAAAGGTGAGATGATCCTTTGGGGTTCCTGTTTCATGAAAGAGTCTACAAGACATTCTGCAGTATACAGAAGAAATTGACTGAACTGTCTTTGAAATTTCCTGCTTTGTGAAATTCCTGCTGGATACTATGGGGCTGAAGGCCAAAGATGGATACCCCAATGATTCAGAAGAACTTTGAGTGAATGTCCAGGCAGCGACGTATCTCTGACAATTCTAGAGTTTTCGAAGTTGCTTACAATGTACTTCTTGTTTACTTAGGTAATATTATATCCTTATGAAGACTTTGATGGAATTGAAGAATTTATAGTTATATGGTTTTCCTTAGTTATGGTAAAAGATAAAGTAGATATAAATATTGTAACTGTAATTATTGCTTGATAACTGTTTTGTTATCTGTAATTTTACTATGTTAAAGTTAAAGCCTTCCTTTTTGTTTAAACAGAAAAGGGAGAATGTTGGGGGAGGTCTTTCTATGTATTGCTTTCATTGGTTAATGAATAAAGGAACTGCTTTGGACCTATAGCAGAGCTATAGAGAAACAGAATTAGGCATGGAAAACTAACTGGTCTGCTGGGAGGAAGGAGGCAGAATCAGACAGACGCCATGGATCTACTGGAGACAGATGCTGGGAATTTTACCCGGTAAGCAACTGCCACATGGCGATACACAGATTAATAGAAATGGGTTAAAATAATATAAGAGTTAGCCAATAGGAAACTAGAGCTAATGAGCAAAGCAGTGATTTAATTAATACAGTTTCTGTGTGGTTATTTCTGGACTAAGCTAGCTAGGTGGCTGAGACAAGCAAGCAGGCCCTCCTTTTATAGTCATTAGAATTTGCAGTGTCAAAATATCTATATTAACTTACAAGAGGAAATGAATATTTTAGATATTTGTCTATGGGAGCTTAACCATCATGCTTTGGAGCATGTTCTCAATTGTCACTTCAATTGTATAAAAAAATGCTCCTGTTTTTGGTGACATGAAAAGAACAGTAAATAGAAAATATAAAGAAAAAGATATCTAAGAAGATAGGGAAAAAGGGTGTGTTTCTAATATCTTCTTGAGGCACTCTCTTCGACAATCTAGCATGCAGCCTCCTAGGACTTGCTCCTAAATTGCAGCAGATCTCAATAAAGAACAGCAACAGAATGACAACCAAGCTTTAACATACCTGTCTTTGTTGATACTTAAAAGCTTTAATTATAACAATAATCTATTTCAGTTAACAATTTGTTTTACTTAGGGTTTCTATTGCTATGATGAAATAACATGGCCAAAAAGACAGGTTGGGGAGAAAATTGTTCATCTGGCTGGCTTTTTCACATTGTAGTCCATCACTGAAGAAGTCAGAACAGGAACTCAAAGGCAACAGGGACCCAGAGTCAGAAGCTGATGCAGAGACCATGGAGGTGTCTTCCTTACTGGCTTAATCCTCATGACCTGTTCAACCTGCTTCCTTATAGAACCTAGGATTACCATCCCAGGGATGGCATCAGCCACACTGGGCTGTGTTCTCTCCCGTCATCACTAATCAAGATGATGTTTTATAGGTTTGCACACAACCTGATTTCATAGATGCATTTTCTTAATTGTGGTACCTCCTCTCAAATGACTTCAACTTCTGTCAAATTCACATCAAATGAGCTGGCACACTGAATTACACAACTTTCGGTGAAGCATTCTTAAGAAAACATGATCTCCTTAGTCTGACATATTCCTGCTAAAAAGAATTTCTATTTTGAATGTTATTATATAGTGATGGCAAGCAGACCTGAATTCTCACACCGAGTCCAATTATTGCTCCATATGAATTTCTTGAGAATGCATAAAATCTCCACAACCCAATTTCTTTCCTATGAACAAGTTTATTGTGTCCTAGACCTAGAATTTTGATGAAATTTATATCAAAGTACTCCATATCTATAAGTCAATTCTATAAGCCTTCTGAAAATGATAGCTCCTATAGGGCCAGAAAGTTCTTTTGTGTTCTGCTAATAACTATTTTGATTTTTTTTTGGTAATTTTCCTTTTTCTTTCCAATAGATATGTGCAAATAACAGAAAAATAGTGTTCTACTTGAAAAATTATTCCAAATATTTGAAGATGAGTAATGAATATTCTTTAAATCAGTGACCTTGGTATTTTGGGGGGGAGTTAGTATTTTTAATGTAAGATAAAATTCATCCACATTTAAAACTTTTATCTTTGTAGATATGACAATTAGTTCAATTTGTCATAATTTTAAATTATAAATATGAATACCCAGTCTCAGCTCTGCATAGTTTATATATTGTAAAATATTTATCTTTATCATATTTATTGAAAATAAGTATTGAAAGTATAACAGTAAGATGTATCTTATGCTTACTATAAAATTTTATGAAATCTTACATTGATCAATTATTTAAAAAATACTTTTAGTGATCTGTTATTCCACTTTGATTTCTATTTCTCATCTGTTACTCTGTTTAAAAGGTAATAAATAAGGCTATTTCTGCAACCAAGCTCTTTAGGAGAGTTAACACAGCATCAAAAGGTACCATGGAATTGATGCAGACAGTCCTTTATCATCTCATGAATTTGGTCACTAGGATTAATAAGGTGTTATTTGGATAATATTTGGAAATGTTAGGAGTGCTGTATAATAACACACCTGAAAGTAGTTTCTATCAAGAGGCAAAAATATGAGAAATGTTCTGATGCAAATTCCACTTGTCTCACATGAAACAGGTACTAAAAATGTTTATAAGGCTCCTGTACCCCAAGTCGATCTCACTGAATTGCTATATCCTAGCAATTACTCCTCTGTAGGCAATTTCTCACAAGCCTTCTGCTTGGTTTCTTCAGAATTCTGTATAGATTCAATACCAAATAATGATAATAAAGTCATTTCCTTAGCAACAGTATTTCAAATAATGCGTAGGTCTCTGAGTAGCCTTCAGAGGCCTAATTATCCACAACATAGATAGTTTTACTTGGGCTTCATAAGAATTTCCCCTAAGTAATGTAAAACGTTCTAATGATCAAACAACTGAATGCAATCCAATTGAGCCATAGTCTGTGCCAATGTAATTTGTAAAGCGCTCAAGATTGATTCTAATGCATAGTCAGA
The DNA here is from genome assembly GCF_950005125.1 of Chionomys nivalis. Lineage (NCBI taxonomy): Eukaryota > Metazoa > Chordata > Mammalia > Rodentia > Cricetidae > Chionomys > Chionomys nivalis. The sequence goes on from NC_080088.1 coordinate 26,712,828, forward strand.
CGAACCTGTGGCTATTCCATGTTTCAGACTGTTGAAAAAGTATTGCTAGGACAGTGCCAGAACATTCTTCTGCTGCCAAAAGCAAATTTGTAAAGTGAAATTTTCTGAGATTCAAATAAACTCTTTTTCTTTCTCTTGGGTGTCTTCTCTCCTACTGTGAATTCTGCAGTGCAGGGCTTCCTTCAGTTCCAAAGTAATGCTTAATTCACAAAGTTCTTTTTTATTAAAATGTTTATTTTAATTAAAATATAATTATATCATCACCCCTTTTCTTGTCCTCCCTTCAAACTGTCCCATTTCCCCTCTCATTAAAATTCATGGCCACTTTTACTTTACTATTCTCACTCTCTGCCTCTTTTTCTATCTGCCTCTCCTACACACACACAAATATATAAATACCAGCATTTTGAGTCTATTTAGTCTTGTTTATATGGTCTGCAGCTAAGACTCTGCATATCAGAAGAGGGAGCAAAAAACAGTAAGAACTAGAGGGAAAAGGGAAGTCTGTGGTGAGATGCTATCTCTAAGAAATGATGGGGAAGTTGTAACTGTGATACTGTAAAATTCAATTATGTAAAGGACTTCCTAACAATGACAGCACCGATAGACATGATGGAATGGAAAGGGGTAATCTTGAGGAGCTTCAACCCTGTCAAAGAAGTATTCCCAACTAAAGAATGCTGAAGGAGGGAGTATTTAGTCTTCCCCAGGAGTGAACCCTTAATTAGTTATCCAGAACATTCATTTTGTATTTTGCTTCCATGTTTAAACTTTTAAATCCTTCTCAAGTCCTATCGTATCTGCTATGATAAGTAGTTGGCCAGTCAATTAGATGTATAATAAAATTAGTTGTATCCCTTATCCTATGTAACTTAAGGAACATGTCAGAATGTAAATCTACCATCTCAGAAATCACTGGGTTTGATTCCCTTTCTTAACTGTTGGGATCAGTGAGACCCAGATTCTGAATTTCTTGTAATCCCCTGTTCTGAGTGCCTACAGCTGCTCTGAGCACGAGACCTTCAGGAGTTCCTGATGGCAGGAGACTGGTTTCTGGTGGGTTTGGCTGGGGTGTAGGTATCTCTATATAATCTGCCCCTGAACACAATAAAGGGGGCATTCTTGGGGAATTCAAGGATGACCCGTGTCGCTGTCTCTCTGTCTGTGTGTGTCTGTGTATTTTAACCTCCAGCTCCCTTGCCCGAAGCTCGCGAACTGGGTGCCAGCACACAGAGCCACTTCCATGAGTGAAGGCAGATGACAGTTTGCATCCTTGCACATGTTCCTGACCTCAGTGCAGAAAAATTACCCTAGACTGCCATGATTCCAAGACGTCAGTTTTACAGCACTACTGAGAGTCAAAACACTGTGTAGGCCCTCAGCTTTGGCATCACCTAAAAATGTGTGAGAACTGCAAAATCTCGGGACTATTTTGAAATCATCTAATTTTTTTGACAAAGTCTTCAGAGATTTCTATAAACAATAAAGCAGAAAAAAACCCTGAGACATAGTGGACCTTAAAATGAAAGCGAACTTTTGAGCAAATGTATATATGTAGTGCTGGTTGAAGTGTTAACATGATTCAGTCAAATGAAATACTAGGATGCAAAATATCCATGCATATTATCATTTGGCTTTTGACTGTGAGGCAATATAGTAGAAATTGTGGCACGGGGTTTTGATCCTACTCCATGTTCCGGCTTTGTGGGAGCCTAGACAGTTTGGATGTTCACCCTCCCAGGCCTGGATGGAGTGGGGAGGACCTTGGACTTTCCACAGGGCAGGGAACCCTGACTGCTCTTGGAGCTGGAAAGGGAAGAGAAGAGGAGTGGGGGGAGGGGGAGAGGGGCGGGAGGAGGGGGAGGGAAATGGGAGGCGGGGAGGAGGCGGAAATTTTTTTTCAAAAAAAAAAAAAAACCCAACCCCAACTGAACTCGGGGCTCTCCGATCATTCCAATACATTGGGCACACAGACAGTCCGTGTTTGCAAATTATAAGAATAAAGGCTGTTTACGTTTACATAAAAAAAAATATATAGTAGAAATTGAATATTCATAGACCCCCATTTTTTGACATAAAGTTGATAATTTTTGCTTTTCAGAGATTTAGTGGAGCTTGACTCTAAAATATTATAAGTAATGTGCTTGATACAGCTAAGAAATGTACCTGAACACTAGTGGCACATGCCTTTAGTCACAACCCTTGGGGGTTAGAGGCAAGTGGATCTCTGTGAGTTTGAAGCAAGCTTGGTCTACAGGACAGTCAAGGCAGACAGAGAAACCCTGTCTCACAAATCATATGATATATATAGATACAGATATGGATACAGATACAGATATAGATGATATATACTTAGACAGTAAAGCTATAGATTCTTATAATGTTGTAAAGCAAGACAATTTGAAAGATAGGCCTGGGACAAATGCAGTCATTTGATTTCTTACTCTGGGGTTTTATGTCCCTAGAAACAGGGAGTTGATGAGTTGGTAGTTGAAGATTCTAGTTCTGATTTGCATAAATCCAATAAGGTGGTCTATGTCTATGATCCTAATTTTCTAATGCCTGAATTCTCTCAATTAGAAAAGAAAATAAATTTACTTGATACAACATGAATTTCAAGTTCCTTGACATTAAAACATTATTGAACTCATAGTTATCAAGAAATTCTTCGATCAGTGCATGAGTTCATATCTGAAGTTGTACTAAATTTAATCTTGGAAAAATAAAATTAATAAAAATGTCTAGAAAGTCTTTATATCCCTATGAACTACACGTAAAAATATCATATTTTCTTTGTTTTTCTTCTTTCAGTTACAACTTCAACAAAATCTTTTTATATGTTCATTAATCAAACTAATAATTAGAGCAAAATAAGATTCAAACAATATATTTAAACTCTCTAGTAGCAGATAATATATATTTTATGTGATCTACATCAGCCTAATAATTTTCAGGAAAATAAACAGAAGACACCAAACAATACCTACTTGACAACCACTATTAACCACTTCTAATTTTATGATGGTTTGCAATCTTCAAATTAATCTAAAATTTGGAAATTTATTTGAAGATATACAATTTGAATTATTTCTTAAAAAGTTTCCATTAAAAGACACAAAAATGCTACTTGAACTTGTTTCATTGGTGCAAGTATGTGGGGGGGTATTTATTAATAGTCAGCAATCATTTTCCTGTTTTCCATTCATTCTTTTGTTTTCCAAATTCTAACCAGAATTGAAATACAGCAATACTTTTACGTTATCACAGTTTTCTGAACTAAAAATGTACAGCTAAAAGCAAACATTTAACTTCAAGTAGGGGGAGAGAAAATGGGTGGATTTCCTTCTAGTTCTACTGTGGAAATAAGTGTTACCTTCAGATGTTAGCACTCATATATCCTTTGTAAGATACAGCATGTTTAATGTTAGCTACCCCTTCACCTTCAAGACAGAAGAAAATGGAAATCAAGGAAAATAATACTAAACATTATCACCATTGGGTAGAAAAATGAAATGGCCATGGCCAAGATAAGGTGGAAGTAGAACAGAATGATGAGTTATTATACACATTAAGATAATAGTCTGGCAAAAGCTATTTCTGAGAGATATGCTATTTTTTCTAAAATTCTAAAGTGTTCATGGAAGTCAATATTTATTTGATTATTATATCTCTGTTAACATATGTTTATGTATTTTACATTTGCATGACTAGAAACTTGATAGCTAGTAGAAATTGTGAAATGATTTCAATGTGCAGCAGCATTGTTATGCATTCAATTTGTGTTTTTATGATGGTACCACAATTTGCATTCACTGCAATAGAGCATTTCTTTGGAAAATAATGATGATATATTAAAGTATATTAAAGACTCATTTTTAATATTGAAATGGATCACTAGCAAAATGATTCTAAGTATCATATTTAACTCATGATTACAATATTGGTTTATAGCCTCTATGAACATATAGACCTAATATTTTTCTTTTGTAATATGCATTTATTACCTTTGAGTCATCTTTCTACTGCAGTTTATGGAACTGTAAAACTTTTATCTTCTCTAATCCCTTAGCATCACTGATGTACCTTGATACTTTCTATTTTCTGAAGTCACTTACAAATGGAAAAAAAATCTCCATATATATAAAGAGCTTAATAAATATTTGTTAAATTAGACAATAAGTTAGTGGGCATATTCTAAATACATGGTAAGAGGAATAAAGAAGGCCTAAAAAAATTAAGGGAGCCAAATTAATAACAGACTAATTTGGGGAGAGAGATTTCAATGAGAGGGAAGAGTGGTATTTCATATTTTATGTTCTATGAAATTGAACTTTACTCAAGATAAGGACAAATATCTGTTCATGATGTTTAATTCTTTGATATGCTTATATAGAGGTAGTAATTTAATTGTACTCAATGTAATTTTACTAATATTAAAACTCTGATATTAAGTAATTAAATTAAGGAATAAGATGATCAATTTGAATTTTATGATCAATGTGAAGAACATTTTGGCAGGCAGAACAGTTGTAGTCAATGTGATGACATTACTACAATAAATAGAAACCATTTAATATCAAACAACCTCATAAATTTTTTGGTGTTTCTTTCACAGGCTAAAAATTATTGTAGGGTCTACCCTACAGAGGTCTACAAACTCACATGTGTTCATTAAAACCTGAAGTCTGACAATGCAAAAAATACAACTGTTACCTCAAAGGGTTAGGAGATGCTAAATTATCCTGAAGAAAATACCAGTAACCATGATGTGGTAGTTTAAATGTAATTGGCCCCCATAAGTCCAAAGGGAGTAGCACTATTAGTAGTAGTGGCCTTGTTAGAGGAAGAGTATCACTGTGGAGTTAAATTTTAAGGTTTCTTATATGCTCAAGCACACCCAGTGAGACAGCTTGAGGACAACCTGGTCTATGGAGCAAGTTCAAGGACAGCCAAGCTTAGGCAGTAAAAGTAACAATGAAAACAGAAAACTGGTGAAGATATAATTGAACAAGGAGGCTGGCTATGTTCTAGCCCCTGCAGCCAGCAGAACTTGGCAGCTTAAGTCACATGCTTCTGTCTTTAGAGTTAAAAATAGAAGAAATGGGTTATGGAGTAGGCAGTGACTAAGGAAAGTCACTGAGACCAGACATGTGTCAGGGGTGTCCCTGAATGGAGGCCTAGAGAGGCCATTTCATGAAGTTGTGAATTTGAAGCCTGGATTACCTTGAAGACCCCAAGACATTAGAGATACCAGAATCATGAGCTACTTGTCAAAGAAAGCTACAAGGAGGGACTGAAACCAGCCCCCCCCCCAAAAAAGAAGCATGTTGCAGTAAACAAAACTGAAAGGAGTTGGAGATCCAAAGAACATTTTTACATCAGACATGCAGAATTTGGAGTTTATCCAGCTAGTTTTTTGTCTTGCTTTGGTTCAATATTTCCTTACTGTGCTTTCTTCCCTTCCTAATTTTTGGAATGGTAATCTATATGCTGTGCCACTATATTTTGGAAGTATGTGATGTGGGTTTTTATTTTGATTTTATAGGGGATTACAGTTAAGTAATTGAATGAATCTCAGAAGAAAGAGACCTTTGGACTTTAAAAATTTTTTAGTCAGGGTTCCCTGCCCTGTGGAAAGTCCAAGGTCCTCCCCGCTCCATCCAGGTCTAGGAAGGTGAGCATCCAATCAGACTAGGCTCCCACAAAGCAAGAACATGAAGTAGGATCAAAACCCAGTGCCATTGTCCTTGGCCTCTCGTCAGCTCTCATTGTCCGCCATGTTCAGAGAGTCCGGTTTTATCCCATGCTTTTTCAGTCCCAGTCCAGCTGGCCTTGAAGAGCTCCCAATAGATCAGCCCCACTTTCTCGGTGGGTGGGTGCACCCCTCACGGTCCTGACTTCCTTGCTCGTGTTCTCCCTCCTTCTGCTCCTCATTGGGATCTTGGGAGCTCATTCCGGTGCTCCAATGTGGGTCTCTGTCTCTATCTTCATCCATCACCAGATGAAGGTTCTATGATGATGTCAGTATGGCTATAGGATAGGGCCATTTCAGGTTCCCTAAGGAGAGGGAGGGGGTGAGGAGTGGGGGGAGGGGGAGAGGAGTGGGAGGAGGAGGAGGGAAATGGAAGGCTGGGAAGAGGCAGAAATTTTTTTTTTCAATAAAAGAATCTAATAACATTTTTAGGACTGTTATAGAGTATGGGAACTTTTGAAGTTAGATTAAGTTCATTCTGATACTGTTAAAAGCTTATGGGGACCAAGAAATGGAATGTGGTAGCTTGAATGTAATTTGCCTGCATAAGTACAAAGGGAGTGACACTATTAGGAGGGTGGCCTTGTCTCACTATGGAATTAGGCTTTGAGGTCTCATGTATGCTCAAACAATGCCCGGTGACACAGTCCACTTCTTGTTGACTTCTGATCAAGATGTAGCCAATACCTTGACTGTGTGCACACTGCCACACGCCCTGCCATGATAATAAATGTGCCACTGAATTTAAATGCTTTCTTTATAAGACTTTCTGTGGTCATGTTGTCCTTTCTGAGTGAAAGAAACTCAGACATAAATCAAGCTTCTATTATTGTGACACTGTGACCAGTTCTGGTTGCCTGAAAGGACTCCTAACTTCCAGACTGGTTTAGGTTAGGAAGTAGGGTTAGAAGTGCAAGGAAGAGCCAGAGGTATCGAGTACAAGTTTCCCTGGGCCTCCTTGGGACCTGATGGAATTCAGTATGTAGACCAGGTTGGCATCCAATTCCCATAGATCAGCCTGACTCTGTCTCCTTAGTGCTAGGACTAAAGGCAGATGGCACCACTGATGCTATCACTTTCTTTTTAGTAGACAAGCACAAACTGTATATTTTCAAGGTCATTGAAGGTTTATGCCTTGTATCTTTTAGAGTTACGTCTTATTCCCAATTTTTAATAACAGCAAAAATTGGAATAACATGTGTCTAAATATTTAATTTACTAGAATCAATGATTACAAAAGGGAACCTAGAATAAAACCACTAATACAATATAGTCACTTAACAAATATCTAATTACTTTCTTCTAGCCTTATAAAGATATTAACACTGTGTAACTTACAAAACAAACAAACAAAAAACAAAACAACAGCAGAAGATAACCTTGTACAAAACAACCTCAGTACCTAAGGCTCAGGAACATTCCTGAAAAGGGGGAGAAAGATGACAAGAGCCGAAGAATTAAGGAGTTTGCTCTGAGTCTGTGTTCCTGATAATATCAGAAACTACAATCACAGAGTTTTATCAACATAACTGCTTAAGTAGGAGCTGAACAATGACCATAACAATAACAGACATGTTAGCGTGGTTGAAGGAAAAACCAAAAGGCCTCAGCCCTACACAAAGAACCACAGGTGACTAAATAATGCTGAGGTTGGGAGAAACAATACCCAGAATAGGAAAAAACAGTCGTTTATTGTTTACCTAACTAACATCAGTGGGTCAGCCCTGAAAACATATAAGTGTGTGTGTGTGTGTGTATAAAATATTACTCAGACTAAGCAGTTTATATTAGGAACACACACACACACACACACTTATATGCAGGTAGTAGCAATCAATGCAAAAAAAAAAAGGCAATTAATATAAAAGAGAGCAAGTAAGCCTACACTGGAGAGTTTGAATGGTGGAAAGAAAGGAAGAAAATAGGGAAATTATGAAATTATCTTATAATTCCAAAAATAAAAGAACTAGTTTTAAAATGTAACCATCAGCCATAGCTGGAGTTGGTATCATACTTTTTCTATCTGCACATATGCTGGAACAATGAAAATTGCAACATACATATATTTTTGAAAGGTAATAGTGGATTATTCATGGAATGACTCTCAGTCACATCTTTATTTCTTACTTATTACATGCTCTCAGTTGCTGGATATGGAATGTTGATGAGACCAAATTTGTAGGTAAATGCTTTAAGCAGCTGAACAAAGAAAAAAAAATAACAAATGGCTATGAGCACACAGATTTTGCAAGGGATCAACTACAAATTACTTACAATTATGTTTCAATATTCTGTTTTAATTTATTTACACTTAGATTTCCCTCTTGTGCTCTTTGCTAAAACTTATCAATTCTAAACTTTTCACAGAATTAGAAAAGAGCTCTGACCTCTGGAGCTCATTAAATCCTTCTTATTTTATTTAGCATAACACCTTTGGACGTATCTCGTGGGAAAGCAATTTTCCTTTCCATCCTGTACATGTATATCTTAATGAAGAAGCAACACTTTAAAAGTCCTGTGAATAATCTATTTCTTCTTTTTCATGTTTTTAAAGGCAACAAATACACTGCCAAAACAGTCATACACTTGTATGTCTCCAAATCCTTCCTGAACAAAATAAATACAAAAAAATGTGCCTGTTCTATGATGAAGTGTTTGTATTTATTTTGGTTTTAGTTATGAATCTACTACATCAGCGATTGTCTCTACCATACAAAAAGCTAGAATTTTATCTATTAATACTTTAGTACATTAAAATCCAGACATTGAGGAAATGTTTTATATTCTTTTATTAGTTATTTTCTCAGTGTCACCACAAAAATATGTAAGGGATTTTCATACACAGTTTGAGGATGTAGTCTCCCCACGGTGGGAAACATGTGATGGCCACAGCAGTTTGACTCTAAGGATTGAGCAGGAAGCAGCTGGTCATAATGCATCTGCAGTCAGAAAAAAACAGAGAGATTCATGCTGGTGCACAGCTTGCTTTCTCTCTTCCTATGTATTTATCTACTCAAGGATCCCAGATCCCAGAGTCTTTCTGAAACTTTAATGAAATTTCTCATAGCTTAAATTTTCTAAGCCCACTATACTAGTAACAAATGGGAAATGCTACAGCCTGTGGTGATTGCTACACCCAGATAACTAAACATGCAAAGAAAGCACTTACTTATTCGTTGCTATCCAGCAAGGTTCTGGGTTTTCAGATGGGTTTGCATTTTCACCTTAGAGTATTCGATAGGTGATGCCTTCCCTAAGGGTACCTTGACTTTTGTTCCAGGAAGAAAGTGAGTTTTCTTTTTAACAGAACTAATCACCTTAACAATCAAAGTTGCTTTCTCTGCAAGTACCTTGACTGCATTCTTAAACTCACAGACCCTCTTTTCCTGTCCAAACAATATTTTTAATTTATCTCTGCTGTCTCCCACCATAGCTGACTAATAAATAATATGAGTAGATGCTACTCCACAGCCTGCATTAAAATGCCTCTTCCACCAAACAATTTAATCCTTTTATTCACACACACTCACTCAGGTTTTCAGAGCATGGGCAAAAAGAACCCAGTTAGAAGGTGACATGAATGATAGCAAGCTCTATTCTATTGCCCATAGAATCCTTGATTTCCCTTTGAAACTTCATGACTTGGGCCTCCTCTGTCTATAGTTATCTTCCAAACTCCCATCAGAATGACCCACTGAGTTCTACTTACAACACTGTAGGTCTTTTCTAGCCTTAAAATACTTCAGTCCTGAAGAATTTCTTTTTTTTTTGTTGTTGGTTTTTTCGAGACAGGGTTTCTCTGTGGCTTTGGAGCCTGTCCTGGAACTAGCTCTGTAGACCAGGCTGGTCTCGAACTCACAGAGATCCGCCTGCCTCTGCGTCCCGAGTGCTGGGATTAAAGGCATGTGCCACCATCGCCCGGCAAGAATTCCATTTTTTTCCCACAAACCACTTCCAAAATCTTAGAAATCACATGTGCCGTGGGACAATGGTATGTACCCTGTAAAGACTTGTTGCTTGAATTGTTATAATAAAATGCTGATTGGCCGCCCAGAAAGGAAGTACAGGCAGGACAACCAGAATAGGAGAATTCTGGGAAGAGGAAAGGCTCAGTCTGCAGTTGTCACCCAGACACAGAGGAAGCAAGATGTGGATGCCTCACTGATAAAAGATACCAAACCACTAGCTAAAACAGACAAAATTATCAGTTACTATAGAATGTAAGGGTTAGCTAATAAGAAAGCCTGAGCTAGTACACCAATCAGTTTATAATAAATATAGACCTCTGTGTTTCTGTGGGACTGGGACATGTCAACACACATAATTGGGTCCATCCCAATAGTACCACTTGTCATACTCTGCTTTCCTTGTTCGTGTCACTGCTATGGCAGAATACCTGCAGCCAAGATGACTCAAGAAAAGAGAGGCTCACTTTGGCTCACAGTCTGTGGGCATAGTACATTGTTATGGAAAAGTATAGTGGAAGGAAAGACTTACACTAGGTGTGGCCATTAGCTTGAGAGATAACAAGGGACACTGTGTCTACAGTTGGGAATCTAGATAAAGAGACATTTGAACAATGGAGCTCAGCTCAATTCTTCCCCTTTTAATTCACCCCAAGACCCCGGGTTCTAGAAGGATGCCACCGACATCCTGGAGAAATCTTTCTTTTTCTCTGGAAATGCCCACAAAGATACACCCAGAGGCATGTCTGCTAGGATGTTTCCAAATCCAGTTCAGCTGACAATGAAGAACAACCGTAACCTTTCCCCAAATGTCACCTGCACGTTGGTGTCATTGGAGTTAGTGAAGACATGTTTGAGCACTCAGGTAAATCAAATAGGGACCAACAAAGAACCTTTCCAATCAAAAATAAATATCTCTGAGACAGTTTGCCTGTCCACTATTAAAGTACATCACTCTATTAGCAGCTAAAGTTTAAACTATCACAGAAATTGCTGACTTTGTTTTTCCTTTATTCTTTCTCTTATCTTTGAGTTTCGCAAAACAAATGCATAAATTTTCAAAATATTTGTGGTTGTTACCTCAAAGTACTTTTCTGAGACATAATCGTAACTGACAATGACTTGGAAAAATTTGGGAAATCCAAGATTATAGGTTAGCTCCCCAAATTATATAGTGTTTTGCTACATAAACAACTTTTTACTATTATACATGAATATATAAAGTGAAACAAAGGTTTTATATTTATAACATTTCAAAGAAAAAATTAATCCTTATCTCATTTCTAGAATATTTATTTGGAATTTATGTGATGAGAAATACATTGATTAGTTTTAATAAATGTATGATGATACATAAACTGGTAAATTTATTTTAAACTCGTTATTTTATAACTGACTTCATATTTTATGTGTAATATATTTATATAGCTCTATACTTAGTATTTTTAAAAGAAGGTGTTACTTAAAAACGAAGCTTATTTATAATTATAAATAACTTATTCATTTGTCCAGTCAATACACTGCTACTGAGTTCCACTACATGCAGGCACAAGATAGAAAGAGAGCATGTGATCAGAGAAAACACTAAACCAGATCCAATGGCTTTGTAGTTTGTGTGTGTGTGTGTGTGTGTATCTCACATCTCTAATTGGTGTATAAAAAATGAAAAGCAGTACTATGCAGGAAATATTTGATTGTAACTGCTATGATCTAGAAGGACTCTGAAAACAGGGACAATTTTTGTCAGCTACAAAGAAGACATATAGGAGTTCCTTGAGCAGAGAGAGAAAAAAGAAAAAGGCAGGACCATGGAGACAGACACATATGTAGCACAAATTTTAATTGTTCTTAATAAAAACCCATAGTCAGATATTAGGAGCTGAAAACTGAGAGATCAGAGAAGCAGAATGGCCAGCCATCAGAGTGACAGCCATTACCTATGTACAGACCAAAGAGAAGGGTGGCCCTCAGACTGCAACTTCAAACTGTCTTGTGACTGACTGCTTCAGACTACACCTTACACTACAACTGTTTCCACCAAACCCTAGACTATAATGAGCTCCTGTCTCCACCCCGTTTATAGTCCTCTCTCCACCTAGCCATATCCCTTCTCTCTCAACCTTCCTAGAACTGGGATTAAAGGTATGGGGTTCTAAGTACGGGATCACCTTTCGGGAAGCCCTGTTTCTCTTTAAGACAGACTCAATCTGTGTACTCCAGGGTGGCCTTGAACTAACAGAGATGCTCTTCTTCTGTTTCTTGAGTCCTAGGTTTAAAGGCGTGTGTTACCACCTCCTGGTCTCTAGTGGCTTAGCTCTCTGCACTCTGATCTTCAGGCAAGCTTTATTTGTTAAATCATAAATTATCATTACACATATCTCCACAGGAGAAAGTGTGAACACAGCAGCATGTCAGAATCCTTGCAGGCACATCTATATGTGTAAAGAAAATGTGGTAAATTGCTGGAACTTTAGATGAGTGAGTACAAGGCATTCTGGAAATTAAAAAAATAATGATGAAAATTAATACACAGCAAGAAACGCTGAAATTGTTTTGCTATTGTGAGGTGATATGACAGTGCCTCATTTTTATGTAAATAAGATAGTTATGACAAATGTGTTATTCTCACAAGAAAGAGTGACACCAGCAACTGAAAACTGATAAAGCTGGTAGCCGAATCTAAATTTTAACTCTATATCAATACAGAACTATCACAGTTAAATACTAATTGGGACAATTTTCTTAAGTGTTAGATATTTTACAATGCTTGGGGATTTTTATCTCCCAAAATTATTCAAAAAGAGTGCTTCAATTAAATGCCAAAAAGAAGTCTTTAAAGAAGTATTGTTTTTTAATTTATCCCCTGAAGCATTAATTTGAAATACTTGTATGCTGTACTATAATAGCAATATTAAAAGAAAATTTTATGTATTGTAAGATGATCATACAATAATTCTATAATATATATTTAAAGGAGATCCTTAAAAATATAGATACTCTTTTCAAGCATGGACCTTGAGATCAAAATAGGTTTGTAAAAACGTATTAAGCTATGAGTATATACTTTGGACATATTTTCTATGTTTTAAACATATTTATTTAGTACAGTTCATCTTTTAGCATCAAAAGGGGAAATCCTTGGTGGAATTACACTATACATAAAAACCCCTACATTCATGTGCACTTGACAACTCTAAGCATATTGTTTTTAAGTTTTCAGTTCTTGTTAAATATTGATACACAAAGTTTTCAAAAACTTCTGTTTGGTCTATATTTCTACATGGTCTATATTTCACATGGGTTAAAAATAATAATAATAAAATATCATCACTATTTGAACATTTGTGATTTTTTTTATGGTGCCCTGAAAAGTCAAGTGAGCTCGATATTGACTATCAAGAAGACTTGGACCTTACTAGCAAATGGCCAGTTTTATGAGGATGGCTGTTATAGTTTTATGATGCAATCTGACCTCTACAATGGTCCTTTATTATCTGAAAACAATATTCAATTTGCAAAACTAGCTCCCATCTTAGAGACTCCTATGTACAGGGACACATTTGATATTTTGTGTGTGGTTGTTGCTGTTTCTAGAGGGCCTTGTAGTGGTCAGAGTGGTTCCTTCCATTTTTCTCTTTTAACAGTTGTGTTGCTGACCTCACAAATCATATTTCCGTGGGAAATGAAAGGTACACGGCTGCCAGCATTTTGTTAGAAATAATGACACACTTTACTACCTGTAAGTGCTGACTGAGTGCTTCTGCCTTTTCTTCCCAAGGTGACTGTAACACAGATTGATGAAAGATTCTCCAGGACGACAAAGGTTAAAGAGGCAGACCCAGAGCTAGAAGCCAGGTTGACACTGATGGAGTGGATGGCAATGAGAATGCCCACATTATTGTCCTACCCTCTGATAACCAGTGTAATATGAAAACTGACTACAGAAGAAAGGAACAAATTAAATCCATTAATCAAGCATATCTCTGCTAAACAGTTGTTCTAAAGAGATGAACAAAGGAAAAATTTACTATTTGTTTTCATGCTTGCAAGGATGGGGAGGAAAATTAATTATAAAGTATTGGCTACACTATTAGTAAAGTTTTTCTCGAGGAAACTATTTATTGCTTTGTCAAAGGACAAATGAACCTCATTAAGGAGATTAGTTTCAGTCAGTAGTTTTGCATTAGGACAAACTAGTAATACACACTTCAGAAGCTACCCTGAGTTAAATTATGAACATTGGAATCCATTACTTATTTCTTAATTTACGAACTGCTAAAAAATGACCACTCTATTAGGAATCACAATAAAGGAAGGAAATCCGTTGAGCTCTACCTCTCGCCCAAGTGCCTGAAGGAGAAGCATTTCAGTGTGGGCTTTGTGAGCTATGTGATGATGAACTCACAGATGCAGGGACTGTAACTCGGCCATGGCATTTTACCCTTATGTTGAAGCGTGTCAAGCAGAGCTCCGTGCCAAAAGCAATTTTTGATAAGCTCCTTTGCAATCCTTTTCTTTTCAAAATGTTTTAAGTGCCTTGGACAAATAACAAGCTGACATCTGGTATTCAGAATTTCCCCTTAAATCCACACAGTGCAAGGCAAGAAAAGGAAAATGTGTTTTCTTGCTATCAATCCTGCCTGGCTAGCATGGCTGAGGCTCTTCCTACCTCCATAGTGAGTGCAGTTCAGTTCCAGCATTCATTTAATCCCTGGCCTTTCTGTCCAGGTGGCTAACAAGGGGGCCAATTACTGTTCTGTATGAGAGGGCTAGGATGCAGACTCCTATCTTCAAATCCTGGAGCAAAGCCACATTCCTTTCACAGAGAGTGTATGAATCAGTTGTGAAATAATGACTTTTTTGGAATCAAGTGACCCAGGCTGAATTTGGACTGCTGACCCAGAAAGAAAGGTCCACACATCCAATTTGCCAGTCCCTCGAGTCGCTGAAGACAACCCCGTGCATTTCTGACTTCCTTTTGTTTATGAGTCTTGCTTACTTGGAAATGTAGGCATTATTGACATCTACCCTTTCTTTTCCTTTGCTTTACCCTTTATCCTCTGTAATTCATCAGGCACTTTAGGAGTACAGTAATTGATATCAGCCAGACACAATAGATTCTGAGTTCACTGCTTCAACCACTAGCCTCTTTTATGGTGGATAAAGATGTAGTATGAAAATATTTTCTTTAAAATACATTTAAAGTTTTTTTATTTAGATTTATCTCATGATATCAATAAGATGATAGCATTGTCAATAAAATTGAAAAATTTTAAGACTTTGTAAAAGAGATTTCCTTGTACTAGCTAATGAGAGGATGGGTCTTTTAAAACTGATTCAATGTTTTTCATTTTTAACAATATGTGGCTTCTTGTAATGAGGATATAGATTATATGGGTCTTGAAAATTATAAGACATAGAAATGCCTCTGAAGAAAAATTAATACAGCTTATAAATTATAAATTTCTCTTTGCTTATGTTTTTCAAAATCAAGCTCCAAAAACAAACTATAGGTACAATTGTTTTCTATGGGGAATTATCCTATAAGTACAGAAAGTGAGGTAAAGCCATGAAAAATGATAATGTCAATAATAAAAATATAAAAAATCAGGTCATCACTTTGCAACATTTGAGCTTTACTGCTCTAAAGCTCAGGAGAGATGTGTGTCCTCATAATACCTGTATATATGTATATTTCAGGTGTAAGTGTCTTGGATACTGTTTTGTTGCTATGAGGACACACCATGACGAAGACAAACTGTAAGAGAAAAGCATGTACGTGGGAGATTGCTTACAATTTAGACACTTAGTCCTTGACTATCACGGTGGGAAGCAGACAGGCACAGTGCTGGAGGACTAGATGAAAGCTTTCCCTCCTGATTCCCAGACATCAGACAGGGAGAGAAAGAAAAAGAGAGACTCCTAGACGTTTCCTTGACCATTAATATCTCAGAGCTCAGCCCTAGAGCCATGCTTCTTCCAACAAGGTCACACCTACTCCAACCACTCCACATCTCCTAATATTTATAATCCTTTCCAAATAGTTCCTCTAATTAGGAACCAAGCACTCTGATATATGAGACAATGGTGGCCATTCTAATTTAAGCCTCTAGTGTAAATATGTGTGTGTTTATCTTTGAAAGTTAAAACCAGAGTTTAAAGCTAGGTGTCTTCCTCTATTGTTCTTCACTTTTTATTTGCGGCACGGTCTCTATTATGGAACCACGGGTTTGTCAACTTGTCTAGACTGTTGGCTAGACTGTCCTCTTGCCTTCATTTTCAGCATTAAGATTATAGTCATGAAGCTCCAACCTGAGCTGAGACTGGGTCTCTGAATTTGGGTGATTTTGATATCCCAGCAAGTACTTTATCTGCTTGGGTATCTCTTTCGGGTCCAAAAACTACAAGGAAAAGCAAGAGCTTTGACGGTAATCACGAATAAGAAGAGGAACACCTCAGAAAAGGCCTGGTTGTGCTCCACGGTAAACTAGAAGCAGGAATTCTGTTACAGGGTTGACAGTTATTTCCACACTGGGGATAAAATTGAAGATTTAAAAAAGCAGTGAACTAAATCACAATCCACTTTAAAGGATGAATGTACTCATTGCAGTGCTATCTACCAGGCAAGTGTGACAGAGAGGAAGTCCAAATGAGTATGTTAATATCTTTGATGACTGCTGTTCAGTCATATTACTACTTCAATAAAACATAAAAATAAATAATGATGAAACCGTATGAATATCTTGCTAGGAGTTTTCCTGCTATCTCCAAAGTAATCTGTGTAAGAGCCACTAAAACCTGAGCTTTGGGAACATCTTAGTAAATTGCCCCTGCTAGCAATCAGTGGTTTAGGAAAGCCTTCAAATGTATAGTGTAGAAATGAATGTGCACCTGTGGTAGATATATTTCTGAATAATATTTCTAGGTTGTGGTGGTTTGCATAAGAATGGTCCCCTTTTCCTCATATTTTGAAAGCTTAGTCATCAGGGAGTGGCACTTTTTGAAAAGGTTTAAGTTATCTAACCTTACTGAAGGAAGTCTATCACTGGGGATGAGCTCTGAAGTTTCAAACATTCAAGCTACTTCCCACTTCTTTCTTTTTTTTTTTTATTCTTTTTTAATTAAAATTTCCACCTGTCCCCGTTTCCCATTTCCCTCCCCCTCCTCCCAAATATTGCCCCTCCCCCCACTCCCCTTTCCCTATCCCCACTCCTCTTCTCCTCCCCCCACTCCATTCCCCCTCCCTCTTGATACTGAAGAGCAGTACAAATTCCCTGCCCATAGCAGCATTGTTTGTAATAGCCAGAACCTGGAAACAACCTAGATGCCCTTCAATGGAGGAATGGATGAAGAAAGTGTGGAATATATACATATTAGAGTACTACTCAGCGGTAAAAAACAATGACTTCTCGAATTTTGCATGCAAATGGATGGAAATAGAAAATACTATCCTGAGTGAGGTATCCCAGACCCAAAGAGAGGAACTTGGGATGTACTCACTCATAATTGGTTTCTAGCCATATATAAAGGACATTGAGCATATAATTTGTGATCCTAGAGAAGCTAAATAAGAAAGTGAACCCAAAGAAAATCGTATAGTCATCTGCCTGGAAAGGGGAAGTAGACAAGATTGCAGGGCAAAAACTGGGAACTTGCGGGTGAGGTGGCATGGGGCAAAGGGGAAATGGGGGGAGAAACGTGAGAAGGGGAGGATGGGAGGAGCTCGGGGGATTGGGATGGTTGGGATATAGGAAGGGAGGATACGGGAGCAGTGAAGGATATATCCTAACTAAGGGAGCCATCTTAGGGTTGGCAAGAGACTTGACTCTAGAGGGGCTTGCAGGTGTCCAGGGAGACGTCCCCAGCTGGTACCTTGGGCAACTGAGGAGAGGGATCCCACTTCTTTCTTTTCTGCTACCTGAGGATCTGGATGTAGAACTCTCAGTTACTTCCCCCAAAGCCATAGCTGCCTGTATGCTACCATACTCCTCACCATGTTGCTACTGGACTAAACATCTGACAGTGGAAAGAAGCTCCAAATAAATGCTTCTTTTCTAAGAGTTGCCATGCTCATGTTGTCTCTTCACAAGAACAGGACAGTGACCAGGACAGAAGTATTATCAAATATTAAATATCTCTAGTTTTAAAGATGAAAAAATCTCAAAAACTCGAGATTTCAGTGGGTAGGGGGGGAGTGTCTCTGAGTCTGTTTAAATTTGGTCATTTTGCTTACCCATTTTAAAACTTCCATGCCACTGTACAATGAAAACACTTCTCTAAGCCAAGCAGTCGTGGCATATACTTTTAATTGTAACACTTGCATAGCAGAGAGAAATCAGTCTCTCAGTTCAAGGCCAGCCTGGCCTATGGAGCAAGTTGAAGGGCTGGCAGGACTACACAGAAAAACCATGTCTCAAAAACAACCAAGAAATATTTTTCTAGTTAGGGTGTCATTTTTATATTCATGAAATATTATTTGGACAATCTGACTAATCTACTAAATATTGCCTATGATATAAAAATAAATAAGGTATTCCACCTATTTATCCTTGATTATTCAATTTTCCAGACAGGTGAGACCATAATTTATTTTAAAAAATTCAAGAGGAGAAACTAACATTTTATTGTTTCTCATTTTTAAGTAAAAATAGTAAGATTTACTGCAAAACCTACTTTCTTTTTGATGAAATAGGTATTTAAAATTTATCTTAATAATAGAAGTGATGATAACCTGTTCCTCATGAAAAAGGTGTAATATTAAACTATATAGTTACATTTCTCCATATTAACTAATAATACAAATTAAAGATTCTACTAAAGTTAACTAATAGTGACTAAGGGGCAGGCCACAATTATCAAAACAAGTAAGTGACACCCACCTGTCAGCTAAGCTGACCCACTTCCTGAATTCTGTTCCCTGGGACTCCTCCTGCAGCCCTAGTCATCCCAGCCATGCTGCATGACCTTGTCCCCAACCCTGCAGACTTCTGACACTGTAGCAAAACCCATACCAGTCAGAACAGAGACGTGCCATGACAGTTAAACAGACTTCAACTGCTCAGGTACAGGCCATACCGATCAGAAGAACAGAGACTGCCTGCTGCACCAAAGGCCAAGATAACCACCAGAAGGCCAACTTACAACTTGTACAGACTCCCTATGAGATCAGAGGTCACACCAGCTACCAGAAAGCCAGGTCACCAAGACTAGAAAAGAGGAAAGAAAAATCAAGGAACAAAACAATCATCCAAAGAGAAACTCAGAAACCATTAACTAGAACTAATCATCCCAAATCAAGATGCCTAACACTAGTAAAAAATACAGTCAACAGCAGTCAGGAGAGCATGGCACCACCACTGTCCAGGAAGCCTAATACAACAAGACCTGAATATTTCAACGCAGCTAATGTATATACACACACACACACAGGGAGAGAGAGAGAGAGAGAGAGAGAGAGAGAGAGAGAGAGAGAGAGAGAGAGCTTAAATACAGCTTCATGATAAAGGTCCTTAGAGAGGAAATGAAATCCTCCCTTAAAGAAATCAAGGAAAAAGCAACCAAATAGTTAGAAGAAATCAATGAATCCCTTAAAGTATGCCAAGAACACTAAGAAAAAAAAATCAACAAACAGATGAAGGAAACTATTCATGCCATGAAAACATATACTGGGGGAATTTAGAAAATGACAAATATGTGTAAGCAAAAAGGAACTACAGATGAAAGCACCCCCACATGAATACAAGAGATACAAGAGACAATCTCAGTTATTGAAGCTATGATAGAGGAAATAGATTCATGAGACAAAGAAAACATTAAATCTAAAAACTCCTAACACAAAACATCCAGGCAACCTGGGACACCACTGAAATGTTCATGTCTAAGAATAGGAATAGAGGAAGGAGAGGAATCCAAGATCAAAATCCAGGAAATACATTTTTAAAAATTATAGAGGAAAATTTCCCTAACTCAAAGAAGGACATGCCTTGCTGTGAGAGCTGCGGGCAGCATTCCCGCCTGGCTCCTGGCCGCCTGGCTAGCTTATGCCCTGAAATAACAACACACAAACTGTATTCTTTTAAACACTGCCTGGCCCATTATATCTAGCCTCTTCTAGGCTAATTCTCACGTATTAATTTAGCCCATTTCTAATAATCTGCGTAGCACCACTAGGTGCACTTACTGGGAAAGATTCAGCATGTCCGACCTGGCAACTGGCTGCATTGCGTCTGGCCTGGAGATGAACGGCATGACATCTCAGCTCACTTCCCTTCTTCCCAGCATTCTGTTCTGTTTACTCCACCCACCTAAAGGCTGGCCAATCAAATGGGCCAAGGCAGTTTCTTTATTAGCCAATGACCTTCCTCCATCAATGCCTATAAAGGTAGATTAACCTTACAGAACATCAAATAGGACTAGAAAAGAAAATCTAGTCACATCATAATTAAAACACTAAACATAATATTAAAAGTTTCAAGGGAAAAATATCAAGTAACATATAAAGACAAACCCATAAGAATTACACCCAACTTCTCAATAGAGACTCTAAAAGTCATAAGGGCCTTGACAGACATCTTTTAGACTCTACGGGACCACAGATGTCAGTCTAGACTAATATACCAAGCTAAATTTTCAAACACTATGGTTAGAGAAAACAAGATATTTCACTCAAATTTAAACAATATCTATCCACAGATCCAACATACAGAAGATACTAGAATGAAACTTCAACCAAAGGAAGTTAACTACATCAACACAAAAGCAGGAAATACATAATCTCAAATCAGCAAAATCCAAAAAGGGGAAATGAACACACACAATATAACCATCAACAACTGTGATCATTAATATCTATAAATATTAATGGAAAAATTTAAATACACCTCTAACCACCAAAGAAAAAGAATCATTTAAAGTCTCTAAAATCAAAAAGCCCAGGGCCAGATGGTGCCTAATTCTACTAGACCTTCAAAGAAAAACTAATGGCAATATTCCTCAAATTATTCCACAAATTTGAAACAGAAGAAACCTTACCAAATTCATTTTGTGAGGTCACAATCTTCCTGTTAATCAAAACACATGAAGAATCATCGAATAAAGAGAATTACAGACCAACTTTCCTCATGAATATAGATGCAAAAATACTCAATAATATACTCAGAAATTGAATCCAAAAACACACCAAAAAGGTCATCCACCACTGTGTTGAAGTGGCATTCATTCCAGAGATGCGAGGATGTCTCAACATATGAAAATCTGTTAATATAATCTACCATATAAATAAAATGAAAGAAAAAAGTCACATAATCATCTCACTGGATTTGGAAAAAGTCCTTAACAAAATCCAATTCCCTTTCATAATGAAAGTCTTGGAGAGAACAGGGATACAAGGGACACACGTAACATAATAAAGGTAATATGCGGCAAACAGATAACCAACATAAAATTAAATGGAGAGATACTTAAAGCAAGTCCACTAAAATCAGGGACAAGACAAGTTTGTCCACTCTCCTCATATCTATTCAATATAGTATCTTGAAATTTTAAGAGAGCAATAATACAACTAAAAAAGATCAAGAGGACACAAATTGGAAAGGAAGAAGTCAAAGTATCGTATCACTGTTTGCAGAAGATATTACAGTGTATATAAACAATCCCAGAAATCCTACCATGGTACACTGACAGCTGATAAACATATTCAGTGAAGCAGCTGGATATAATTTAACTAAAAAATATCAATAGACCTTCAATATATCTAAGCAATAAGTGGGTTAAGAGAGAAATCATGGAAACAACACCCTTTGCAATAGACACAAATGCTATAAAATGTCTTGGTGTATCTCTCACTAATCAAGTGAAAGTCTTCATGAAAAAAAAACTTCAAAATTTTGAAGAAAGACACTGGAGAAGATATCAGAAGTTGGAAATATTTCCCATGCTCATGGATTGGTAAGATTAGCATAGCAAAAATGGCTGTCTTGCCAACAGCAATCTACAGACTCAATGTAATTCCCATCAAAATTCCATCACAATTTTAATAGACCTTAAAAGAACAATACTGAACTTCATATGAATAAACATAAAACTCATGATGCTAAAGTAATTCTGCACACACACACAAACACACACACACACACAAAAAGAAAACCTCCAGAGGAATCACCATCCCTAATTTCAAACTCTATGCCTGAGCTATAGTAATAAAAGCAACATAAAATTGTCATAAAAACAAACAGGTGGACAAATAGCATAAAATATCTCAGAGTAACTCTAATCAAACAATTGAAAGAATTGTATAAAAGGAACTTTAAATCTTTTTTTTTTTTTTTTTTTTTTTGGTTTTTCGAGACAGGGTTTCTCTGTGGTTTTGGAACCTGTCCTGGAACTAGCTCTTGTAGACCAGGCTGGTCTTGAACTCACAGAGATCTGCCTGCCTCTGCCTCCTGAGTACTTGGATTAAAGGTGTGCGCCACCACCGCCTGGCAGAACTTTAAATCTTTGAAGAAAGAAATTGAAGAAGACAACAAAAAGTGGAAAGATCTCCCATACTCTTGGGTATGTAGAATTAACATAATAAAATGGCAATCTTACCAAAAGCAATCTACAGATTCAATGCAATGCCCGTCAAAATCCCAGAAAAATTCTTCACAGACCTCAAAAGAATGATATTCAACTTCATATGAAATAGCAAAAAACCTAAGGTAGCCAAAACAATAAAAGAACTTCTGGAGGCATCACAATCCCTGACTTTAAACTCTACTACAGAGCTACAGTACTGAAAACAATCTGGTATTGACATAAAAAAGAAAACAGACAGGAGGACCAATGGAACCATATCGAAGACCCAGATATTAATCCACACACCTTCAAACACCTGATTTTTGACAAAGAAGCAAAAAACATCAAATGGAAAAAAAGAAAGCATATTTAACAAATGGTGCTGGCATAACTGGGTATCAACATGAAGAAGAATGAAAATAGATCCATATCTATCACCATGCAGAAAATTCAAGTCCAAATGGATCAAATACCTCAACATACAACCAGCCACATTGAACCTCATAGAAGATAAAATGGGAAATACACTTGAATGCATTGACACAGGAGACCACTTCCTAAATATAACCTCAGCAGCAAAGAGAAACAATAAATCAGACTTCCTGAAACAGAAAATCTTCTGTAAAACAAAGGACACAGTCAGCAAGACAAAATGGCACCCTACAGAATGGAAAAAGATCTTCACCAACCCCATATCAGACAGGTCTGATCTCCAAAATCTAAAATGAACTCAGGAAATTAGTCATCAAAAGAACAACTATCACATGTACTCACTCATAAATGGTTTTTAAACATAAAGTAAAGAAACCCAGCCCACAAATCACAATCCCAGAGAACCTAGACAACAATGATGACCCTAAGGGAGACATACATGGATCTAATCTACATGGGAAGTAGATAAAAACAGGATCTCCTGAGTAAATTGTGAGTGGACTCTCTGAGCATGGCGGACAATGAAGGCTGATGAGAAGCCAAAGACAATGGCACTAGGTTTCGATCCTAATACATGAACTGGCTTTGTGGGAGCTTAGCTTGTTTAGACGCTCACCTTCCTGGACGTAGATAGAAGACCTTCGTCTTCCCGCAGGGCAGGGAATTTGGACTGCTCTTCAGGATCGAGAGGGAGGGGGAATGGTGTGGGGGGAGGAGAAGAGGAGTGGGGATAGGGGGAGGGGAGTGGGAGGAGGGGTCAATATTTGGGAGGAGGGGAGGGAAATGGGAAACGGGGAGCAGGTGGAAATTTTAATTAAAAAAGAATAAAAATAAAAAAAAATTGTGAGCATAGGTACCTTGGGAGAGAGTTGAAGGGGAGGGGAGAGGCAAGAAGGGGAGCAGAGAAAAATGTATAGCTCAATAAAAATTAATTGGAAAAAACAAACAGGTTGATCTATGGAATCAAATTAGAGACCCTGACATAAACGTACACATATGTGGACCTTTCATTTTTGACAAAGAAGTGCAAATAATAAAATGGCAAAAAAGAAAGCATATTCAACAAATTTTGCTGGTCTAAATGGATGTCAGCATGTAGCAAGTTGAAAATAAATTCATATCTACCACCCTGCACAAAACTCAAGTGCAAGTGGAACAAATACCTTAACATAAAAGGAGATTCACTGAACTTGATAGAAGATAAAGTGGGGAATAGCCTTGAGTGCATTGACATAGGAGACAATTTCTTGACCATAACACAAATTGCACAGGCACTAAGATTAACAATTAGCAAATGGGACCTCATAAAACCGAAAGGCTTTTGTAAGGTAAAGGTCATCGTCAATAGTACAAAATGACATCCCACAGAATGGTTAAAAATATTCACCAGTCTCACATCCGACAGAGGGCTGGTTTCCAAAATATACAAAGAACTCAAGAAACCTGACATGAAAAAAGCAAATAATTCAATTTAAAAATTGGGTACATATCTAAATAGATAATTATCAACAGAAAAATCTCAATTGTTGAGAATCACTTAAAGAAATGTTCAGCATCCTTAGCTATCAGAGAAATGCAAAAAGTGGTACATTTACACAATGGATTATTACTCAACTGTTAAAAACAATGGCATCAGGAAATCTGCTGGCAAATATGGATGGAACTAGAAAAAATCATTCTGAATGAGGTAATCCAGATCCAGAAAGACAAATATGATATGTACTCACTCATAATAAGAACCATGCTACAATCCACAGACCCAGAGAAGCTAAGAAGCAAGAGCGCTTAATGGGAGTAATGCACAAAAGTCACTGTGGGAGGAAATATAATGGACATTGACAGTGAACTGGGG
Organism: Chionomys nivalis; assembly: GCF_950005125.1. NCBI lineage: Eukaryota > Metazoa > Chordata > Mammalia > Rodentia > Cricetidae > Chionomys > Chionomys nivalis. Next base: position 26,737,384 of record NC_080088.1, read on the forward strand.
AGGTCTGGAAGGAGGGCAGAGATGAGAACAGAAGGGATCATGTTGGGGGAGGATGAAGGGAGAGAGTACTAGGAGAGACAATTGAAATCTGGGGGGATCTAGTCTAAGATGAGTAAGAAAACTAGAACAATAGAAGCTACCAGGAATACATGAGGATGACCCTAGCTAAGACTGCTAGCAATTGGGAATACAGAGCCTAAATTGTCCATTCCCTACAACCAGGCAAGACTTGCAGTAGAGGGACAGGGAAACCAACCCAGTTATATACCCTTTAACCTACAATTTGTCCTGCCTATAAGACTGTTTTGGTAAAGATGGTGCAGAAACTGTGGGTGGGACCACCTAGACTGACCCAGTTGGAGACCCATACCTTGAAAGAGAACTCACTCTTGAGGGCAACGACCCAGAGGCTGGGCAGACCAGAGACCTAGGATAGGAACAAACATTACTGGCAAAAAAAACTGCCAATGAAATGATTCCTAATGGCATTCTGCTTTGTTCAAAGAAGCTTCACGCAGTAACTGATGGAAACAGAATTTAAGAACCATAACCAAACATTAGGAAGAGTTTAGTGACCCACAGCTAAGCATTAGGCAGACCCACAGCCAAGCATTCCACAGAGCTTTCTGTGGAAGAGGGGCAGGAAGGTTTTTAGTAGCCAGAAGGGTCAAGGACACTACAAGAAAGCTTACAGTTCAACTACGGGCTCGTAGGGGCTCAGAGACTGAACTGACAATCGGGGAGCCTGAGTGGTACTGACCTAGGTTGTCAGCACACACGATACAGTTGTGAGAATTGTAACAGTGAGACTTGTGAGACTCCTAACAGTAAGAACAGGTACTGTCTCCAACAATCGTGTCAGCTTTTGGAATGCATTATTCCTACCAGATTGCCTCATCCAGCCTTCACAGAAGAGGATGATCTTAGTCTCACTGCAACTTGATATCCCACGGCTGACTGATATCCATGGAAGGCCTGCCTATATCTTAAAAGAAACAGAATAGGAGAATGGGGGGGTGGAGGTTGGAGGAAGGAACTGAGAGGAGAGGAGGCAGGGGAAATATATAAATATCTATAAAATAAATTTTATGTTAGTATGTAAAAACAAAAATAATAAATAAACAGAAAATGAACACAAAATGATCTTCCATATACTATAAAATTTTAGCAAGCATTTAATGATAAGTCAGTATAAGCAAATAAAGCCTTGTCCTCAAGAAAGCTAATGACTATTGTGACAAAACGACCACTATCAAAGTAGTGCAGGTCCCTCCTCCAGTTCATTGCCACTGGGCCATGGGGGCAAAGGTAGCAGAAGCTACAATCAGAGTTTTGTCTAGCCTACGTGTTTGACAGAGATAGCTCTCCAGGAGACAGCTTCAGTGAGTCTGCTTAGCTTTAATCCAAAGTACAGGGAATATGTAAGATTGGGGATGGTAATTTGCATTAAACAGTATACCACTATCATAGAGTTCCTAGTACAAGTCTTAGTTGTTATCTGGGAAGGGATGGTCCTATATAATGTCTAATTAACATATGGGCATCAGGGAGAAAGCTTTTACAAGGAACTGCATCCAGGGTCACATTGAGATGTGTTAGGCCTGTGAGCCTAGAGATAGTCCCCAAATAAGGTTAGGTAGAGAGCAGGGTGCCTTTCACCAGGGGGAGGGAGTCTTCCATGTTGCCAAGTTAAGAGAGCTACCAAGCCATAGTAGACTGATACCTCCAGTCAACAGGGCCTCCCAGCAAAAGTATTGCCTAATTATTTCACCTAAATAATACTCTATGAGTGAACAAGTGTATAGATGTAAGAATTGACACTATCTAGTCAACCTAAAAACATTTATAGAAAAAAATTTGAGGAAATATTGTGTAGCGAATTTTTCTCATATAGATATCTACATCGCTGCTCAAAAGTCTCTGGAAGTTTTAGTATATTTAACATACCGCACTTTAGCATATTAAAGTTTGATGAACCTAACAATTACAAATAATTTGAACAGAATGAATTCTTTCACAAACAAAACAATTTTGTGATTCATCACATCAGAAAAGGGGGTATTTTAGAAAACATGATTTCTGCAAATAAAAGCATAGTAGAAAATGTTATTTAACATGGTCATTGCAACATGAAGAAAATTTTCACATAGAGGCTTGTAGCTAGAAAAAATTCTAAGTATAGAAAATAAAATCATAAAATAGGTACTTCACATTAGGAAACAACATGACTGGGGAATAAATGAATGAGGGATACTGTCCAGTCTAGATAAAATCATAGTACAGGGCTAATGTTGGTGAAATTTGGGGGTGAGCTTCATGGATTACAGGCTAAATGATATGATGCTTAGTCTGTAAACCATGGAGGGATGCTGGAGCCTTGTCAATAAAATGATGCAGTTGCAACTTAAATTTTTCAGCATGGATAGGTAAGATCATGAGATTGAAGTGAAAGCAAGATAAACAGATGAACAGTGTATATTCTAAAACTATTTCTTTTTTGCATTTGTGCACATAACTTTTAAAAGTTTTTTTAAATTTTATTGTTTTTCATTATACATATCAATCCAGGTTCCCACTCCCTCCCCTTTTCCCATTCCCTCCACACACCCTCCCATCCCACCCCCATCCAATCCTCAGAGAGGGTAAGGTACATTGCTTTAGGAAAGGTCCAAGACCCTCCCTACAATATCTAGGCTGAGCAAGGTATCCTCCAAAGACAATGGATTCCCAAAAGGCCAGTACATGTAGTAGGGATAAATTTTGGTACCACTGTCAGTGCCCCCCTAGTCTTACTCAGTCATGAACCACATTCAGAGGGACTAGTTTGGTCCTATCCTTGTTTATTCCCAGTAAGGTTGGAGTTAGTGAGCTCCCCTTAGCTCAGATAGACTGTTTCAGTGGGTGTCCCCATCATGGTCTTGACCTCCTTGCTCATATTCTCATTCCTCCCACTCTTCAGCTGGACTTTGGGAGCTCAGTCCAGTGCTCTGGTGTGGGTCTCTGCCTCTGTTTCCATCAGTTGCTGGATAAAGGTTCTATGGTGATATTTAAGATATTCTTCAGTCTGACTACAGGGCAAGTCAAGATCAGGCACCCTCTCCTCTATTGCTTAGTTGGGGTCATCCTTGTAGATTCCTAAGAATTTCTCTAGAGCCAGGTTTCTTGGTAACCCTATAATGACTCCCTCAATCAAGAAATCTCTTTCCTTGTTCTCATCTCTGTCCTTCCTCCTTCTCAACTATCCCATTCCCTCAAGTTCTCATCACCCTTTCCCTACTCTTCCCCTTCTACTCTCACTTCTCCCCACACCCCCATACTCCTACTTTTTTCAGGAAATCTTGTCTGTTTCCACTTTCCAGGTGGATATATATATATATATATATATATATATATATATATATATACACATATATATTCCCTTAGGGGTCACCTTATTACTTAATCTAGAATCATGAAGTATGGCTCAATATCCTTGTTCATAGCTAGTATACACTTATGAGTGAGTACATATCATATTCATCTTTTTGAGTCTGGGTTACCTCACACAGGATAGTGTTTTCTAATCCTATCCATTTGCATGAAAAATTCAAGATGTTATTGTTTTTTATCACTGAGTAGTACTCTAATGTGTTTCATTTTTAATATGATGTACTCTATGCAAGTTTTGGTATAATATGAGCATTCAGTAATTTTGAGACCTTATCATTATGATATTGGTATTATCTGAACATCATTACTTTTACTTGTTAAATGATGCCATTAATAATTAAATTTCTTCCAGAAGTATCATGAATCTTAGATGGTCTCCTTTATATGAATGTGCTATTTATTCTCTAAGGTACCACTTACATAGAAAATATGACAAAGATAACTGAAGTGGTTTGTTTTTTCATCAGTGTCTGGTTAATGAGTCAAGCCTTTCTATTTTGATTAGTTTCAATAGTTGAGTGTGAAAATTAGATTTCCAACTCTCCACTTTAGTAGAAGAGTTTTTAGTGTAAGTGTTGGGGATAATTCAGCTTCGCAGGCATCCTCCATGGTATTCATTGAAGTTAAACCCAAGATTTAATATGACTAAAACTATTACTGCCTTTTCCTATCAAAATTCCCTTTCTTTCTGTGGGTCATATTCATTTATTTAGCCTGACCAAGAGCACATAGAAACTTAAATCTGTGAATCTATATCCTTATGATACTAGATCCCTGGAGAAACAGAATTTTCCTATTAGCTACACATTGAAAATTCCAGGCAGAGGAATTAAAATGTCCTTTATCATAGTTCCCTTCTGGTGATAGTATAATCTCAAAAAAAAAAAAAACAAGTATTATGTGAAAACCTATTGAATTCAGATAAGACAATCAGTTTATGCACAGAAATAAGCAAGATGGGGTCTATCTGTTCGGGTATTATACTATCAACAAAAAACTAGAGAAGTGTGAGGGAGAAAGCATACAAAATAAGTGCAAAGCTTCTTCTCTGAAACATGATGTTGAATGAACAAAATTTCTTGCTTTTTGCTACCTTGGATAGTGTGATGAGTTTAAGCATTAAATGAGAAGTGATAAAATGTCTCTGTAAATAGTCTTCTAAGTAGGAAATGAATGTGACCTACAAAACACACTACACTTGTTCCCTTACTACATATACAACAGGGGGAACTCTTTTGAGATGCTTACTCAGAAAGCTGTTATACAGTCAAGTTTTCTCATTGAAAATTGTAAAAATAATTGATTTCCTAAAATAGAGAATTACTAATTAATATTTCCATTGAAATATATTTATTGCAAAATTTAAGAAAATACAAAAGAACCTATACTTTTAATAGTGCCTGGAAGAATGTAAGAAGCTGTAAATCAGGATTTCGTCAAAATATAATTTATCTAATGATATTACCAATTGTTTTGTGCATAATGTTTGAAGGTGTTAGTGAGAATTTAAACATTGAAGCTTCATTTTAGTGTTTTTTATTTCTTTTTTATCTATGAGGCAGAAAATTACTGTAGATGAGAGGTAGAAGATAATGAATAAGCATTTCTACCTCTGGCTCACTCTGATGATGGCACAATCTTTTTATGTCACTTTCTCCCCATGATTTCAAGGTTGTGTAGATTATTTGAATGGTTACACTTATCTCCCTTACATCACTGAATGGTTCGGTAATCCCCTGTTCACAGTCAGATTTCCACCCTTGTACCTGAATTTAATGTTTCACCTGTCACTTTATTTAATTTGTGTTTACTAATTGAACAGTGAACAAATTTCATCAGTATCTGTAGAGACTGAATTTGGAAGTCAACTTTTCTTTTTACTAGTTGGGAGCTATTTAGATAAAATTGAATAATGGAACAAGAAGGAGGTAATTCATTTAATTAACTCAAATCAAAATCTATTGCAAAAAGACAATAAGAGGTCCTTCCACACTTTAAGAAGGAGATCAAGGAGGCAAAGGAATGTCTACAAGCCCTTGCAAGATAGGAAGTTTGAGTAGATTGCTTCCCTCTATGAGTTCAGTTGTAATGTTTCCACCTTAGTAAAGCAGACTAGAAGGAATAAACTGGTGATTACTTACTTCATTTTGCACATAATGTTGGAAGAGTCATCAAGTTGTTTCCCTTCATCAGGGGTGCAACGTGGCAAATTCAGGGGTGGCCAAGCAAATGCAGCTCAACTTTCTAGCAACTTAATTGGATGCCATTGGGTACCATCTCTGTGGACCATTTCCTATAAGAGAAGCATTCTTTTCTGTGACCTCCAAAGCAGTGAAAACCTATTTGGCTCAATTTCATCTTTTCCAGGAGAAAAGATCCAAAGAGAAATTACAAAGAAAATGTAATAGCATTTTTACTCCTTTCTGCTGGAGGGTTTTGCGATGCGACTGCTTTAAAACTTACTATTTTGCAAAAGCCAATTTTCTTCAAGAGGCCGTTGGCACTCAAATCAGCAGCACAATAAACTTGCCAGAACCAGACTATGTTGGATAATGGAAAAAAAATCACTGCAATTTTATAAAGCTGAGTGACTGGCATTGTGGCATTATTTATTTATTTTACTATACAATGCATGTTAGAAGTGAGATGAAATGGGTGTTCCTGGTTTAAGTTCAATGCTTAATCCACAATTTGGTGAACCGCAAAGCAGGTACTCTATTATACTTTCTGAATAGGCAGCGTCGTAAGGGGTGACTGCTCAGACATCCAAAACCAACAGCCTCAATTCAACAGCCTCACTCCTATCCCATTTGCTGTGCTACTTCTCTGTGCCTCATTCTTGTTCTATGAGATGAAAACAGTATTGTGTATTTGCATAGATGTGTTGTAATATAGGTGATATCATGTCTGGTTTTGAGAGTGTGTGAGTATGTACCTTTGAACAGGAGATGGCATATGCAAAGTTTTGAATCCAATTAACTGTTCAGGGATTGGTAAATACATCAGTTGAGACCAGAGGACTATTATATTTCAATGACTATTGGACAAAGTCCAATTGAGTTGGCTTAGGTATATTCTCATCTTCCACAGAACCCTTTTCTAGACTCATAATATCTTTAGGTCTTCAAGTACTTACATCAACCCACTCTTTGCAACAGTCCTCCATACAATATCTAAAAGTCCCTTCATTCTCTTTTTTCTCAAGAGTAACCCTTTTAAAGCTGGCATATTGATGATTACCTTGCCCTGAGTCCCTTCTCCATAAATCTACTTTTTAAGATTTGCTATCACAGTGTTTCATCCTTGTCTAGTTGGAATCTATTTAGATAAAATTGAATAATGTGGACAAGGAGATAATTCATTTAACTAATTCAAATCAAAATCTATTACAAGAATACAATTCCCAGGCCGGGCGGTGGTGGCGCACGCCTTTAATCCCAGCACTCGGGAGGCAGAGGCAGGCGGATCTCTGTGAGTTCGAGACCAGCCTGGTCTACAAGAGCTAGTTCCAGGACAGGCTCCAAAACCACAGAGAAACCTTGTCTCGAAAAACCAAAAAAAAAAAAAAAGAATACAATTCCCAAAGTATGTTAGCAAAGTGCTTTCACACTTGTCTCCAGATTAATGAGTTTTTCCTTCTTTGATCATTTACTTGTGTATATTTTAGATATCTAATCTTAATATTTCCCCGTATTTTGTTCCATTGTGAGTTTTAAATTTCTTGCTTTTGACATTTTTAATGATACATCTCTCTTTCATTCATGCTACCAGTCTAAATAAGCATTTATAGCACATACATTTCCTGAACCCACATTCTATAAGTGTACGGCATCTGTTTTCTTTTAGCAATTTCAGCATTGCAGGTTTTACACTGAAGTTTGATCAATTTGGAATTGTTCTGTTCAGAGTGATAGCTGTGGGTTTAATCTCATTCTTTTGTACATGGACACCCAGTTTCCTAAGCACCATATATTGAGCCTGCTATAGTTCTGGCATTTTGTCATCTTTGTCAAATATCAGGTGGCTGACATTTTATATGTGCTCAGGTTTTTGTCTTCCATTCTAGTTCATTGATCAAAATTCCCATTTTTGTGCAATTACCTCACTCTTTTTTTATCACTATATCTCTGTTATTTTCCTTGACATATGATTTGATAATCATTCTAAAATTGTTATACTTGTTCAGGATGGCTTTTGTTTCTCTGCAATAGTTTGTGATTTCACAACCTCACAACAGCTGTAGTGATCTCTAGTGAGCTTCTTATAGGACTGAGTCACTTAACAGGCATGGATTGAGGATGAGCTCATCAGGCCTTGGCCTCCCTGCTGAACTATTGGATACTGGTGGATTCTGGAACCAGAAGGTCATTCATTGACTTCAGTTGCATACCCACTGGTGAGGCCACCACTCTTCAAGGGCCAGTTCCAACTCATCAACATAGAAATGGTTGGGCTAATCTCAGCGGTCAGAAAATAAAGCTAAACATCATCAATATGGAAAGGGGACTTCCAAGAAGAGGAGGAGGATTCACAGGGATGGGAAGGTGGTAGGAAATATAAGCATACATTGATATCAGAATGGTGTTCTGTTGCTTACATTGCTATCAGAATGTTATTAGATACAGCATCAGTAGAGGCAATTCTGATGGAAAGTGAAATGAGAATGAAAGGAGAAACACCCAGGACAAACTTAAAGGCCATCTTTGTTATAAAGTAGCAAAGAACTAAACCAAGGAATCATAAAGACTTTATGAAGAGCAATATTTAAGCATTCTGACATGAAATATCTGACTAAAGAAACTTCTGAGTTACAACACTTTGGCAATACTGTATTCTCTTCTCTGGGGAAGACTATTTCTCTCACTCTCAACATTCCTACTTTGTCTCTAGTTCTTTGTATGAGAGGGATTGGAGGGAAGAAAAAAAAGGAATGATATGATTATATTATTATCACTTCAAAAATAATTTAAAAAAATTAAAAATGTCATGTGTTTAATTGAATACAGGATAATTTGAAAAGAATGACATAATTTAAAGATGATAGTATAATTAAAAGGAAGAAGGCATTAAAATTGTGCAATATCCCCAGTATAACCATATAAAAATTTGCAATGTGTTTGGTTGGCAAAGACCATCAAGTGACTGATCAAAACAAAACAAAACAAATATAGTCAAAAGTATAGTCAAAAGGACAGTTAATCCTTTTCATAATCAAAGAATGGGAGTAGGACCATGCATTAGTTGCTTTCCTTGTTGCTGACCAATTACCTCTCAAGAATAGCTAATAAAAGAGTTTGTTGGTAGTCCATCATGGCAGGAGAAGAGTAGCAGAGGAAGTGGCAGCTGCTGGTCACCTTTTTGCCTGCTAGAGGAAGCAGAAGAAAATGAATATTGGTGTTCCATTGGCTTTTTCTTTTATTATTTTAGTCTGGAATCTCAGTCCATAGAAGGGTGCCACCTCATCAGAGTGGGTCTTCCTACCTCAGTTAACCAAATTCCAAAACCTGGGTAAATGTTTCCAGGAGCATGATCCCTTCTTAGATAATTAATTATAAATCCTGTGCACCCAAAATTAGCTCTCATGAAATCATTGGGCGGTTAGTTGATCTTTGAGGCTGTTTCTCTTATGATGGATTGAGAGAACTAAGCCTTACATGTTATGATTGCTAAGATTGATTATAAAATTAGTAGCTTTTAGAATCACTTGGGAAGGAAGCCTTCCTTATAGAAGTGAGGGATTTTAAGATTAGATCAATTGTGTGGAAAAGAACCACCTTGAAGGAGGAAACACTGCTTTCTGGGCTTGGGTCCTAGACTAAGTGAAAAAGAGAAAGATAACTGATCATGGGAAATCATCATACTTTGTTTCCTGACTGTGTGTACTTTACATGGCCAACTGTCTCAAGGTCCTACATCCAGGACTCCCTTGCCATGATAGACTGTACTATTGAACCATCAGTCAAAATGAATCAGTCTTTCTTTAAGTTATTTTTTTTTCAGGATATTTATCATGGCAAAAGGAAAGATATACCACAATATGTGCTAGCTTACTGTTGTTTCTTTGTTTGTTTGAGCAGATGGGTCTTGCTGAACATGCCCCTCATCATTTCTTGCCTACATCTTCCTAACATTTTTGCTTTCTGGATTGAGTCCATTACTCTTATCCCCCTCCACCTATGAGTCAAGTCAACTCTCATTTAACTGGATACACTATTCCATTACAAGTTATAAAACTGGAGAGTATCCACACAGTACTAATTCATGAGTATGCAGAAAGAAAGAATGATTGCATCTCTCTAAAATTCCACAGGATACAAATTATCATCCAGAGAACAGTGTAAAACTTACTTTTAGGGCTGGTACAGCCAGCCATATCCACATGAATAACTGCTTTCTTTGGATTCCAATAAGAAACCCAATAAAGTAATGGGTTCACAAGACAGATAGGTAGAAACTGTACTGTTTTTGTTTTTTCATCAGCCCAACAGTGTATTATCTGGGGGAAAGTACACATTTGTTCACATCTCCCAAGGAAAAGTCATGTAATGATCTACATAATACCAGCAAAAATGAAAAGACAGATTATCCAATTATACTATGATTCATAAAACTTTCATCGTTCTAATATATGTGAGCTCTGAGATAGATGTATAGACTCTAGCACTGATAGGAAGCCATATAAGTTACAGGTGCCCTGGTAAATATTTCATATTCCAAATATAAGCCTTTTCTTACATACATTAATTTCTCTTTCTGTACTTGAAGCATTATTTTCATTGCACTCTAAATAAAAGATGTGATAGAAATATAGTATAACAAGTACCAAGCCCAGACAGGACCAAACTTGACTAATGAATGGTTTTGGAAAAATAGATTTGTTTCACTTGTCCCATTCCTAACATTATAATATTAGTTCAATTGTGAGTTAGAGTCAATGAGGTGAACCATCTTTCTCTAACTATAGCAGAAAGATATTTTTCAGAATATAGATAAATATCCAAAATACAGATTATGATTAAATGCCACTCACTCATGAAAACATAGGTAGTTTATTTAATAGTTACAGGCATTAAGGTATACAAAATTTAATTGAAAATTTAAAGGTAGTTTTATCTTAATCCTCATTACTTATGTGCACGCAATTTTGTTCTACTACTTCTCGAACACAATAAGTATTTTCATTCTGTCAAGATATAAGAAAAGCGCCGGGCGGTGGTGGCGCACGCCTTTAATCCCAGCACTCGGGAGGCAGAGGCAGGCGGATCTCTGTGAGTTCGAGACCAGCCTGGTCTACAAGAGCTAGTTCCAGGACAGGCTCCAAAACCACAGAGAAACCCTGTCTCGAAAAACCAAAAAAAAAAAAAAAAAAAAAAAAAAAAAAAAAAAAAAGATATAAGAAAAGCACCAAATTAAACAATATAAATATTTTATAACTTAATTTTTACAAACTTGAAAGTGGGTATAATGGGATGACATGTATACATCACATAATATACACCACATAGATACAAGATAAACACACCTATTTCCTCAAATAGTTTTTGTTTTCATTATAAAAACATCTAGTATTCTGTCCTTTATATTTTGAATATAATATAATAAAATACTGTTGTCTGTAACTATCTTACTGTACAACATAATAGAACTTCTTGTTTAGCTAGTGAGTGAAATTTTGAGCAAGTCAAGTTCTGAGAGATTGTTTCTTGTTTGACATGAGCCAGGCATGTCAAAGACCAAGGCACTGGACTCAGGAAATTGGCAATTCACTTACCCTAAGGTTCAGAGAGATGAAAAAGCCTTTTTCTGTTTAAAAAAAAATGGATGTTGGTTGTATGTGCATAAACTAGCAACTAACACTTCCTTCTCCCATATGTGTACAGCCAGAAACGACTAGTCTGCAGATACCTACTACCAAGACTAGGTAATTCTTCCCCATTGTGCCATATAAAAAATATGACAAGGTTCCAGGACACTGGCTAGTTGGCTGGTGCCACGCCATCAGAGTGCACACTACCACCTATCAGAGTGCACACAAGCCAACTGACCATAGTTTTTTTTTATCACTTAGTTAGCATCATTCATTCTTTTGCCATCATCTTCCTACCATTCCACATAAGGTAGAGACCATTCCACTTTCACCTTATAGTAATTCAACTTCTCACGGTTCCATGAATAAATTCGACAAGACTGTGCAGCCCTTGTCTCACTGTGCCTGGGTAATCTTGTTTACACTGTGAGCTCCAGTGCTTTCACGGTGTCACAAATGACAGGATTTTGTTATGTTAAGAATGGAATACAACTACATTGTGTATATGTCCACATATTCTTTATCATAGCATCTATTATTAAACATTTAATTTATTACAGCTCATAAATAATCCTGATAAGCCATAAAATAATTGTGATGATATATTATCACACAAAGCACTTAAATAGCACAAACAGTAATTATTTTAAACTATTAGTACCAATCACACATGGATGTCTCCTATGTTTTTAAACTCACAATGTAGACATTTTAAGACATGCCACAAGATGTCTTTATTTCCAGCATGTTTTCAGTGGCATTTCTATAACACACTTAGAAGTTGATGTCTTAGTTACTTTTCTATTGCCGTGACAAAACACTATGACCAATGTACTTACAAAGGAAAGCATTTACTGGGGAGTGGGTTTCATGATTGTAGAAGGTTAGCGTCCAAAACCACCTTGGTGAGGAGCATAACAATAGGCAAGCAGGCGTGGCACATGAGCAGTAGCAAAGAGAGTACATCAGATCCACAGCTAATAGGCAGAGAGACCATGCTAACGGGAAGGACTCGGGCTCCTGAAACCTCAAAGCCTGTCTCCAGGTATACTCCTCTTGCCAAAGGCCACATCTTCTAAAACTTTCCAAACAGCTCCATCAAATAAGTACTATGTATTCAAATATGTGTGATGTGGGATTCTCCTCTGTATGCTGTGAATACCATTGGTTAATAAATAAACTGTCTTGAGCCTGTGATAGGGCAGAAAAGAACAAGGCAGGAAAAACTAAACTGAATGTTGGGAGAAGGAAGGAGGAGTTTAGAGAAGCCATGTAACCCTGCTGGAGACAGATGGATGAAACTTTATCCAGTAAACCACAGCCACGTGGCAATACACAGATTATTAATAGAGATGGTTTAAATTAAGATATAAGAGTTAGCCAATAAGAAGCTAAAGCTAGTGATTTGAATAATATAGTTTTATATGTTTATTTCGGGCTGAGTAGCAGCTTCCTCTAATACACATGAGCCAACAGGGGCCACCATTCTCATTCAGACAACCACAGTTAGCTATAGGTTTAACCACAGAATGAAGAACGTCTGTGTTACTATCCATAATTAAAAGATTGATTTTGGAAAGCTCTTTCCTTTTGAGGCATATTACCGCTATAACACAAACTGCTGCAGCATGTGTCCTTATGTGTCCAATTCCTTTATTTCACATTCTTAGCACTTTAAGGTAAATAAGACTGATAGACACATATAGATGCATACATTATTTGCTCTGTCATAATCTTTGAGGACTTTTAATTCTGATCAAGAGTTTTTAATACTGTGTACTTACATTAAAAGGTTTTTCTAAAAGGCTAATTTGCTAGTTTATAAAGAACAATATCTCAGCTTTTTCATAATTCTTAATAATTAGAGCAGTAATAATAAAAATGTTTCAGGCACAGACATATGATATGAAGAAGGAAAGATTTAGTCCTTATTGGGTGATTTATACATACGAGAAGACCCTCCTCCCAGTTTTGCCTACCTGTGCTTCAGTCTCTCGTTTCCTGAAAAAATTGTTCTGAACCTGGGTTGTGAGTGGGAGAAATGAAACTGCTGTAAAAAATTGTAGTTTTTTTTCTTGTTTAGTACTTTCGTGCTCGTTAAGGAAATTTGTACTGAGTTAGCAAAGCACGACTCAGCACCCAACTAAAATATGGTGGGATTATAGACAGTGAGTCTCTAAAAGTGAAGTACATATGAGAAAGATCTTAATATTCAATGCAGAGATCTTAGTAAACCAAAGTATTAGACATTCAATGGGTTGAGGCATGAGTAAACAACTATCGTGAAACCATAAAACAAAGAAAGCACAAGTCTTGTTTCTAGGCACAAAGTCACTCCCCCAGCTGTTTCTAATCCCTTATATACCGTTGCTTTTATTTCAGCTATTTTATAATAAATAAGAATTATGGCTGATTTTGAATTCTGTCTGTTCTCAAGGGAGACAGATGGCCATATATATCAGTTTATACATTGTTGTAACAAGAGCGGCAGGGCTGCGTCCCCGGCACCCGGCCGCCCACATGGCTTAGCTTATGCCCCGAAATAATTACATGGAAACTGTATTTTTTTTAATCACTGTCTGGCCCATTATTTTTGGCCTCTTATTGGCTAGCTCTTACATATTGATCTAACCCATTTTTAATATTTTGTGTAGTACCACGAGCTGGCTTACCAGGGAGAATCTTAACCTGCGTCTGTCTGGAGTGGGAGAATCATGGCGACTCCTCACTCGGCTTTTTTTTCCCAGCATTCTGTCTGTTTACTCCACCCACCTAAGGGCTGGCCTATAAATGGGCCAAGGCAGTTTCTTTATTAAATGAAAGTAACTCCTCCATCAATACATGCTAGGCAACTTTGAGAATTGCCTCAAAATTTTATGTCTTATTTGAAGCCCAAACTTTTTTACATGGTCCTTTAAAGGAATAGGTAGTGTTAATTTACGAGATTAATGATAGAAAAGAGAATCTTCCTTTAGCAGGAGAGTAGACCAATAAAATTTATGATGGTGATTTTTATGTTGAAAAAAAAATCTAATAATAATAATTTAAAAAGTGAAATTCTGCTCTTGGCATTCCTCAGTTGCCCTTAGTTCTTTGTTTATGGCTAGGATTCCTGAACCTCTTCCTTCCATGATTTTGTCCTCCATGCTCACTCAGGTTTTATTTAAGTACACATATTGGTAGGCTTCAGGGAATTAGCCTCTCCGACTTTTTAAGAAATAACCTCACAGCAAACTTCTGTGTGATAGGGTTGAAGAGAATAAAGGGAAAAGAAGGGAAAAATGATGTAATTGTAAATAATTTTTACATATAGATATATGAAAATAAAACAAAATGACACATATTTAATATATCACATGATTTTATTTTGCTAAATTATTAAACCCGGCTTAAATTTATTCTTTTTTTTCAGTTCCCACAACAATGTTTGGGGTTTAAAGATGTCCTCTTTGCATTAACTTAAACTAATACTTAAAATGCTTTTTATCATGTAACCACTAATTTGAAATACACTTCAGAAAGAACTTCAATACAGTGGAATTTACGAAGTACAGAGTGGGAAAGAACTATCAGGAATTACTAATGTTCTCTTATCATGATCGTATGAATTAAAGTTCTGGAAACATAAAAAAATCAATAGATATTTAACTGCAAAGGAAAAACATTACCAATCAGGTAATAGAATTCTTCTAGAAGGCATATATGAGTTGGGAAAAGAGGCTTGTTTTGGGAATTCCTTCAGCCAATAGCCTTTAAGATACCTGCCCACTTTGGGCGTGGCCTTGTGTAAAATAAAGGCCCCTTTGCTGCTCGATTTGGTTCCCCTTCCCATGCAAAGGACTATGGATCACTCCTCTTACTATAAGTTTATCCCCAAATAAATAAACCTTTATTAAACCTTTATTATACTCAATTCCGGGCTATTACGGAACTCTTTGCTACGACAACAAACTGGTGCTCACATGGCATGATTCCACACCATTGCCAGAACCTGCCCAGATCCCTGCACATGGCCTCCTCTGACTCCATGCAGCTGAACTACCACCACAGCAGAAACTACCCTTCTGCTGCAGCTGTGCATGGTACCAAGGTGACTTGGCAATTTCCTGCCAGCTTGTAACCTTGTGGGTTGGTCCCACCTACTAAGGGGTTACTGCTGCCCAAGCTTTATCCCACAACTCCTCTGTCTTCTCTGGCCCATGCGTCTTACTGCCACTACCCAAGCTAGGAACTGCTTCTGAGGTCCAGCTGCTGCCAGGCTATTCTGCTCAGGCCAAGCTCTGACCCTGGAAGCACTAACCCTGCACCTGGAACACGGGCTTGCATTCCCAGTTCAGATTCACTAATGCCTGGCCCGAGCTTCATCCAGTAACCTCCCAGCTCTCAACTGCCTACAAGCTGTGGGCTCCTTGACCTTCTACCCAATCCAGATCTTCTCTGTATGTGAGTGTGCTGCCCTTAAGTATTTAAATAAATTTATTAGTAATTTTAAGTCTCAGGTAATTGAGGTACTGATCTAGGACCCACCTTACTTCCACAACTACGACACCTGTTGGCCAATCAAGATCATTACACCTATAACAATTTTCTGAAAATTATCCTGAGGTAACCTAATTTGATTAAAAAAATAATAAATTTGAAAATTGTAAATCAACCACAAGATAATTGCAGACAATACCACTATAAAAGAATTTAACAACCTTTTTTTTACTTCTATGGATGGATTCTCAAGAGCAATTTGCCCTATCTAGTACACACATTTTTGGTCATGGTGGTTATTAGTTTTGGCCTTCATATTATATCCTTATAGAAAAAGCTTTGATAACAGAGTCAAGAATGAGAAGCTTTTAGAAATGATACAGTCTTTACAGACTGGTACTGAGGAGTAAACTGAAAGAATTCAGATTGTTGAAATTGACAATAAAAAAATCTGCTAAAAAGTTAGCAGATACAAAATCCCTCCAAGATGGCAATATACATGTCATCAAAATAATCCCTCAGGATAAGAAGATATTAATGGACAAATTTACAACCTTGGAATCACATATGCAGAATTATAACCAGAAATTAATAGATTTGATGAAATTATTAGAAATATTAACAGGTCGAAAGATTCAGGCTTTACAAAAGACAGTGATAAAAAGATTTGAATCAATTAAGGAACTTGTCATAACTGATAAGCAAGGAGAGGAAGTACAGGCGAAGGATTTAGCATCACCAACACCTGTTGGCAGAGGCTGCTCATTCATTACTGGCCACTCAGACTCAAATTAACCACACAGAAACTATATTAGTTGCAATATTGTTTGGAGAGTACTTTAAGTGCATTTCTGGCTAACTCATATCTAAAATTAATCCATTTCTATTAATGTTTGTATCACCGTGTGGCTGTGGCTTACTGGCAAGGTTCCAATGCGTCTGTCTATTGTGGGTGGCTACATGACTGCTCTCTGACTCTGCCTACTCTCTGTAAATATGTCTTTCAACCTGGTTTTACTCTGTTAAGACACTGGCTGAAAGCAGTTTCTTTATTTACCAATGGCAACAAAACATATTCACAACATACATCATCTCCCACATGACCTCCCCTTTTCTGTCTAAATAAAACCATAGCAAGATACATATCAAAACTATCAAACAAACCTTTACAGTTATAATATTTATACCTAATTTATTATTTATCATAACGATGGAGACCTATAATTGTAACTATCTATTCTTCAACTCCATTAAAGACCCCCAGAAGGATATAATATTACCTAAGTTAACAGGAAGTGCATTATAAACAATTTCCAAAACTCTAGAATTGACAGAGACATTTACTGCTGGGCCAGTCACTCAAAGTTCTTCTGTAATGTTGCGGGCACACATCTTCAGCCTATAGGCCCATAGTCTCCAGCAGACTTTTCCACAGAGCAGGAAATTTCAAAGGCAGTTCCACCTATACTGGCAGTTTGTCAGTCACTTTGTTTCTGTGTCCTGCAGAATGTCTAGCAAACTCTTTCATGAAGCAGGAACACCAAACGACTCTCACTTTCCTTAGGCAACTGTGGCAGTCATTTTTCTGTGGGTCCTGCAAGTCCAATTTATTCAACATAACATCAAGCAGTCCACACAAGCAAAGGTTCTTGTCCAAAGGGCTAGAAAACTCCATAAAGAACCTCTCTGATGTTCATCTTCCCCTTGAAGTAGATTGGTGCTGCCAGGAGCAGATGTGCCTCATTGCCATGAAAAAGCCTAAGGTATTAAAACATTTCATAGGTCTTTGAAAGGTTTGAACATTGTCTATCTAACTGAAATATATCTCTATATATCTAGAAAACCTAACTAACATGACTACAATTGACTATTATAGATGACTATCTATTAACTTGTATTTCTTAATTATACATTACATTTTTAAATGAGCTGCACAGATGCAATACATTAACCAAGAGCAGAAATATACAAATAACCCGGATTCTCTGAACATGGTGGACAATGAGGGCTGCTGAGAAGCCAAGAACAAGGGCACTGGGTTTTGATCCTACTGCATGTACTGGCTTTGTGGGAGCCTAGGCTGTTTGGGTGCTCACCTTCCTAGACCTGGATGGAGTGGGGAGGACCTTGGACTTCCCACAGGGCAGGGAACCCTGACTGCTTTTCCAGCTGCGGAGGGAAGGGGAGTTAATTGGGGGAGGGGGAGGGAAATGGGAGGCGGGGGCGGGGAGGAGGCAGAAATTTTTAATAATAAAAAAAAACAAGTCAAGCAAAGAATAAAAAAATGTTCTTAAATTTGTATCAATAAACCAATATCCACACTAATGCAAATTTCTATAGCATATCCCCCTTTAAATGTAAACAAACATTTATAAACAATCATTTAGAGAATTTGGGCTTAGTTCTCACCAAACTCCAAACTGCTTCCCGCTTTTTGTTGGACAAAGTAATTTTTAATTACACTATACATTTCTACCTCTGATCAAGATACATATATATATATATTTAACATTTTGATGCCATTTCACTTATTTGCTACACATTTGTTTAAAGATTAATTTTTAATATGAAACCTTAGACTTTAAACTATATAGGTACTAAGAATTAGACGACCATAGTCATCCATGTTTGTCATACTCACTTAGACTAATCAGGTTCTTTAGATGTATACCATAAAGCATTTAATTCATAGGAATTAGAATTTTGCAAAAATGCGTATATTAAACAAAGTAGAAAATGTAATTAATGGGACACTGAAGCAATTAATTGTCTAAAATTCAAATTTATATGTTTCATCTGACGGATAATTCAAAATGTTTTGTACCCCATTCACTAAGTCATCTCAGGAACTTTCAAAATTTGTCAAAAAAATGCAGCTGAAAACCAGTCTGCACATTTCATAGATAACTTAATTACAAACAATAAAATTTTTTCAGCTATCTAAGAATTTCTTAAGCAATTTAGGATAAGAATATGAGGTAATAGTTGCATTAGCTTCCTAGGATAATACATGCAATTATAGAATTATAGAAACCAGAATTCCCATTTTAATTATGACAACATTTATTGATTATTTTTTCCTGCTCAATACTACTACTTGCTAGTAATCTTATTCTTAGAAGAAGTGGTACATATTGGGGAGATTATATGCAGATATTTAAATATCTAGCAAATGCAACATGTTTACAAATAATACTTTTCATAGACCATAAAAATTGTATGTCCTATCTACACTAATTTGCCTTGAATTACTTTAGAATTGTCATGTAATATGCCTCTAAAGACAATGAACAAAATCTTTATAAAATCTGTACCAATTTAGAAAACGTCAAATAAGCATATAAACAAAGAATATACATTTGACACAACAAATCGCATAACTACCCTAATACAAGACTGAGGTTGGAAAGTGAGACACTTACTTTGTGTTGACAAGTGCAATTTGTAGTTGACATTAACTGTAAAGAATTTCTTCCTTGTTTAGAAAATACCAACTGTTATGTCTCTAAGATTTTTCTAGTCTAGCTAATCAACTACTGGAAACTGAAAAGCTCCTGAGACTCAGCACTGGCATTGGTTGGAACCAAAGATAATTAGGTCTGCAAATGTTTAACAATTAGATCATTCTTCCCAAATACTTAGGCTCAATCATTCAAAGGGATCTAGGTCAGCTCTTAAATTAATTGGACCTTGGGAGCTCAGTCCAGTGCTCCAATGTGGGTCTCTGTCTCTATCTCCATCCATCGCCAGATGAAGGTTCTATGGTGATATGCAAGATATTCATTAGTATGGCTATAGGATCAAGCCATTTCAGGCTCTCCTCTCCTCAGCTGCCCAAGGACCTAGCTGGGGACATCTCTCTGGACCCCTGGGAACCCCTCTAGAGTCAAGACTCTTGCTAACCCTAAAATGGCTCTTTATTAAGATATATACTTCCCTGCTCCCATATCCACCCTTCCTTTATCCCAACCATCCCATTCCCCCAAGCTCTCCCAATTCTCCCCTTCTCACTTTTCTCTCCCCATCTCCCCTTTCCCCAATCCCACCCCATCCCCCAGTTCCTAATTTTTGCCCAGCAATCTTGTCTACTTCCAATATCCAGGAGGATAACAGAGACCCACATTGGAGCACTGGACTGAGCTCCCAAGGTCCAAATGAGAGGGAGAACAAGAGCAAGGAAATCAGGACCGCGAGGGGTGCACCCACCCACTGAGACAGTGGGGCTGATATAACGGGAGCTCAACAAGGCCAGGTGGACTGGGACTGAAAAAGCATGGCATAAAACCGGACTCTCTGAACATTGCGGACAATGAGGGCTGCTGAGAAGCCAAGGAAAATGGCACTGGGTTTTGATCCTACTGCATGTACTGGCTTTGTGGGAGCCTAGTCTGTTTGGATGCTCACCTTCCTAGACCTGGATGGAGGGGGGAGGGCCTTGGACTTCCCATAGGGCAGGGAACCCTGGCTGCTCTTAGGACTGGAGAGGGAGGGGAAGGGGAGTGGGGGGTGGGGGGTCGGGGGAGGTGGAGGGAAAAGGGAGGCTGGGAGGAGGCAGAAATTTTTAATGAAAAAAAAATTGACTGAAGTTGGTAGATCATCCCAATATGGTACAATATTAATGTATTTCTAAAGTTAAATGTTGAATATATTAATTAGATTCAGTTTTAAAAGACGTAATGCAATAGGGAGCATTGTGAGCGTCCCAAGCTTCTGCTTACCTACATCCCAACAGGATGTTCATAAGTGGTAAATAAATTTTCCAGTCATGCTGCATTTAACAAATATTATAAAACCTAAAGTTTGACTTAATTAATTCAATTTTATTATCATATCTGTCACATTGGATTAGTCAACAGTAGCAGTAAATTTAACTTCCAAGTTTATGGTTTATGACAAGGATTCCCAGACTGCATCAAGTTTTTTTAAATACAAAAGATAGAACTCCAGTGGAACTCAATATATTTTTTATTATACCATAGGATATTTGACTGACAGAAAAGTCAAACCGTTTTTACGATTTAGATAAAATTTTTGTTTTTTTACAAAGTACTGAAAAAAACTTCAGTTCTGATTTTTAGTTTTCAATCTCACATTTAATAAATTACACTGTCATCTACAAAAGATCATAATCAATGTTACAAATTAATGTTTAGAACTCATCAATCAAACTGTGGTGCACTTTTAAATATTTGAAATATATCTTATTTTCTTAGTAATACAAACTACTACATTTATGTGGTCAGATTAAATTAATTGCCATAAGCAGCAGTAGTAACAGTTGTCAAGAAGTGATAAATAAATTATTTATGTCAATAAGAGCAGGGAACCATGGATTTCGGTTGGCCTAGCTGCCCTGAGAGGCAGGTGCTGTAGGTTTATTAGGTTACAGTTCATGGCTCCTGGAGCACAATGTACCTTCCAGTTCTTGAGAAACTGGTCTTAGATATTAATCTTGTGTACCCGATATGGCTGGCAGACTTCACTGTCTCCTGGAAACAATTGTATTAATCCTGGAAAATGGCACTATATTATGTTTCTGATAAAGGAATGAAAGGTCTGATTGTGCTTTAAAAATTATCACAGCTTCAATTGTGCTGTGGTGCCTCCAACCAAAGCCTGGTTTAATTCCTTGTGTTCATATCAGGTGACCTTGACCCAGTAAGTAAGTCCAGGTGGTTAGAAATATGTATTAAGATCTTAGAAAATGGCATTCATATAATTTATTTTGTAATACTGGATCCCCATTAAATGCCAAAGCACTTATTATATGGATATGTAATGAGTAGAGTTAAACATTTTTGCCAGAGCCCTCCTTTTTAAATTATTTACATTTCTCAACTGGTCTTTTTTGTTCAATTGTACTTTTTATTAGCAAGCTCATTCCCTTGGAGGTTGTACATTTTATAGGGATAATACATAACTATTTTAATATATAGTGAATGCTATTTAACTATAATATTTTCATAATTCATGGCATTTATATAGATCCTAAACTAACTGATAACTTGCTTTAAGGTGTTTTAAGATATTCAACATTAGCATTAATATACATCATTTCTGTCTGCTAAATTTTAGCACATTTGACACAAATTTTATATAAAATCAGGCAATTCTTGAGATTCTGAGATCCTAGTTTTTACACTGTGCGCATCTGAATTAAGTTTATGTAGTAAGGAGCATCGGACCGCTTTCCGCCACCCCAGCTCCCAGCCACCTGGCTAGCTTATGCCCTGAAATAACAGCACATAAATTGTATTCTTTTAAACACTGCCTGGCCCATTAGTTCCAGCCTCTTATTGGCTAACTCTCACATCTCTATTAACCCATTTTTAATAATCTGTGTAGCCCCATGAGGTGTGGCTTACCAGGAAAGATCTTAACCTATGTCTGTGTCTGGTGGGAGAATCACGGCAACTGACTGACTCGGCTTTCTTTCTCCCAGAATTCTGTTCAGTCTACACCACCTACCTAATTTTCTGTCCTATTAAAGGGCCAAGGCAGTCTCTTTATTTAACCAATGAAATTAACACAAAACAGAAGAATCTCCCCCATCAAGTTTAGTTAATTTTTAAATGCTATTTAACATTAACATTACTAACATTACAATTGTTCATTTTGACAATCAATGTAATTGTATTTAAATTGAGCAGGTAGACATGTGTGCCTCTGGAGATATATATGAAGGCATTTAAACCAGGGAGGTTTGCCTTAGGTTAGAGCTTCTTCTCTGAGGGTGGCTGCCACCATAGTGCTCTATTTCCTGATTATGGACTGAGTATGACCAGCTATCATGGACACGTCATTATTTCACCCTTAAGTTACTTTTGTCATATTTTCAAAAAAGAAGAAAAATAGCTAATATATTTCAACATTTGCAAATTGATCTGCTACATGAAATTAGACAAATTTTTGTGATAAAGGAAAATAGGGCATCTAACTAGAATGGTTCTGAAGGATGAGGCTGGTTGATTAACAGACAACACAATGTTCCTAAATTTTATCTGAGGAACCTTATTACAAATCTCTAAACAATACTTTCAAACATGTCAGCAAAGTGTGCTTCTTTTGAAATTTTATAAATATTATCTTTATTATTTGCAATTCATTTACATTCTAATTTCACTTCTGTTATAATTTTTAAAAATGGCAGGTGGTGGCCTTGGCAGGTTTGAGTCTAGATGCTCTAGGGCGGGTGAGGGAGAGATACACCATACAGACAGCATTCACATGAAGACTTTTATTGGGGGGGGGGTAAGTGAGAAGGGAGAGCAAAAGAGTGTGTAGAGTGACCTAATGGGGGGAGAGAGAGAGAGAGAGAGAGAGAGAGAGAGAGAGAGAGAGAGAGAGAGGAGCTGAGGAGGACAGAAGAAACGTGAAAAGGAGAGAGGAAGAGAACAAGAGACATGGAAGGGGAAAAAGAGGAAGTGCAGATGCAACCACGTGGAGAGAAGATAAGGATAGAGATAACTCCCTCATCCCAGACCTCTTGGTCTAGGAGGACACAACCAAATACAAGCCCAATATGGGGAGTAAGTATGGGTGGGAAAACCATTATGTTCCATGACCATTATGGTGAGCAAGTACAGGGTGGGGGAAATGGAAGAGAGAGAGACAGGTAGAAAGGTTCATGACCTGGGAAGAGAAGCAGATCTGAAGAGGTAAGGGTGGCAAGAAACAGGCTGGTGTGAATGTCATGCAGGCCACCTGAATCAAAGGTGACATCCGGACATGGCTGTCATCAAAGGTCAAGTTTTGGTCTGAGGCTCTGAAGCATTGAGGGAACTTGATGATTCATACTGATGTCTGTGGGTTCTGTTGCCTCCTCCTGTCTAGTCTCTGGAGTAGATGGGTACTGCTAAAACAATGATCTTATGCACAGTGAGGAACATCATAACTGGCATAAACTAGTCTTTCATCTGTTTCATTTTCCAAGTAATAGGACACCAACTGTAACTGCCAAGAAATTCAGTACTTTTAGATTCAGGACTATTAGTATCTGTTGTATTTAATATTAATATTTTAATATATTACACAAAACATATTAAGAGCTTATAGGTTGTGTCAACCAAAACAAAACACACTCTGTCCATCTTTTGCTGTTGTTGCTTAAAATAAATTCTTTTTTTGTAGCTTTGGTGCCCATCCCGGAACTAGCTCTTGTAGACCAGGCTGGCCTCGAACTCCCAGAGATCCGCCTGCCTCTGCTTCCCGAGTGCTGGGATTAAAGGCGTGCGCCACCACTGCCCGGCTTAAAATAAATTCTTAATTAAAATAGAATTATATCACTTCACCCTCATTTCCTCGCTCTAATCCATCTCATTTATCTCCCACTATCAATTTGATAGTCTCTTTATTATTATTATTATTATTATTATTATTATTATTATTATTATTACATACATGTGTATATGCAC
Source organism: Chionomys nivalis (assembly GCF_950005125.1). Classification (NCBI taxonomy): domain Eukaryota; kingdom Metazoa; phylum Chordata; class Mammalia; order Rodentia; family Cricetidae; genus Chionomys; species Chionomys nivalis. The sequence goes on from NC_080088.1 coordinate 26,761,513, forward strand.
AAAAATAGAAATGCAACCTGCTGGTCTGTTTCTGTCTTTTATGTGTGTCTTAGTTAAGTTTTTTTTTTTTTTATTGCTGCGAAGAGATACCATGATCACAACAACTCTTTCAAAGAAAAACTTTTAACTGGGGTGGCTCATTTACAGTTGTAGAGGTTTGACTCTTTATCATCATGGCAGGAAGCATGGCAACATGCAAGAATGGTGCTTGAGAACTAGCAATAAGTCCTATGTCTCACAGGCAACAGGAAGTAATAAGAAACTGCAAATTCCATCTCCACAATGACATTCTTCCTCTAACAAGGCCATACCCACTCCAACCAGCCACACCTCCTAATAGTGCCACTCCTTGTGTACTTTTGGAAGTCAATTACATTCAAACTACAAAATGTGTCTATAGTTGTATGTCCGAAAACATTGTTTTGGACAATCAATAAGGAGGCTCATTCCTGGAAGACATGTAGTTTCTTTATTCCAGATGTCATTTGATGCCTGTAGTTCATTGTCTAGGACAGGGACTCCCTAGTTTTTCCCAGTTCGATATTACATGTTTTGCTATTGCTGTTGTTTTGGTATTGTTTATTCAGACACTCCTAGGTACACTATTGTACTGCAGGTTTGGTGGTATTCTCGAACATAGACTCTCTTCCATCTCTTTCCAAAGGTTCCCTGAGCCATAGACACACAACAAAAGAGATGTAATATAGATGCATCTGTTGTGCCATGCTCGTCATGATCAATTGATCCCTGAATCCTGTCCATTGGTCACTTTCTGAGATAGTTTCCATTTGATATAAAGAGAAGCTTCTTGATGAGGGGTTGTATCTACATGCCCTTCATGTAAGTCTGTGGACTTAAGGGTAAGACTTGAGATGTGGTAAGTCATTATGCTAGCCTAGAAAAGTGAGAGTAGTAGATTCTTTTCAAACGTCCATGACTTTATCGTTCCCAGGAAGTTGGCTAGTTTTCAATGCCAAGTATTAATTCCCTCCTGTTAAGTGAGCTTCAAGTCCAATTAGACAGTCGTTGGTGACCACCAATATCTGAGTTTTATTAATGATACCTTTTTGGATACCTTACCAAGCTGATCATTGCTGTGACTCATAGGTGATTTGACTATGTATGACTGTTTGTTTTCCTCTTTTACCAATTTATTTTTGTGTCACTTTCTGTTTCTATGGAAATAGATGGCAGAAAAGAGACACAGGAGATCCAGCTGGAATCCTCCAAGTCTGTGCCCTAAGTGTGTGCTGTTTTAACCAATAAGGACCCAGTCTCAAGCCCTAGTAGGCAACCACGAGATACATTGATAGTCTATATTGTTTTGGGAGTCACTTTTCTGAACAACTAGTCAATAAGAGGTTCTCATTGCTAGCACTAGGGGAAAGGGTTATTAATCTAGCAGTCTTGTGGAAAATATCATCAGTCCCAAGGTGACTTAACCACCATGGTGTGTGTGTGTGTGTGTGTGTCTGTGTGTGTGTGCCTGACCATGTATCTGTCTGTCTCTCTGTGTGTTTTGTCTGTGTGTGTGTGTGTGTCAGTGTTTGAGTCTCTGTGTGTATCTGTGTGTGTGTCAGTGTCTGAGTTTCTGTGTGTGTAAATGTGTGTGTGTGTCAGTATTTGAGTGTGTGTATGAGTGTGTGTGGAGTGTTTTTCATCCTCATCCCTTTCCTTAATTGTAGTAAAATTAATTTTGCAATGCCCTTCCACTTCTTGCCTAGTCTCTCTGAATGCTTGGCAAACATTATGACTGCTAAGGTTGGTACCTTAGTTCACTGTGCTATGTTCTTTAAATGAAGGAAATTTTCTAACACATCTTCTCACTATTAAGTTCCCTACCCAGTCACTACCACTCTAATAATTAAGGCTAATTTCAGTTTTCACAGAATATCTCTCCTATATGTGTCCATATTCAAACCAGCTAGAAATACTTTGTAATATGCTAACTTCTATTTAACCGTAAACGACTTATTAGGAAAGGTCACTGATGTCAAAGTGATCACATAAAAATATGGGTATAGAGTAGCACCATCCAGCCCAGAATGTGCATAGAGCTTTGGAAAGAGAAAGTCAATGTCATATTCTTCATGTTTCAAAGAATTCTGTACCTAGCATCTAATACTAAATATGCAAAGAAGGGCATTCCCAAAAATATATCATGACATTTTTGGTAAATTAAGATAGAATGTGTTGTGCATTAGGAGTGACACATAATTTATTATTGTTTAAGTGCAAGATTTGTTGAAGGGAGTTCCAGGAAATCAATCCAGATAGGTGACAAGAAAAGAAACTTGAGGAAGCATTTTTGACATATCATAATCAAATGGCTTTAAAGTATAGTGTGGTAAAGAAATATTAATGAAAAACTGACAGATTAAAAAAAATAGAAAGATATAAAGTAAAACAAACACAAGAGTGGAAGAAGATATTGTCTCAGAATTCAATCACGGCAGAGGATAAGAGAAAAGAATCCTGGATATTTTAAAGAGTAATGTTCAAATGCTACGATATTACTCTCAGTAAACATGTTCTTGATTTGATGTGATGCAATAAGCTGTTTGACTTTTTTGTGTTAAAAAAATGGAAAAGAGTCAAAATAAAATTAGATCAAGGCACACAAGTCTGAATATATTTTATCAACACTTTAAATTTTACAACCCGTTTGAGTCCAGTAGAATAGAAAATTTTGGTTTCTATAAGTGTGTGATATTTAAATAAGAGCCAATAATAAAATAAAGTGAGGGAAATAGAAAAGTTAATATTTTAGAAGAAAAACAATAAAAGTGAAATACCACAGTAAAAATGATTTGTTTAGTAATAATGTAAATAATAGAAACATTTTAAACCTTCCCATATAAAATGCTTATTAAAAATGAAAGTAAAAGCTTTATTCTTCATTCATGGTATAATGAGATATGCAGAAATATTTCAGACATTGAGAATTTGGTTAGGTAACTCTATATAAGAGAAGCAAATAAAAGTCAAGTGGACTTTTGGGTAAGATGGCATAAAAGTTACCCCATAAACAAGAAGGCTGTATGAGACAGAATATTCTCTGTTCTAAGGAGAAAAAGGAATTTTTGAAGAAACTCACAAAGAAGCAATAGAGTAGCAGACAGGTGATTCACTGTGAAAAAGCCAAAGCAGACACACATCCAGCTGTGCAGGCTACTCATCTTCTTGGGATGGGTTGGGGGAGGAGGAGGCTCACCCCAAAGGAAAGTCACACAGCCAAAGAACAAAAGATTGGTACTCCTGACCTCAACATACGCCCACAGCCTGCACAAGCTGTGGTGCTGTTACAGTTTTTAGTGAGATAGTAATTTCTTCAAAGGATATGCCAGCAGTGGAGAGGAATCCAATTTGTCACTCCATAAATCAGAAGGCAGTAGGCAGAAACCATTTTAAAAGGGATTCAAAAAAAAAAAAAAAAAAAAAAAAAAAAAACCAAAAAACTAAAGCCCCCTGGTAGCCTGGGAACAGGGATAACTGCAAGTCAGGAGGCTTGGATTTAACCTAATACAACCCCAGGGACAGAGATAGTCCTGGGAGGCAGCTGTGGTGTGTGAGAAACATGGGAAATGACAGGTGTAAAGAGAAACCTTCGGGGGGTCAGCTAAGGCAATGAAGTGCATAACCATTTCCTTTGTGGCCGGGAGGAGATATCATCATCTGAGGATAACACTGGTGTTTGAATATCCCGAGACCAAGGTCAGGACTCATCAATCTGCCTTTCAGTGTTGTAGAGACTATGAATTGAAGAGCATGGCCCCCACCGTGACAACACTTACTATGAAGATGGTCTATACTCATTCTACCGTTGTTTTGCTTCTTACTTTGCTGTTTTACATGGGAGACATATCCAAGATAGGACATCACTCACTTTGCTGTTTTACATGGAAGACATATCCAAGATAGGACATCACTCACTCCATAGAGAATGATCTGTGGAGTTCAGGAAGAGGGAGGTAACTTGTCTAGGTCACAGAATGGAAAGGTAAATGTGGCCACAAGACGCCTCTGGTATGCAAAGAAGGCGAGCACTTAAAAAAACAACTCTGTAATTGTCTAATACAGATTAAGCTCAGCATAAACCATAGAAATAACTAGATTCCAAAAACTCAAGTTATCTAATTGCATAGACAAGGATGCCCATCATCAAGGATACAAATAATCGCAAATGCTAACATGAATATATATATATGGAGCTGGTAGAATGTAACTAGTATAGACACTTTGAAAGTAACTTTTGAGGTTACAAAAAAAAACCCCTAGAAATAGAACTATCGTGTTAACTAGCTATATGCTAGCCATATAACTAAAGGAGTCTATCTCCTAATACAGAAAATCATGCATATCCATGTGTCTTGTAGCTTTCATAATAGCTAGGAAATAGAAGCAGCCTAGATGTCCATTAACTGATTAATAAATAATGACAATGTTGAACATATGCACAATAGAATTTTATCCAGCTCTAAGGAAAAATATAACTAAGAAGTTTTCACATAGGTGAATAAAAATGGGGACAAAAACACTAAATCAAGTAACCCAGGCTGTGTTTTGATCCTAACTTCAACCCATTATTTTAATGTGTTTAACCTGGAGTACCTCAAGAAATCAGGAAACTTGAAAAGGGATAGTGTGTGCAAATTAAGAGAAAAGATAGACATAGCATCTAGATGGAAAGGGGTAGTAACAGAGGCAGAAAAATTCAAACAGGGAGATAATGGAGGTTAAGAAAGATGAGATAAGATAGTTAATCAAAATTATGAAAGAGCCACAGAGAAACCTAGTCTGGTTAACCAATTTAAAATTATAAAGAGAGTTTCTTGACAGAGAACTGACAAGGCTAGGTAATGTTGTTAATAGAATTAATACATTTTTAAGCATTAGTGCCAGCTGTGAGCTAATTGCATAGGAATTATTGATCAAGGAGACTACAGAGGCTCCCAAAACAATGCAAACTTTGACATGACTCTTGACTACCTATTAGACCTATTTGATAATTCCCACTAGATGAAAATACCACATATCTTATCTTGAATGCAAAATTATTGAGAAATAAAGCTGATATTGAACTAAAAGCTTCTGCACTGCTGGTTGGCTTTCATGGTGCCAGATGATACACAATACCTGGGAGAAAAGATAGCAACAGTTCTACCTAACTGTGACTATGAATTACAATGCTAACCTACCAGGCAATATATGTCCATTGTTCCAGCAGTAGCTCAACTGCTGTGGGAGTAACTTAATGTCTCCCTGGTTGGATGTGAGATTCACTCCAAAGGAAGAAATGAAATCTAGAAATGTAAAACCTGTCAAAATCCCAAACTGAGGAGGTCATAGACCTTAGAAGAAAACTTAATGATGCTCAACAAAATTGATATAACATCAAGCCCACTTCTAAACACAAAGACTATTGTAAGTCTTAATGAGAGAAATAGAATTAAAATTAGTATTTAGAGTTATTATTGAAGTACATATATTAATTCTTCTCATTTTTGTTTTCTCATGTTTTCTTAGACCTCTTTAACTGAATAATTGCAATGGTAAAAAAAACACTCCCAGAAGACGCCAGCTATTCAATGAAAGTCACACTACAAGGCATGGAATACCCCCTATGAGTTGTGGGTCAGGGAGGCCACAGGGGTTTACCAAGCAACCATGGCTCTTATTATTGCCCATCATTACCAACAACACATATTTGCTGCAGGACAGAGAAATCAATCTCTAACTGACCAGTAAAATTCCTCTCTGTTGGCAAGTTTTCATCGTAATGTACAGTGTTTTGTAGGCTGCTAAGGGAAAAAAGACATCAGTGGTATTACTTAGCATAGGACCCTGCAATTCATAATGCTGACCTTCCAGGCAAGATTTGCTAGCTGGTATATAATCTCACAATTATTATGTGTAACTAAGTCCACTCTGAACAGGAGGGATTTTCCTACCTGGCTCAATAATCTTGACCAAAGCTAATGTCTAGAGAGATCAGAGGCTTATGATTCAACCCTCTGTTATTATTTTGATATCATGTTATATAGTATTGCTTTCGAAATATTTATATTGAGAATTTTATCAGAGAAGCATCTTTTTGTAGTGGACAGTAGTCAATATAGAGATACATAACTGGCAAAAGTGCTCTGAGAATAAAAGACTAAGCACTCAGTCTTAAAAGGCATCTTTATCAACTCTCTTTCCTCTAAGGCACAGGGAACATCATGGAAGAGGAGGCAGGAAGAATTTAAGTGATAGAGAATGGGGCATCGTACTGTCTTATGCTGTTTTCTGGACAAAGCATGACTATAGCACTCTTACAGTCACAGTAATTGTGGTTATCTGTGAAATATCTGCACAGGAGGAAGTCAACTCCAAGGCCAACATAGGCAGGGAAGGTCCCCTCCAGGAGCCACACCTAATTGAGAATCTATTGGGAATGATAGCTTCTGAAGATGAAAAATTATTCTCTTTTGTACGGACACTTGGAGGTTTCCCATGCTCCAAGGAATGTCTGACATCAAAAGACAAACGGGCAGAACAAATCAGACTTTGACAGTTATCAAAACACAAAACTATAAAAGAAGAAAAAAAGAGGAAGACATAAAGTTGGTAGGGGGAAGAACTAGTGTTTATGATAGCAAATTGAAGGAGGAAATTGGGGTGTATATCATCACATTTCATTGTACATTCGTATGAAATTCTCAAGAATAAATATGTATTTAAAAAGTAGTTATCTAAGAAAGTCAGTAACTCTAACAACTGCATTAATGACTATTAAAAAATCTATCATGTTCTTATGTATGTGATAATTGAACAATATGAAAAGACTCTTTTTCATATGATTTTTTTTTCTTAGGAAAGCACTGCTTACCCAGAGTTAGTTGAAAAGGAAAACAACAACGAACCAGGCATCAGTAGCATAAAGATACATTATATAATGAGTATAAAAAAAAAAACAATTTTTCCAACACAAAATCTTTCTCAATTTTCCTATCTTCACTTGAACAGTATAAGATAGAAGTGAGATGTTGGGGTTTACAATTCTAAAACTTCATAGAGGTAGTTAATAATCATCATGATTACTAAGAAAAGTAATCAGTATTTCAAAAATAAAAGTAATGTAACATCTTTTGAATAAGCCTTTAGAATTTTCTTCTTATTTATTTATTTATTTATTAAAGATTTCTGCCTCCTCCCCGCCACCACCTTCCATTTCCCTCCCGCTCCCCCAATCAAGTCCCCCTCCCTCAACAGCCCTAAGAGCAGTCAGGGTTCCCTGCCCTGTGGGAAGTTTAAGGACCTCCCACCTCCTTCCAGGTCTAGTAAGTGAGCATCCAAACTTCCTAGGCTGCCACAAAGCCAGTACATGCAGTAGGATCAAAACCCAGTGCCACTGTTCTTGACTTCTCAGCAGTCCTCATTGTCCGCTATGTTCAGCGAGTCCGGTTTTATCCCATGTTTTTTCAGACCCAGTCCAGCTGGCCTTGGTGAGTTCCCGATAGATCATCCCCATTGTCTCAGTATGTGGGCGCACCCCTCGCGGTCCTGAGTTCCTTGCTCGTGCTCTCTCTCCTTCTGCTCCTGATTTGGACCTTGGGATTTCAGTCCGGTGCTCCAATGTGGATCTCTGCCTCTGTCTCCTTTCATCGCCTGATGAAGGTTAATATCCAGGAGGATGACTATATGTTTTTCTTTGGGTTCACCTTCTTATTTAGCTTCTCTAGGATCACGAATTATAGGCTCAATGTCCTTTATTTATGGCTAGAAACCAATTATGAGTGAGTACATCCCATGTACCTCTTTTTGGGTCTGGCTTACCTCACTCAGGATAGTGTTTTCTATTTCCGTCCATTTGCATGCAAAATTCAAGAAGTCGTTAGAATTTTCTTATTGTCCTGTGACATTTTGTTGAAAGACTAGAATATCTCCCTTTCTTATCAAAGATTCTCATGATTATGTGCATCTCAATAAAATATGTTTTGTAATTTTGTTAGAAATTTACTTTTTCTCTATAATTTTAACATCCACCTAATTGGACATCCAGTACAGTGGGCATGCACATCTATGCTGCTGTCCAAATCAAATTGCTCTGCAAGGTTTGGCTCCTGCTTCAATTCTGTGTACTGCCAAGCACAATAGTCTTATAGTTTAGTGGAAAATGCATTATGTATATACTCAGGCAGAGTGCTGACATCTCATTTAATTACTTGTAGTATAACAAAAAGACTAAACATCTAGGAAACAGAACCCAGCAATTCCAGTTACTCCCCTTTTGTCCTGTGGTAGCACTTATACTCTTTTTACTTCAATGTTTTACATATATTACTGATTGAGTTTTGAGCAAAAGAACAGACGATTTCTTCAAGATTTTGGTGGAAGGATCATAGCAAATTCTTTCATAGTACACTGCTAATCTGATAAGGAATAGGAAGCAAAAGTATAAAGTATGCCAAGATGGAGTAGCTACAGTGGTTTGAAAATAAACACCAACTAAAGCTGTATCACCATAGAAAATGTTTTCATTTTTGGGGAGGGTGGGTTATTTTGATGATGTGGGAGGTCCTTCTGTCTATGTGCTGCATTTATTGTTTAATGAATAAAGAAACTGTTTTGGCCTATAGCAAGGCAGAGCCTTGTTAGGTGGGGAAAACTAAACTGAATGCTAGGAGAAAAAAGACAGAGTCATATTTCATAAAGGCAGTTTATATGCACTATTTCTTTAAAAGCTAAATAAAACTAGAAGGAATTTTTGTGTTGAATCACACTTGTCAAAAATATAAAATATAGAGGAATACATGGATAAACTCTCAACAAAAATTGTGAACACACTTGAGGTAAAAAGATTTCGCCTATTTAGAATTAAAGTTTGTAACTTTTTTACTTCAATTATGTAAAATAATCAAAATTAAAATATTGCCATTTTTTCCATTTCAAACACGACATTCTATGTCTACCAATATTATGGCTCAGCATAGACTAAGCAAGAAAGTCCTTCCTTACACACACACACATATATACACACACACACACACACATATACACACCAAGAAGGCAGGGGGATTGAGGCTTGCTACATTCAATCTTTTTCTTACTCACATAGAAACCAGTTCTAGATAATATTTATTTTTGGTATATAAACATATTTCCCTAGTATAAAGTGCTAGCACAGCAAACGAAAAATGCTAATTATATTTAGTAAACAGCAACACACTTAATCCATTTTTTCAATTGCATATGTACCTGTTTGAGGATATTACTCAGAATTATAACTTTAGCTGTATTACTAATAAGCCCAGTTGAAAGTGATAGAAAGATTTGCTTTCCTGTAAGTCATTGCAAGGCAGAGCTCAGAGCATATTGAATATTAAAGAATCCAAGATTAATTATTTTTCTGCTCTCTTGAAATATGCCTGAACCCAGAAGATACCGCCATAAAAGAAACTTACTTAATTCACATCAGCTTAAAATAACTTGGCTGTGGCAAAGCATGACCAGACAGCTGCCTCCAGACCCACTTCTACATTCAGTTCATGTTTAATGAACTATTTTGGTTATATAATGAGTTATTGCTCAGCTTCTCTGGACCTGCTATCTTGAACAGCTTCCAAGGTTTGAGACTTTAAGCAAAATCACAAGGCCAAAAATTGAATATATGATTCCCAGTAATTTCCACCTTCAGCATCTAATTAAAAGATGGAGACCTAGGACGGCAGCCTTACACTGTACTGACCAGGAGCAACAGGATGCATTTCAGATAGACAGTTTCCTTCTGTTTTGTGCTCTGGTAAGCTTTTATTTAAATGTAAATATTTGACTGGAACATCAAAGGATTTCTTTTTGTGGAGTGTATATCCAATTATTGTGACAATAGTCAGCAAAGAAAAATTAATTTCATGTGAAGGGCGATAAAGCTCTAACAAAATGTGACCTTGAATACATGTATTTACACTTTTTTTTTTTTTAAAAAAAAAACTTCTTTATTGAATCTTTGGGATTTCACATCATGCAACCCAATTTTGTTCTGCTCACAGGGACCTCATATTTTCTCCTCATCCCCATGTTATCCCCATGAAAGACAACACAACAAAATAAGCAAGAAAGCAAACGAAATCAAGAAAAATAAAAGGGGGAAAATTAAACCAAAACAGAGAAAAAAAAAACAGCAAAATCTCCCTTTCCTGTCTCTCCATCACCTCATCACCTCTTCATCCATCCTGCTGGCCCCGGAAACTTCGGTGTGTCATATAGTATGCCTCTTTGTCCCACCATCTTGACTCAGTCACTCATAGGCTGACTTAGTTACACAGGAAACAGGCTTTGTTGTAAACTTAAGTTTTGAATATGAAAAGAAAAACCATTTGGGTGCAATATTTGTCATCTAAAGTCTGAAATCTTACATCTCTGAACATGGAAATTCTATCTCAGGTGTTTTTGATTAAAGATCCTTGCTGATTAGGAAACAGAAAATGCTTCATCATAAGGAAGATATTGATTATGGTTTTTCAATTTAGAGATGAAAACTGATGTAAATGGATAGAAGCAACATTGTTAGGGGTGTGTGTACAGGTGTAATTCATATTCAGATATAGAGATCTGTAAACACTGTTCAAGGGAGTTGTAAAAATTGACTATGTTAGAAAAATAGTATAGCTTGTTATAGAACCAAATGAAGAAATAATTGATTTTCCGTCCTAATAATGGATGTTACAGCAGGGTGAGGACATGTCATCTTGCTTTACACATAGCCTTAAAACTTGAGAATTAAGAAATTCAGGATACATCTTCATTAGTCTTGGAATATAGGCAAACGTACTGGAAGGCAAGGGGCTGGAAGACCGTTTTTTGTTTTTTTTTTTTTTTTTTTTTTTTTTTTTTTGACAACAGAATTCAGGGATGATACCATGCTAAGGGCAAATTGCTGAATCAATAAAAACAATTTTAATATTTTTAATACTTCTTTCGTTCTGAAGATGGATTGAGAAGACACCCCCACATCAAATTATTTCTCTCCAGAATAATCTTTACTCTCTCTTCCCAGTTGGTAATGTTGTGGGTGTTTGCTCACTGTACATTGCAACTCCTTTATTTGTGCAGATGCTTTCATCTGTTGCTACTGAATACAAATACTTTCTCTCTTTCATAACTTCACCCTTTTCAAAGTCCACTAACTTCAAGGTTACCCTCCCAATATGATGACCTTACCTTTCTCTCTCTGTCTGCCCTCCTGTGTACTGCAAATGACTTTCATTTTCATTATTTTCACTCTACCATGCTGGTTCCGACTCCATCATTACTAAGGTTCACAAGTGTTCCCCAGAGGGTCACACGCTGGAGGCTTAGTCTTCAGTCTGAAATGCTATTGGTGGGTGTGATGACCAATCTTTACGGTCAGTTTGTCTGAGTTGGCAAATCCCCCGGGAGGCATGCGTTGCTGTGTTTCAGGTTATTTCCAGAGAAACATAACGGAGGACAAAAGAGTTATGTTAAACATAGTTGACCGCGTGCTGTGGGATGAAAATTCAGATAAAAGGGGAGAGGGATGAGCCTTCTTCTCTGCTTCCTAACCCATCCCGATGTTAGCAAGTTCCCACTACCACAGCTGGAACCTACTCATGTAGTCATGATTTACCTGCCACCATGGACTCTACCCCTTTAACTGCCAGTCAAAGTAAAGCCTTAAGCTTTTTTTTTTTTTTTTTTTTTTCTTGTCAGGTATGTGGTCCCAGATTCAGGAAGAGCAGTTTGGGAGTTGGTTAGAATGTTTAAGAGATGCGGTCTAGTGAACGGGAGTAGGTTACTGGACATGTGTTCTGGGATGGGTGAAGAGGAGGCTACTCGCTTTCAGTCTTTCTCTTCATAGTCACCATGAGGCCAGCATCATCATCATCATACACTCATGCTGGTATATGTCATGCTGCCACAAGCTCAAACCAATAGGGTCAAGCAGTCCTCCATGGGAATAAGTATTTCTTCCTTTTCTGTTGATTATCTCTAGTACCTGTCACAGTAACACAAAGCTGATTAACATGCCATCACATCCTCCTTTCAGGATCTCCCTCTACTGTGCATTTATGCTTCCAATGGCCTATTTGCAGCCGTATTTTTCAAAGGCTTCAGCTCTGAAAGTGTTGTTTCTGAAATGACTTTAAATTTCAAAGTAAAAGAAAGCTATGCTTATAACTGGTTTATAAAACCAATATACTTTAAATATACTGTATTTAAAATTCTGTATTCAAGGCAGGTTCAGTTAAAGCTCATTAATATCCCATCATGATAAATATTTCAGGTGCCAGAAACATATTTTCAAGTGCCTAGTAGCAAGTTCTACAACTAATCCTCACAGGTAACATGGCTCAAAAATCATCTATACAACATATGGTAAAGACTCTCTCTCTCTCTCTCTCTCTCTCTCTCTCTCTCTCTCTCTCTGTGTGTGTGTGTGTGTGTGTATGTGTGTGTGCTTTCACATATTATATTCAAGCACCCAAAACTAATTAACTTATTATGTGGTTTAATACTTCTTCCATCTCATTGTTTATAATTTCTTCTTAAATTAAAAGATGAAAAAACTGAAAGGAAAGAGAAACCAATAAAATGGCATTTTTACAGTGGTCTTTGTATGTATCCATTAACATTTCTCGTGTCTTAACAATGTACACACATTCTTTCTCTGATACACATATACATATTCATACACATAAATAAATGTATATATATATAAATGTGTGTATAAGCAGACCCTGTATTAACACTACAATTTAATGAATAATGCTATTCACTTACATTTAGCATGTGAACTTTAAATAAGTATTTTAATACTGCAAATTCTAATCTGCTGGGAAATAAATGTCTAATGCCTAATTACATAGGAAAAATAAATAAAATAATTAAAAATAAAGCTGACCTTTTTCTATGATTGCATCTATGCTTTTAATTAGAAAATTAATAGAAATCTATTAATACAGATAATCATTGTTTAAATATCATTGTACGGTAAATTTACCATTAATTTTTTTTCTGGATCAATTACTGCTTCTTCCTCATTGTGGTCATTATATTTAAGTTTGTGAAAGAACATTTTATAGCGATAAAAATTCTATTATTTGATATGCATAATAAAATAGGAAGATTGAGCATTGAATGTTAAAAAATAGCTAGCTACTAAACAAGCTAAAAATATATCCACAGCAGTGAGTAATATAGGATAGGATCCATTTTTTTATTTGCTTCTTATTTTTCTTATATGAAAATTTACTAGCAAGCTTTCTCAATAGTTCTATCCTAGTTTATTTAACAAACCACACACACACACAACACACATACACAAAATGTTGTCTCTTTTTCTATTTGCTTTGATTTTTATTAGATCTTTGAGAATTTTGCACAGAGAGTTTTGAACACAATCCTTCTCTCTCTCAACTCATCCTAGATACCATACTATCTCCTCTCCTCCCCACCCAACTCTGTGCCCTCTGTTTTTTTCACTCATCAGGTTCTATTTTTGCTGCTCTTTTATCAGATGAGCCACCTCACACTGGAGCATGGCCAATCTATCAATGGTAACATAACTGTCTCCCAGCAGCTACAAATCGCCAATAGCTTCTGTGCTAGGATGTAACTTCACATCTATCTTTCTCCATGCTGGGGTTTGTTCTAGCTTGACCTTGCACTGTGATCATGGATGCTGTCATAATTGTTGTGTGTTCATTTGTATAGCTATTGTGTCCCAAGGCTACTGTTTCTTTGCATTCATTCACTGCCTTTAGCTCTTCCAGTGTTTTCTCTTACTTTTCCATAGTGATCTCTGAGCCTTGGGTGGAGGGTATGTAGTATAAATGTTCCATTTAAAGATAAGTATCCACAGTTCCTTATTCTCTGCAGTTTGGGCAATTGTTTTTTGTTGTCTACTGTTAATAGAAGCATCCTTGACAAGTGTGGAGTGATGTGGTATTCTGGGTATAACAATAAGTCATTAGGGGTTTGTTTGATACTGTGTCTATTTAACATGATAATAGCAATGTGTTCTCCCCTAGGGCCTGTGATCTGTGTAGCCACACATTTTTAGCTGAAAAACAAATGCCAAGTATTAGTTTCATCTGAGGAGTGGAACTTCAATCCTATGAGAAAGTGGTTGATTACTCCCATGATGTTCATGTCGCTTTTATATCAGTGGACCTGTCTTGCCAGGCCAGTTATTACTGTAGCTCCCCGATTTTGTAGCTGGATAAGAATGATGATGACTTTTCCCCTTTGGTAATACACATAGTATCTTCCAGCACTACAAAAGTTAGGCAGCAGAGATTAAGGTTTCAGGTCAGTAGCAGTTGAATATACCCATGTTTTCTGTTTCTGTTCAGTGTCCCTTATTTCAAGTAGCAAATACAAAATCTTCCAATGTAGTTGTGATTGTGTATAATTCATTTGGGAAAATAAAATTATACATAATAACTGTCTTTAACATGAACAAAACCAGTAACTTTTTTCACCTATGTATCTTTAACATAAAGAAAACCTTTATTGTACCATTATTTCCTAAGATTTTGGGGGTCAATAATTTTCTTTTCCTTATGTACATACTTTATTGAGATAGGAACTTTAGAATTTATCAATAGACTACAACAAAGAACTATGATTACAATAAGTCACAAAACAAAATATAGTTTAAAACTTTGAGAAAACATTTTGAAATATTTTTATTAAATTTATTGCATATTGTCAGCCAATATTTATAGGAATACGATATTACAATAATCTGTCAATTATTCTACTTTCATTTCTTTGGCACTTTGTGACATTTTGATTGGAATTTTCTAAGATACACAACAATAAATGACTGGGATTTGTGACAAATTTATAAATTATTTTGATTATGTAAAATCATTCTTCTCATTCTCAAAATGCCCAGAAATAAAACTTGTGCTTTAATCAGATGAAATATTTGTAATCAGCAGTTTTCAAGTAAATACCTGAAAAACATATTTTTAAAAACAAGAAGTCATGTGGTCATATAGTATTTATGGACACTTCTATGAGAATCCATTAATATATGAAACAAAAATACATTAAAAGTTGAAAGCAGTAATCATGTGAAATATTTGCCATATTTTGTCTACATATTTTTTCTAAGCAGAATATTTTTAGGTTTACCTTTCTAATACCTTTATATACTTTGATAACAAAAGGAAATTAGAACATGAACCATTCAAAACTTACTGAAGAATAACAATTTGTCCTTTAAAATTCATTATGTAAGATATATTATCATTTCTGCAAGTATGTAAATAATTTCAGAACAGAATTATGTATAAGACAGAAGTAAAATATTCTAGACAGCCTTCTAAGAGCCTTGTTTTACTATTGTTATTGAGCAATTTTAGACTTTCATCAATACTGAGAAGAAAGTATATGTTTCTCTCTATTTCCATTGACTTCATTATCAAGACGCTCTCTAACAGAATTAATTTTATGACAATATGATAATATGAAAAAAGTAGACATATTATCTAAATTCAAAATCCAAAGCATACATCAGTATCTATTCTAATTGCTTCTCCTGCCATTTGGATAAAGAAATGTAATAGTGACATATATCTATCATTAGGAGTGGCTGCATTTTCAGTTTTAAAACCTTTTGAGCTTCTATGCAGTCACAAGGGAAAAACTCAGAACTCTAACTAGGGAGTCCAACATGAGCTCTATCTCTGTCTTTCTGTCCACCCAAAACTGAACTGAACAGAGAATTCTCAACAGAAGGAGTTCAAATGG